>NC_029790.2:83019159-83029764 GCF_000816755.2 Arachis ipaensis
TTAATCTAGTCTATGTCCCTTAATCCAATGGGACAATGCGATCCCTCTATTATTATTTCTGCCATTAACTTGCAACGAAAATTACTTATGTAGCATATTTAGGTGACGAACTGGTACATTAAGTGTTATATTGTCACTGTCAAATTGATTAGAGACCTATTTGTTCCTAATAAACCCGAATTAGTCAAAGACTTATTTATCCTTATTCACTTTGACAAAGACGTTATTTTGAGGTTAAATTTAGTTATTTGTTAAAATGAAATGGGACAAATAAATTTTTGATTAATTTAAATTTATAAATAAAAAGGTCTCTAATAAATTTGACAATAAAAACATGGTACTTAATGTGCTAGTTCATTATCCAAAGGTGCTACTTAAGTCATGTTTGTTATAAGTTAACAGCAGAAATACAGAAAAAATCGCTTTGCCGTATTAGGTTAAGAGACAAAGATCAGATTGAACATTTTTTTTTATCAAAAAATACTTTGTCTTTAGAAGTAATTGTCAAAAATTAAATTGGATAGTTAGTCTATATTTGTTTTAGCAGAAGAATATGAAAAAATTGACAAAATTTATAGTGTTGGAAAGAATGAAGCTGAGGGTAAATTTGAGTTCGTTTGGATTTAGTGCAAGCGTGCGGTGACACTGGTACGTCAAAACTCAAACTCCTCCGAGGTCTCAACAAAATAGAAATTAGAGTTTGAAAGTTGTGAGTTGTAACCCCCATAGACTTTATACACAAAAAACCTGAAATCACAACGTGGGTCACGCGTCACTACTATCTAGGCGAGAAGACAATCCTGTCTGCATAACTTTTGGATGCAAAAGTAATGCCTTAATCATACAAATGGAACTGTGGTACACTCAGACAATCCTGTCTGCATAACTTTCAAGAGCTTACCACCATTAGCGATAAACAAAAGAAACTTTTTTCTTTTTGAAATTTAAAATTAAAGGTGCAGTAGTAAGTGGAAATGAAAAATGACCCAACGCCACCCTCAATTGGAATGTTGCAAGACATTATATATAAGCAATTCTAGTGGTGAGTTTTAACCTTTACCTAACTAAATGATGTGAATGATGCACCCAGTACTTTGGACACAAATTAGTGCTTTGTTGTTCAGTTTTTGCATAAAATTCATAAAGACCTCATTGTTCAAAATTATTTAATAATCTTTTAAAAAAATAAATATTTTCATAAAAATTCCATGCTAAACAGATGGACCTACAATAATCCATTAATGAATTATTTTGTTTTTTTTGGGTCATGTAAATCATTTTACTTTGAACAAGCCAAACACGTATAAGAAACTAAAGCAAAATAATAACATGAAACCATTGACAATAAAAAAAATTAATGAACATGAAGTGCATGCATGAAGCTGCTCAAAATGGATACAAGTTTTTATTATTGATCTTATGATTTTCGGCAAATACTTCATGTGTAAATATAAGCTTTTATTATAACGATACGCATGTGCATATGGATTTGAACAAGAATTTTTTAATTTTTAAATATATATAAGTATTACAATGATATTTGGGTCCATCTTCTGTACAGATGCATCTTTGTACAGATTTACAGATTTAAAAAGTGTATCACTAAAAGTGTTGCTTAAAGAGAAAGTGTTACCCTTAATCGTTAACTTGGTTCTGATACCAATTTTTTTAAAGTTGACTTTTCTTTTAATTTATTTTTCGAAATTTCTATTAAATCTTCATACTTTACTTTGAATAAGTTTATAATTTGTATAGATTCGATTGGTAGTGCTTTATTTAAATAATTTGCAAATTCATAATCAAAAGTGTTGACCATTTCTACTATTACTAGGTATTTATAATTCTGATTTCAATTTTATAGTTTTTCAATCTTGTTTTAGTTTATAATATTCTTTTTTGCATGGATTATTGTATATAAAATCTTTTATCTGTTTGTCTTTTTCTTTAATATAATTTCTCAAATCTTCAAAAACTTCTTTTATTTCTACACTTTCTGTTGTTTCTAAATATCTTTTTAATTTTTCAACTTCATTCTCCATTTTTTCTTTCAACAGCTTTAATTCTTTTAAGTCATAATATGGTTTTCCAAGCATTTATAACTTTTTTAAGTTTAACTCCAACTTGTTTATATTTATTCTTATTTCTATCCTTTTTATTATAAGGTCATCAATTTCGATCTGAAGATTATTTAATTCCCTTTTATACTTCTTTATTTTACTTTTTAATTTTTTCGCCCTTTTTCTTTTTATTTTATTTTCTGGTCTTTCAATCTTTGTGTGCTTCATTATTTATTTTAGAATTTCTACAAATTCTATCATCGATTCATCACTATTTTCTAGAGATTCTATTAATTTTTCTAGTTCTTCAACTTCTCTTTTCAACTTGTCATAGATTATTTTTAAAGCTTCAAATGCTCTTTGATTTATTTCAGAAAACTGTAAATAATTCAACCGATTTTCTCTTTCAAAGAGCTCTTGTTTCTTGTCTTGATAAGTTACATATATTTTTTCTTTATTTATTGTCATAATTTAGTGTTTAGGGTTTCATTTAATTTTTCGACCTTTTTTGTTAATTCTTTTATTTCAGAATTTTCTTCTTTAATCTTTAACTTAGATAAACTTAAAGGGATATTAATTTTAGATTCTCTTATTTGAAAATTCGATGAAACTAATTTTCCTGATGGTTCTTTTAATAATAGAACTGGGTTTTCAATAGCTTTATATTTTGGTATTTCTGTTTTTATAATTTTCTGAAATAATTCATCGACATAAATTTTTTCTCTGTTTTTAAATATTATACTATGATGGCTATTTGTTAAAGCATAATTTATTGCATATGTAATTGAAAATGGTTCATCGTCTTGTTCCATTAAATTCTTTCTGTGAAATTTATAAGCCAAACTTATAGATCTTCCAAGATTTTCAGTTGATAAAGGTATAGCATATCCAAGATGAGCATTGAATTTAACATTTACGTTTGCCAAGTTTCCATGAACAATTCCAATTATTTGATCTATTGGGTCATCAGTAATTCTTTTGTCACAGATTGCTAAGCTTATTGGTGAATTAATTCCTTTCATATATGTAGATTTGATTAAGACTTGTATAGTACTAATATGAATCCACCCAATTTTAGATCTTTTTGTTGATCCTTAATTTTCTCAATCTGTTTACTCAATTCTTCATCATTTATCAAAGCTATTTCAAGTTCTTCATTGGCGAATTTTATCTTTATAGGGGCTTCAAGTTGAATTTTTCCATAGTATATTATATTTTTTCTATTAAAAACTTCTTTTAAAAGATTTTGTTTATTAAAATTTTCATTTGATTTGAGATTTAGTTCTGTTTTTAGAACAGCCTATTTTTCATTATCTAATAAAGCAGTTAATCTATAATAATCAGATTCTTCTGTTAATTCTAAACTTTCTAAATAATTCATAATGGAAAGACTAGAATGAAGATGTACCTTTCTGGAGAAAAACTTCCTTTATTTAGTATATTTTACATAAGGTGTTTTTATCTCCAGAGGGGAGATTGTAGATACTAACTCCAGAGGGGAGTTTAGAATTATTTTTTCCTAAGGGAATTCTTCCTCAGACTATAGAATCGCCTCGGCAGCTTCCTCCTTACTCTCCTAGCATATGAGTACTCTTAGCCTCCTGCTTCCTATTGTCTGATATCTGCTTTTTGGTTAATTTTATGTATTGATTTGTCAGCCTCTTAATCTCTTAATGGTTTCTTTAATTTTTTCCAATCAAGTTTTATATTTGTACTAGCAAAGCATTGTGTTGCTCCAGTATCTATGAAAGCATTTATAAACTTTTCTGTTATTTTTATAGTAATAAATGTGGCACTATTACTCAGTTTCTGAGTCTGTTTCTGAAACATATTCAAAAATATAGTCTAAGTTATCATCAGATTCTTCTAATGGTTCCATGAAATAAGATTTAGCAATTTCTATTTGTTTGGTAAGATCCTTTTTATCCTTCTTTTTTGGACATTCATTTGCATAGTGTCCTTCTTCTTGGCAATACCAACACTTACAATTTTCTTTTTTATTTGGGCAATAGTTATTTCTTTGTCTTTTGTTTTTATTGTTATTTTCCTTTCTAAAATACCTCTTTTTTCTCCAGTTTGGATAGTATTTTCTTTTTCTAAATTGATATTTTCTTTTTCTTTGAAAATTTTTATTAAGACCATATTTTTGAGGTATCTCTTCATTATCCTGACAGCAAATTCTAATTATATTTGCAAATCTTTTTTGAGTTGCTTCTTGCATACAACGTTCTTTTATTTCCTTTCTTATTGCAGAGGTTGCTCCACCAAAATTATTTTCAATTGTCCCTCTATTTATTTCTCTTATAAATCTTCCCATTATAAATTCATTAGCAGGATATGGAAGTTTTGTTATATACATACTAAGATAATGATTTTTATCTTCTTCTTTTAATTTGTAATAATGTATTCTATATTCACATATACAAGACTCCACATTACATAAATCATATATCTGAATATTAGCTAAATGGTTTTTTGCTTCTTGATATTCTTTATTATAGACTTCTTGTCTATGATCTATAATATTTTTCCCAAAAAATTCTTTATATAGAATCATCATTATATATAATATCTTATCATAAGCTGTTGTTTTTGTTTCTAATTCTTCTATTATTTGGTTTTCTGTTGATGTCATATAATCTCTTATAGTTCCTTTAGTATGAAACCTTATGTAATTCCAAATGTCTCTTCTAGACAATTCACTAAGTTTTGGATTAGTAAATGCTTCTAATAAGAAGGAATTCAACCAGTTTTCGAAAATTTCTTTTTCATTCTTTTTACAGTCTAAATCGAGCATTCTTTCTCCTTCCATTTCCTGGATTTTAGGAACGTATTTTGATGGTATTTTTGTATATTTTGAATCTTTATTTATAAACCCCTTTTTAAAAGCATAATTATCAAAACCTGTTTCCCATTTAAATTGAGATTGATTATCCTTAGATGTTCCAGCTTCATTTTTTACTTGTATTGGAATTGCTGGTTCTTCGTCACTAGAATAATCTAGGATATGTTCTTCATTTTCTATATTTTCAGAATTTACTAATTCTTCTTCTATTTGAAATCCTTGTTCCATAATATTATTTTCTTGAGCTATTTTTAATTGTTTAAAAAGCATTGTAACTTCTTCTAATTTTTCTTCAATATTCATAATTTTAGTGGTGGTTTTACTTTTAAATCTGTTATGTTGATTATATTTTGAAACTTTTCTTCTTTGGGATTCTCTTTTTCCTTATTTCTTTGAAATTTTATGGATACTAATATTTCTTCAAGCATATCTACTATAGAATTTAATTGTGGGTTAAAAGTATGATAAAGATGTGGGGAATCATTTCCATGGTAACATTTTTTAGAAATTCCGTGTGAAAAATAAGTTTTTTCAGGTTTTTAAAGACCTTCAATAAAACTTATAGTAAAATAAAGATTTTGAGAAAAATCATTTTGTATTGATTTTAGGAATTCGGTGTCATTATAGTTAACATTAGTTAAAATCATTAATTTTTGGTCTATTAATTTTGATAACTTAATTATTTCTTCTCTTAAATCTTCTAATTTACTTTTTTCCATTAGGTGACGTTTTTCTTTGTGAAGAGTTACAGTTTTAAGTGAAAAGTGTGGCTTTAGAATGTGTGGTTTAAGTTTTGCCACGTAAGCATATCTTTAAATCTGTATACTTTTTAATTTGTACCGTATAATTTTCTATGATATTTCTATAGGGTGCTTGATCCCAAAAAGTCTCAGAAGATTGCTATTTTGCTTAGAGCGCTTAATGTAACTATTAATGAAGTTTGTGAAACTCTAGGGAAACTGAAACTAATGATTAAATAAAATAGCTACATTGTTCACTACAAATAAAAGGCCTGTAGCTATGCTTTTTTTATGCTTTAAAAGCGTGGCCAAAAGAGGTCAATGGCCACACTTTTATGAGGGTGACAATTAATTAGAGATTTGGCCACGTTTTTTCTTGCTACGGTTGAAAAGCGTGGCAAAATGGGTCAATGGCCACGTTTTTATAAGGGTGGCAATTGATTAAAGATTTGGCTACGCTTTTTTTGCCACGCTTTAAATGCGTGGCCAAAAGGGTCAATGGCCACGCTTTTATGAGGATGGCAATTGATTAAAAATTTGACCACGTTTTTTTGTGCCACGCTTTAAAAGCATAGCCATAGATAGCAATAGGCACGCTTATAAAGCGTGCTAATAGAGTAGGCATACGGTGACAATTGTAAAGCGTGCCAATAGGTATGTTTAATATACTGAGCAAAAGCACTTCACTGTTAACAACTACACTTAAATGTTTTTCATTATTCTTCATCGTCCCAGAGCTTTTTCATCATATCGCGCCTCCAACCCTAACTCTGCTCCTCTCCGTTGGCGCTCCCTCCATCTCAAAGCCTCCGTCATGCTCATTCTCTCGTAAGCCCTCAAAAGTTGCTCCTTCCTCCATGGCTGAAACCCGTAACACTCTGTTTCTCCTCCTGCATCGCCGGTCTCTGTCTCCTCCTGCGTGTGGCTATGCTGAAGCTCCATGGGAAAGATATACAAGGGATTCCATGGGAAAAGCTTAACTACAGCTATAGAAGTACCGCGAAACTCGATTGAATCAGTACGAAAACTACGAGAACCTCTCGCGTTCTCGCAAGGATCTCGACAAGGTGAACGCCTCAACTGCTTCACGCTTTCACTTCTGATTAAGATGAAATTATGAATACTAATTCTAATTCTTTTCTAAACTCTCTGTTTATTTATTTATTTGGCAGGAGTGTTTGGAAGTGCAGAAGGGGAAGGCCATCTATGACTTCCAATTCAACACAAGGCTTGTAAAATTCACAATTGTGCATTTTTAGGTAGAGACTTTTGTTCATTTATACTTAAACTTTGCTAATTCTAAGGCATTTTTGGAGAAAGTGGGCTGTTTCATTTGAACTGCTATGTGTTTGATTTGAATAGAGCTTGTAATCATTTAAAAATTATTAAAAGCCATAAATCCCTGCTTGTGTTCCTTGCTTGGATAAATTGTTATCATATAGTTAATTTTTTTCTTCTTTGGAACAATTTAATCATGTCGATGTTTGCTACACTACACCTAGGGAGTTCTTATATTTGCCATGCATAATTTCTGGTGTCCATTTTAGCTCATTATTAGTCATTAATTTCTGGATTGTAGATTAGGATATAAAACAAACATATGCTCTAATATGTACCAAATTCTGATTAATAATATTCTGAATAATAACGTTATGATTTATGCTTTTCAGTAATACTTTAGTGCTTGTAATTTGCAAGGTTCCCAATGATGCTGTTATTCTTTACCATGCTAATGCTGAATAACATTTGATTATTCCTTTTATTATACTGAGGGAACTCCTTTAACTATAAATTGTGTAAATTTTGATCTGTTTTAGTGATTTATTTGTTCTTTATCAAAGTATGCATTTGGACGGTTTTGATTTGGTGTGACATGATCAGCTTGACCGCTTCCTTGTGAGGAGGACCGACAGCAATTTCAATGCCATGATACTGAAGCACTTGTTCATGAGCAAGGTTAACTAGCCTCCGTTTTCTTTGTCACGCTTGATTAAGTTTATGAAGGGTAAGGTTTGTTTTTTTCTCTCTTATCTTTCTCATAGATAAGATAGGAATCTTTCAAGTTTTGAGTACTTATACTCTCCAATGGATGTTTGTTTGTTTTATGCAGGAAGGTAAAATTGCCGTGGTAGTAGGAATTGTAACCGATGATATCAGAGTGTATGAAGTTCCTGCATTGACTGCACTCAGGTTTACAAAGACTGCACGTGCTAGAATAGAGAAGGCCGATGGTGAATGCTTGACATTTGATTAGCTTGCACTAAGGGCACCTCTCGGATAGAACATGATATGTGTAGATTAGATATATAATACACTTACTAGTTTCAAATGATGTCTATGACTATGATATATAAACTTATCAATGGATATTTGAGTTGGACTAGTTCAAACAATATTTATACCGTTTGATTGAATGAATCATATGAAACTAATTATGTATTCTTTTGTGAATTATAATGGTACTATGCATTATGATAGGATAAGTTTGGAAATGTTGAAGTGATCAGTTTTTAGATGGTTAATTTGGTTTATATATTGTTGTATGAATGTAGGTCCTTCTTAGCGGCCCAAAGAATTTCAGGGCAGCTATAAAACACTTTAGTTCTGCTCTTGGTGTTCCTCACAGCCATACCAAGCCTTATGTACGATCTAAGGGAAGGAAGTTTGAGAAGCTTGTTGAGAAATCAGAGTTTTTGAACTCGAGATTTATTTTATATTTGAGTATTAATTTTTTAACGTTTAAAATAATTATAGCAAAAATTATATATGTCACTAATTACTGTTTGATTTGTCTTGTAATAAAAATTACATACTATATTTACAGGTTTGGTAATAAAAAAGGACTGAAAATTTATATTATGCAGCAAAGAAGGTAAAGTCAAAAAAATGATTTTTTTTATTTTAATTTGAGAAGGCTATTGCCACGCTTTAAAAGCGTGGCCGTATCTCTCGCTATTGTCACACTTTAAAACCATGGTCATATCTCTCTCTATTGCCACGCTTTAAAAGCATGACCATATCTATCTTTATTGGCACGCTTCTAAAGCGTGGCCAAATCGTGGCCATATCTCACATATAGCCATGCTTTTAAATCGTGGTCATATCTCTCACATATGGCCACGCTTTTAAGCGTGCCAATCTGTAAAAGCGTGGCGATAGAAACAACCAGCACTCTTACAGATGTGACCCTTTCAAAAGCGTGTTAGTAGCTCAAAAAGCGAGATAAAAATTTATCACCACGCTTTTTTCAACTTTTTCCCACGCTTTAAAAGCGTGGCAATAGAGCTGTTTTCTTGTAGTGATTTTTCTTGAACTCGCTGTATCTCACTCACTGGAAGCGACTTAGACCAAATGAGAGTATTGAACATAACATGTATTTATTAGGGATTAAAATTTTTTTATATTTATTTATTTTATTTTATTTTTGATATACATTATATATATTTTTCACTTGGCCTTTTTTTTTCTTCTTTTCTTTTTTGGCTTGGTTTTAATTTCTTTTCGGTCTTCAGTTTTTTTTTGTCAGGAAGTAGACCAACAACCTAGCCCAGCCCCAAATAAAACAAAAGCCCATGCTTAACTCAGAAAAATCCAAAAACCTGACCCGGTTAAACTCCTCTCCCTCTCTTGCTTGTTGAAGCCGTTCTCCTCCTCCGTTGTAGGAGAAATGGATCCTCTCAATTTTTTCTTAACAATTGAAGGAGTAAAGTATGATCTCTCACAATTAATTTTATAAGTGGGACCAAGAATAAATATGAGAGAGAGAGAGCAATGAAAGATTAGAGACCACATCTTACACTTTCGATTTCTTTTAACAATTGAGAGAATCCATTCCCCATTGTAGGCTTTTCTAAAAAATTATTTTTTTAGCCAATTTCTAAAAAATTGTTGAAGTAATCTTTTGCTCCTCGAGCTTTTTGCTATTATCAAACAACCTATGCCCTTTATATTAGTACAGCATAAGCCTAAAAACAATGCCAAAAGATATTTTATATTTAAGCATGGCAAACTTACATTATTGCAACATAAACCCAAGATCAAGGTAACTGTGTCGCATAAAGACCTGCAATTCAGTTCATCGGTCATAAAAGCAACTGACTTCATGTCAGATTACAACTCACATTTTACGCGTCAATATTTTAGGAGGAACAACAATCCAAAAAGTACCAGGTGTATCATTCATCTCATTTAGCCAGGTACAAGTTAAAACTCACCATCCTCTAGTAAGTACTAACCACCCGGCTCTAGCCATCGTTTGATCGTGCATGGTAATAATAAATAGACGGAATGACTGTAACTATAAGTGTTCTAAAGATATTAATTTAAAAGGTAAAAAGATAAAAGTAGTACTATATATTCAAGTCTTTTTATGAATCAAATTCAACTAAGTTAAATAATAAGATTTAGAATAATATTAGTTATAACTAATTTTTGTTATGTTAGACTAATTTGATTAGACTTGGTTAACAAAAAGACTTAAATGTGTATGATTATTCAAGAGGATAATTATTAAAAGGAAAAGTTTTTTAAAACTCAATATTACAGTTAATATTCAATACAAGAAAAATATTTAAAATTCTTAAAAATAAAAATATCCTAAATTCAATTAGAAAAACATTTAAAATTCAAACTCAATGAAAACTAATTTTTAGTAGATTTTATATTGAGTTTGTTTAACAATCCACTATAGTATTTTAGCTAAAATTGATGGTTATATTGTTAATTCTTTAATATTGCTCTTGTTAAGAATATAAGGGGCGTTTGGTTTAGATTCTTATTTTTTATTTTATTTTTAGTATTTTTTGTTTTCAGAATTTTATGAAAAAAAAGTGAAAAACAAAAAAATATATGAATTTATTATTTTTTCATAAAATTCAAAAAATACAAAATACAAAAAATAAAATAAAAAATAAAAATATAAATTAAAATGCATGTTAAATTTTTTATACTCTTAATGTATTAA
>NC_029790.2:83031504-83042612 GCF_000816755.2 Arachis ipaensis
CTAGAGTTCCTTATACAAGTAACTTATAAACATTCAATATCATTACAATTATGACTCCTATCCCTCTTTACAAAAATATAATGAAAATAATGGCGAGGAAAAAATAATAACTAAGTTAATACAACAATATCGCATAACCACAAAAATTTTAGAATTGTCATAAGAAGATATATGTAAAGAAAGTTGTCTTCAACTGCAGTGATCATCGCTCGTCTTATGAATTATTTCAAAAATCCACACTTAATTATCCAAAAATTGAAATTCATATTTCAATTACAAAAATATTAAAAGTTACTTAAATTATATGAATGACCAATATGTTCCAAGCATAGGTTCATTAAATCTATGCTAAACCAGTTTGATTTTTTTTGCTTTGCTAAACCATAAATATAAATCAATCACGACCTCCAGCCCAAGCAAAATCAATCAACACTCAAACCACCATAATCCGAACTAACCAATCACAATCACAAATAATGAAGTTCAAACACAATCAAGAACAATAACAGCAAGTATGACAAGTAGCAGTTAAACAGAAATATTCACATAGGCAAACCAAATACAATATGCACACCCAAACAATGTCATAAGATGAACATGATGCATGGCTGTTCTACTGGCCATGAGCTCACGCGTCAATTATATTGTCAGAACCCGACTCGAGTAAGTAGGATTCACCATCGTCCTTACACGAAGGATCCACAAACAAGCGAGATTCACCAACTGTCCTCGCCCGGAATATGCAAGCAGGATTAACCACCTCGCTTGCCTATCACATTAAACCACGAGTAAGTGGGATTAACCACCTTCCTTACCGGGAGCCACGAACAAGCAGGATTACCACCGTCCTTGCTCGGAACTAACCTATCTGGGATATAGTGTCCATGCACACTCTTGGGATATAGTGCCTGGCACACTTTTCAATCATAATCATAAGTTTTCAAAATCAATCAAGTTCAAAATTGTAATCAAACTCAATTCATAATTATAATCGAAACCATGAGTCTTTATAGTCCTATTCATCATGATTCAAAATCATACTCATTGTCACAATCAGACTCAAATCATAATTAAAATCGACACCGTAAGACTTTATATTCACAATTCAAAATCATACTTGACCCATTTACTTCAATAACAATATATTAATATTTAGTTCATCTTGTGACAAGAATCAACTTCATTTCTCAGTTTATCTAAAATTCATAGCTGGGTTCGCATACCAATTGAAAACTCAGATTCATTGGATTTTCCCACACTCATTTCAAAGCTCAAAAATTAGTTATCAAAAATAATATGGAATTCACAGGGGTTACAAGCTTGCAAGGAAGACTATAAAGACAAAAACAGAGTTCTTTCCAAGAAAACATGACGTGTACGCAGGCACACCTTTGTCCACACGCACAGAACAGAGCCAATTTCCCCGACGGGTGCGTGCGTACCACCCTGTGCATACGCGCAGCTTGCAACTTTTCGTTGGCGTGCGTACGCACTACCTTGTGCGCACACACAGGCTTCATCAATGGCCCTGTATAGTGCGTATGCACACCTTTGTGTGTGCACGCACTAACAAAATTCTAGTGTGCTACGAAATTCCGAAGTTTCAGTTTTATAGTACAGTTTTCAAACCCTCATAACATTTATTTCAAAAATTCTCGTCCGTTCTTCAAATGACATAAACTAGACAAATCCCATTTTTATTTAAAATAAGTTTCAAAAAATTTTGAGGTCCGAAGGACAAGTTATGGCCCGTCGAACTTAGTCAGAAATCACTTTTTACCCAAAAACTTAGCACATTCAAAACAGACATTTTTCCAAAATTCATTCTTTTGAAAACCAGCTAAATTCTCATTTCATCCTTTACAAAATCACACTTTTCTTACTACACACTATTTAACACTTTTTCTCAAGTCATTTTCCTTAAAAACCAACTCCACTTTTCGTAACATATTTCGAAACCTCCAAAGCAACTTCAAAACCATTTCAAGCTTAAATCTTTTTCAAAAGACTCAAAAATCATCCTGTTTACAAATTACAATCCTAATCAAAACAACATAATCATTTATTTTTAAATCAATCACTGAATTACTTCAAAATCAAACAAATTAATTCTTCAATTAACCCTTATTACTTAAGATTTCACCAATACTCCGAAAAAATATTTCTTTAATTTGAATTAGTCAATAAAAATTTATTTTCGTTTAACCAATCAAGTTCAAATACTCTAAATTTACTAAAACTTTCTCGAGGCATAGTTCCTTAATCAAAATTAACCAAATAAAGTTTCAAAACAAAGCCCCTAGCTTTTATGAAATTAGAACCGCTGATGAGTGAAAATTGAAGCTCATAGATACCAGCAAGTGCATCGGATTGTGCAAGTAATACCATGGTATCGTTCCCATGAGGATTAAAGGATTGAGAAAGCAATTATCATATCAAAAGTCTAATTAGATTAATAAAACCTGATTGATGAGGAGCGCAAGATTGAGTCTTGCTGAGAGATTTGAAAATCTTGAATGTTGAATGCTTGAATGCCACGGACAGTGAGCTTGAATGATGATTTGAGAGAAGATAGTGATGGTGAGAGTCAAGGGCTATGGAGATGTTTGTGCTTTTTAGAGAAATCAAACCTTATTTAAATACCTTGAAATTGCAAAATTCTTTCACGAAAAAATCTTTAGTAATTGATTTTCAATTCATTGGCTCCTTATTTCCTCAAACATTAATTAGTCGTCAATTAATTAACCAAGAGATTAAGTAAAAAAAATTGATTTTAGATTCAATTAAGATTTAAAAGTAGTCCTTAGGTCGTACAAGCTAGTCCTGTCCATTTAAATTTTAAAAGAAAACACAAATTTCAAAAGTTGTTCTAATATGAATTATATGTCACTTATAATTAGAGTGATTGAAAATCATGTATGTGTCGCATACTAATTGAACCATTATTCCTAGCCGAATTCAAAAAGTCATGTGAAAGAGTTTTTAAGCTTAATTCAAATATCAAAATTTCCAATTATTATAATAGAATTCAAAAGAGATTAGCATACCTGATGGGTGGAAATCGGATTCCACACCAAAACTCAACGGCAAGTGTACCGGGTCGCATCAAGTAGTAATAACTCACAAGAGTGAGGTCGATCCTACAGGGATTAATGGATCAAGCAATTTTAGTGAGTGATTAGTCTAGTCAAGCTAACATTGAAGTGAAATTGATGAAATTTAAAGCAACAGAATGTAAATGACAAGAAATTTAAAGTTGCAGAAAGTAAATGAGCAGAAGCTTAGAGAGCAGGAAATGTAAATTGACAGAATCTTAAATGACAAGAAATGTAAATTGCAGGGAAGGTAAGGGGATTTGGGAGCAAGGAAATCAAAGAAGCATTAAATCAAAACTCAGGACAATTGCAGGAATTGTAAATTGACAGAAGCTTAAAGAATAAGAAATGTAAATTGCATTAAGTGTAAATTAGCAGAATGTAGATTGAACAAAAGCTTAGAGAGCAAGAAAAGTAAATTGCAGCAAAATGTAAAGGGGGCTGGGTGCTAGAAATTAAATGAAGCAGTAGATCTTGGAACAATTGCAGAGGAATTAAATGTGCAGGAAATGTAAATTGAGAGCAATGAGAATAGAAAGCAATGAGAACAGAAGATTAAAATCAAGCTCATGTAAATTGAATTGTAAGATTGCAGAAAGGGAATTTTGTAGCAGAGAAGGAATTTGAAACTTGCATAAGCCAATTTGAATTCAATACTTGAAATGTAAAAGTGCAGAAAATTGAAAGTGTTTCAAAGAGAACTTTCTATTCTACCCTATTCCTAAAGCTCTCTAGCAAAGCCAGCCTCCTTTACATTTTGCTGCAATTTACTTTTCTTGCTTTCTAAGCTTTTATCCAATCTACATTCTGCTAATTTACACTTAATGCAATTTACATTTCTTGTTCTTTAAGCTTCTGCGAATTTACAATTCCTGCAATTGTCCTGAGTTTTGATTTAATGCTTCTTTGATTTCCTTGCTCCCAAATCCCCTTACGTTCCCTGCAATTTACATTTCTTGTCATTTAAGATTCTGTCAATTTATATTTCTTGCTCTCTAAGCTTCTGCTCATTTACTTTCTGCAACTTTAAATTTCTTGTCATTTACATTCTGTTGCTTCAAATCTCATCAATTTCACTTCAATGTTAGCTTGACTAGACTAATCACTCACTAAAATTGCTTGATCCATCAATCTCTGTGGGATCGACCTCACTCTTGTGAGTTATTACTACTTGATGCGACCCGGTACACTTGCCGGTGAGTTTTAGTATGGAATCCGATTTCCACCCATCAAGTTTTTTGCGCCGTTGCCGGGGATTGATTTAGATCAACAATGATTAAGTGGGTAAGAAGTCTAGATTAAGCATTTTATTTGCTTTTGTTCTCTGTTTTAAGTTGATAGCAAGGTGTTTGAGTTATTGCCTCACTAAGAAAGTCTTCTCTGAGATATGAATTTCAATTTTCATTGGTGTTGTGTTCTACAAAATTCAAATGGAGTTCAACTCATCTTATGATCAAATAAATTTTATGGGATATTACCCACCACCACCAATTTCTAATGATGGCTGGGAATATCACCAACAAATTACAAATTCTGAGCACTCCAATCCATGGAGATATGTCTCAGAACCACAAGATGAGCAAGAGAATCATATGGGATATTGCTCACCACCATAAAATGATTCAAGTAATTATCCTAATGGTGGTTGGGAATATCACCAAGAATGTGAACAATCAAGTGCAATGAATTTCCTTCCAGAGCCACAAAGTGACTCATACTATGATGACAGTTACACAAACCATGGCTGGAAAGGGAATTTCAATGATTCATATTCCACTCATCATGAAATATCAACACTGGAGTATGCTTTCAATGAGTTCATGGAAGATTGTCCTCCAAGGCAACAAAATGATTCATACTATGATGAATTCAACAATGATTCAAGTTGTGCTTGGAAAAATCAAAATCAGAAAGCATTTGACAATTCATACTCCACTTATCAAGAGCTATCATCACTTGAGCAAACCTTCAATTCATTCATGGAAAGCTGTCAAACCTCACCTCCTAGTTTTTCATCTGAAAATTCTTCATCAATTAACTATCCCTTGACACAAAATCTCTTCCAAAACACATAGTCCACACAAACTTCCATGAACAAAAGCCTTTCAAGGCTTGAAACCATGCTTGAAAGATATGAAAGGGAGGCACAGAAATCCTAGAATGACCAAGAAAACTCCCTCAAAAACACGAAAGTGCTGGTAAACCAAATGTTAAATGTGAAGGAGGAAGTAGAAGAGCAAGAGGAAGAGGCTACTGAGTCAAGTGAATTTTCAGTGAAGAAGGAAGAGGTGGTGGAAATATTTGAACCTGAAACTGCACTTGAGATGACAAGAGAACATGACAACTCACAACCTCCTCAAACTCCCCTGGACCAAAAAGTCTCAACAACTGAATCTGTGATTGAAAGATATGAAGAAGAGATGAATAAATCTTGGGAAGAACAACAAACCTCCTCCATGAAAGTGCTGTTAGGTCAAATGTTGAGTGCAAAGGAGGAAGTGGAAGAGCAAGAAAGTGAGGAAGACACTCAAGAGAAGTCACACTCAATTGAAGCAGAGAAGTGCATAGAGGAATGGCTCATGGAACAACCAATTCAAAAGGCTTTTGATGAAGAAAACACTCCAACAATCACACAACCACCAAGTCTTGATATCCAAGAAGTGAAGGCAACTAATAAGAGCACCAATCCTGTCCCTGATCCAGCAAGCAAGCTCAATCAAGCCATTAACAAAAGAAAGCTTGCTGAGGAAAGACCAAGACAGGGGACACTAGCTGGTTCATATCCCCCCTTGAGGTCATTCCTCTTAACAAAATAGAAGAAGAGGAAGAAAGTGAAGAACATGTCAACTATAGGTAACTGGTGCACGAAATTGTGATCATCAATAATGGCGCTAAAGACTTGGAGCTCTCAAACGTGAATCACACTTTGTCACAATTCCGCACAACTAACTAGCAAGTGCACTGGGTCGTCCAAGTAATAAACCTTAGGTGAGTAAGGGTCAATCCCACGAAGATTGTCGGCTTGAAGTAAGCTATGGTCATCTTGTAAATCTCAGTCAGGCGAATTCAAATGGTTATGGAGTTTAAGGTGATGAAAATAAACATAAAATAAAGATAGAGATACTTATGTAATTCATTGGTGGATTTCAGATAAGCGTATGAAGATGCTTCGTTCCCCTTGAACCGCTGCTTTCCTATTGCCTTCTTCCAATCATTCATACTCCTTTCCATGGCAAGCTTTATGTTGGGCATCACCATTGTCAATGGCTACATCCCGTCCTCTCAGTGAAAATGGTCCTGATGCTCTGTCACAACATCGGCTAATCAGCTGTCGGTTCTCGATCATGTCGGAATAGGATCCATTGATCCTTTTGCTTCTGTCACATGCCCCACAATCGCGAGTTTGAAGCTCGTCACAGTCATCCCTTCCTAGATCCTACTCGGAATACCACAAACAAGGTTTAGACTTTCCGAATCTCAGGAATGGCCGCCAATAATTCTAGCCTATACCACGAAGGTTCCAATCTTAGATCAGAAACCCAAGAGATACGCATTCAAGCCATTGCTAGTAGAACAGAGGTGGTTGTCAGGCACATGTTCATAGGTGAGAATGATGATGAGTGTCACGGATCATCACATTCATCAAGTTGAAGAATGAATGAAGATCTTGGAGAAGAAATAGACTTGAGTTGAATAGAAAAACAATAGTACTTTGTATTAATTCATGAAGAACAGCAGAGCTCCACACCTTAATCTATGGTGTGTAGAAACTCCACCGTTGAAAATACATAAGAATAAATAGTGTAAGCATGGCCGAATGGCCAGCCTCAAAGGTCTAAGGACTAAACGTCCCAAGATTTTTTTTGTCAAATACAATAGTAAAAGGTCCTATTTATAGAGAAATAGTAGCCTAGGGTTACAGAAATCAGTAATTAATGCAGAAATCTTCTTCCGGGCCCACTTGGTGTGTGCTTGGGCTGAGCATTGAAGCTTCCATGTGTAGAGACTTTTCTTGGAGTTAAACGCTAGCTTTTGTGCCAGTTTGGGCGTTTAACTCCAGCTTTTGTGCCAGTTTCGGAGTTAAACGCCAGAATTCTTGAGCTGACTTGGAACGCCTGTTTGGGCCATCAAATCTCAGGCAAAGTATGGACTATTGTATATTGCTGGAAAGCCCAAGAAGTCTAATTTCCAACGCAATTGAGAGCGTGCCAATTGGGCTTGTGTAGCTCCAGAAAAGCCACTTTGAGTACAGGGAGGTCAGAATCCAACAGCATCTGCAGTCCTTTTTCAGCCTCTGAATCAGATTTTTGCTCAAGTCCCTCAATCTCAGCCAGAAAATACCTGAAATTACAGAAAAACATACAAACTCATAGTAAAGTCCAGAAATATGATTTTTAAATAAAAACTAATAAAAATATAATAAAAACTAATTAAAATATACTAAAAACATACTAAAAACAATGCCAAAAAGGGTATAAATTATCCGCTCATCACAACACCAAACTTAAATTATTGCTTGTCCCCAAGCAACTGAAAATTAGATAGGATAAAAAGAAGAGAATGTACAATGAATTCCAAAAACATCTATGAAGATCAGTATTAATTAGATGAGCGGGGCTTTTAGCTTTTTGCTTCTGAACAGTTTTGGCATCTCACTTTATCCCTTGAAGTTCAGAATGATTGGCTTCCATAGGAACTCAGAATCCAGATAGTGTTATTGATTCTCCTAGTTAAGTATGTTGATTCTTGAACACAGCTACTTTATGAGTCTTGGCCGTGGCCCTAAGCACCTTGTTTTCCAGTATTACCACCAGATACATAAATGCCACAGACACATAACTGGGTGAACCTTTTCAGATTGTGACTCAGCTTTGCTAGAGTTCCCAATTAGAGGTTTCCAGGGTTCTTAAGCACACTCTTCTTTTTTCTTTGGACCTTGACTTTAACCGCTCAGTCTCAAGTTTTCACTTGACACCTTTACGCCACAAGCACATGGTTAGGGACAACTTGGTTTAGCCGCTTAGGCCAGGATTTTATTCCTGTGGGCCCTCCTATCCACTGATGCTCAAAGCCTTGGATCCTTTTTATCACCCTTGCCTTTTGGTTTAAAGGGGTATTGGCTTTTTCTGCTTGCTTTTCTCTCTTTTTTTTTGCAAGCTTTTCACTGCTTTTTCTTGCTTCAAGAATCAATTTTATGATTTTTCAGATCATCAGATAACATTTCTCCTTTTCCTTTCATTCTTTCAAGAGCCAACAATTTTAACATTCATAAACAATCAAATTCAAAAATATGCACTGTTCAAGCATTCATTCAGAAAGACAATAGTATTGCCGCCACATCAAAATTTGAAATTCATGCACTTCTTTTTCTTTTTCAATTAAAAACATTTTTCATTTAAGAAAGGTGATGGATTCATTTTCATAGCTTTAAGGTATAGACACTAAGACACTAATGATCATGTAATAAAGACACAAACATAGATAAACATAAAGCACAATTTTCGATAAAAACAGAAAAATAAAGAACAAGGAAATTAAAGAACGGGTCCACCTTAGTGATGGCGGCTTGTTCTTCCTCTTGAAGATCTTATGGAGTGCTTGAGCTCCTCAATGTCTCTTCCTTGCCTTTGTTGCTCCTCTCTCATGGTTCTTTGATCTTCTCTAATTTCATGGAGGAGGATGGAATGATCTTGGTGCTCCACCCTTAGTTGTCCCATGTTGGAACTTAATTCTCCTAGGGAGGTGTTGATTTGCTCCTAATAGTTTTGTGGAGGAAGATGCATCCCTTGAGGCATCTCAGAGATTTCATGATGAGGAATTTCCTCATAATCTTGATGAGGTTCTCTTGTTTTCTCCATCCTTTTCTTAGTGATGGGTTTGTCCTCATCAATGAGAATGTCTCCCTCTATGTCAATTCCAACCGAATTGCAAAGGTGACAAATGAGATGAGGGAAGGCTAACCTTGCCAAAGTGGAGGACTTGTCCGCCACCTTGTAGAGTTCTTGGGATATAACCTCATGAACTTCCACTTCCTCTCCAATCATGATGCTATGTATCATGATAGCCCGGTCTATAGTAGCTTCAGACCGGTTGCTAGCGGGAATGATTGAGCGTTGGATGAACTCCAACCATCCCCTAGCCACGGGCTTGAGGTCATGCCTTCTTAGTTGAACCGGCTTCCCTCTTGAATCTCTCTTCCATTGAACGTCCTCTTCACATATGTCCATGAGGACTTGGTCCAACCTTTGATCAAAGTTGACCCTTCTAGTGTTGGGGTGTGTATCTCCTTGCATCATAGGCAAGTTGAATGCCTACCTTACATTTTCTGGACTAAAATCCAAGTATTTCCCTCGGACCATTGTAAGCCAATTCTTGGGGTCCGGGTTCACCCTTTGATCATGGTTCTTGGTGATCCATGCATTAGCATAGAACTCTTGAACCATTAAGATTCCGACTTGTTGAATGGGGTTGGTGAGAACTTCCCAACCTCTTCTTCGGATCTCATGTCAGATCTCCGGATACTCATTCTTTTTGAGTTTGAAAGGGACCTCGGGGATCACTTTTTTCTTGGCCACAACTTCATAGAAGTGGTCTTGATGCACCCTTGAGAGGAATCTCTCCATCTCCCATGACTCGGAGGTGGAAGCTTTTGCCTTCTCTTTCCTCTTTCTAGAGGTTTCTCCGACCTTTGGTGCCATAAATGGTTATGGAAAAACAAAAAGCTTTAGCTTTTACCACACCAAACTTAGAAGGTTGCTCGTCCTCGAGCAAAAGAAGAAAGAAGAGAGTCGAAGAAGAAGAAATAGAGGAGATGGAGTGGGCTTTGTGTTTTGGCCAAGGGGGAGAAGTGGTGTTTAGGTTGTGTGAAAATGAAGGAGTGAAGATAGGTTTATATAGGGGTGAGAGGGGTGTGTATGGTTCGGCTATAGAGGGTGGGTTTGGGAGGAAAAGTGGCTTGAATTTGAATGGTGAGGTAGGTGGGGTTTTATGAAGGATGGATGTGAGTGGTGAAGAGAATGGTAGGATTTGATGATTGGTGAATGGGTGAAGAAGAGAGAGAGTGGTGGGGTAGGTGGGGATCCTGTGGGGTCCACAGATCCTGAAGTGTCAAGGATATCTCATCTCAGCACCAAGTGGCGTGCAAAACGCCCATTTCTGCCAATCCTGGCGTTAAACGTCAGGCTGCTGCCCATTTATGGCGTTTAACGCCAGCTTCTTGCCCATTCCTGGCGTTAAACGCCAGTCTGGTGCCCTTTTCTGGCGTTAAACGCCCAGAATGGTGCCAGACTGGGCGTTTAACGCCCATTCTGCTACCTTTACTGGCGTTTAAATGCCAGTAACTATCTCCTCCAGGGTGTTCTGTTTTTCATTCTGTTTTTTACTTTGTTTTTTCTTTTTCAATTGTTTTTGTGACTTCACATGATCATCAACCTACAGAAAACATAAAATACAAAAGAAAATAGAAATTTAACATAGATAAGTAAAAATTGGGTTGCCTCCCAACAAGCGCTTCTTTAATGTCAATAGCTTGACAGTGGGGAGCCTCACGCTTTAAACACAAGGAAGTCTCCATTCACTTGAATGATCAATTCTCCTCTGTCAACATCAATCACAGCTTTTGCTGTGGCTAGGAAGGGTCTGCCAAGGAAGATGGATTCATCCATACACTTCCCAGTCTTTAGGACTATGAAATCAGCAAGGATGTAATGGTCTTCAACCTTTACCAAGACATCCTCTAGAAGTCCATAAGCTTGTTTCTTTGAATTGTCTGCCATCTCCAGTGAGATTCTACCAGCTTGCACCTCAATGATCCCTAGCTTCTCCATTACAGAGAGAGGCATAACGTTTATGCTTGACCCTAGGTCACACAGAGCCTTCTCAAAGGTCATGGTGCCTATGGTACAAGGGATTGAGAACTTTCCAGGGTCCTGTCTCTTTTGAGGTAATCTCTGCCTAGTCAAGTCATCCAGTTCTTTGATGAGCAATGGAGGTTCATCCTCCCAAGTCTCATTA
>NC_029790.2:83044132-83044766 GCF_000816755.2 Arachis ipaensis
AAAAAAGGGAAAATATCTAGATCTAGAAGAAATGAACTAAAAGTGTCCTTAACCCTTGTTCCTTTGGTCTTCTTAAGCTTTTCCCGCCAAGGTGCTTCTCTAAGAGTGGAATCCTCAACTGCCTCCACGCCTAAGTCACGTGACTTCTTAAAAAAATCATATTCGCAAATCGGCGCGCACGCGCCGTTGAGACGTCTTGCAATGTGCGCGGAGGCGTGATGTACGCGTGCGCGCCCATGAAGATCCTGGCTTAGCTGCTTCTCAAGCCGGCTCTTGGCTTCGGCTCCACGTAGCCGTATCCGCGCGGGCGCGCCAGGTGCGCGCACGCGCCTATGCGGAAATTCCCAAGGCTTAATCCTCATGCTTCCTTTCTTCGTACCCATCTTCCTTCTCTCTTTCGGTCCATTCCTATTCTATATCCTGAAACCACTTAACACACAAGTCACGGCATCGAATGGCATCAAGAGAAGATCAGAGATGTATCTATTTTAGTGCAAAACAGGCATGTTTTCATTCATGAGGCAAAACTAGGGAAGGAATGCAAAATCTTGTATTTTTATATGGAAAGTGTGTGGAATCATTGATAAAACCCCTGAAATCATCACAAGATAAATCCTCAAATTGGGGTTTGTCA
>NC_029790.2:83045657-83053898 GCF_000816755.2 Arachis ipaensis
TTAGGATTTGAATCTTTGATTAACTTAAACTTTCCCACCTAACCTATATAATGACCTATACAATTAGGTACTAACCTAGCTACCCATTCCTCACTTTTCTACATACTCATGCATTTTCTTTTCGTGTCACAATACTTATGCATTGATTCCTCTTGAGCTTCACTTTGAGGCATGTTGTCCCTTATTCATTATATATATTCTTTTTCTCTTTGTTTTTTTTTCTTTCTTTTTCTATTTTTTTCTTTTTCTTTTCTACATTTTTTTTTGTTCTTTTGTTTTTCTCAATTTTTTTTTTATACATATAAGAGCGTCAATGCACAAGGTTTTACATTTGATCAATTCATGAGTATGTACCCAATTCCCAATATTCCAATAATAATACAAAATACCCTTCTATTCACCTAATGCCCTAAGGTCCCCACACTTGAATGATACTCACATACACTAGCCTAAGCTAATCAAAGATCCAAATAAGGACTTTTATTGTGCAGTAACGGTTGGGAAACTTGTTTGAATCCTTAGGAGGGTTGTCCTTCTCTAGAACGTCAACGGGGCCCTTAGTCTTCTTTAGGAGGGGCTTGGCCGTTAGTTCTTGACGCGCTCTATTGGAGGTCGGCTTCTTGGGGCCTTTCCCGTTGTCCTTTTTGATGACCATCCTGTAAAAGCAAGAAAGGAAAATATCAAACCCAAAGAAGTGGAGATACATGAGTTCGATGTAAGGAAAAGTTACATGACAGCTGCAACATGTACTAGGATAATGTGTGAAGCGCAAGGCAAATAATTCCATGTGGTGCAAGGGTAGTTTAAGCATGCAAGGAAGGGGCATGAGAAGCATACACCCTTAGGGACCATAAATGGGAGGCAAGCCAAGAGAATGGAAAGAATGGTTTGTGGAAAGTGGGGATGCACTCCAAAGTGATTGGTGAGAGGCAAGGTAGTCACAATGAGTCCAAAATTCAAGTATGCCTTTCATCGAACACTTGGTGTGCATCCTTCAAGTAGTATGTGATTGTGTGAAAATGAGAGCAATGTAGCTTTCCACAATCCATTATTAATGATTATAGTGCATATTGATTGCAAGAAAATTAAGCAACACCATTCATCTACTCATGTAATGAGTTTGAGACCTAAGTGCTCATGAAGAGCAAAGAAGAAAGAAGGAAGTAACTAGAGAGGGGAGGAGGAGAGAAAGAAAAGAGGGCTGCAGCGTGCTTTGGCGCGCGCGCGCACAGTGCGCGCGCGCGTCCTCGTAGTTGTGCCCCAGGCATGAGAGGGGCCTGGAGGGGGCTCAACTCTCTGTGAAATGGCCCAGAGAGGAGTGCAGAGTGAAAGGGCGCGTGCGCGGCTGTGGCGCGCACGCGCATTCCGTGCTAGCTTTGGATGGACGCGTGCGCGCCAGGTGCGCGCACGCGGCAAAGGTGTTGGGCTGGTGGCTTAGTGTAAGCATGAGAGAGGCTTAACTCTCTGTAGAATGTACTAGGGGGCAGCAAAGCAATCGGCGCGGACGCGCGCCATGCGCTTGCGCGTCGATTGGCGGATTTTGCTCATGTGCGCGGACGCGCCATGTGCGCGCACGCGCAGAGGGGTGGGTTTTGTCTAAATTTGCAAGTGGTTACACCAATTTCAACATTTCAAACCCCTCTTTCCATACAGCCACTTAAGCACTATAGCAAATGAAGTCAACAAATGAAGGGGAGTTGGCATTAAAATCTAGCTAACAAACATGAAGTCAAGTGTCTATGTACAAGTCTCAAAGGAAGATCTTACCATGGTGGGGTGTCTCCCACCTAGCACTTTTGTTTAATGTCCTTAAGTTGGACTTTCAGCAGCTTATAGTGTTTATTCAAGAGTTGCATCCCTCAAGAGGAACACTTCGAATTCCTTGGCGTTCTTTCTTTGCTCACCATGATACAATTTGAGACGGTGCCCGTTTACCTTGAAGATGTCCGGGCTTGATGGGTGGCGCAAGTGGTAGACTCCATAAGGTTCTACTTTCTCCACTTGGTAGGGTCCATCCCACCTTGATCTAAGCTTTCCGGGTAGTAATCTCAACCTTGAATTGTAGAGAAGGACGAGGTCACCGGGTTGGAATTCTCTTCTCCTAATGTTCTTGTCATGGATGGCTTTCAACTTTTCCTTATAGAGTCGAGAGTTGTCATAAGCTTCCAATCTCATACATTTTAATTCCGCCAATTGAAGCTTTCTTTCTACTCCGGCCCCACCCAAGCTCATATTACACTTCTTTACGGCCCAATAAGCTTTATGTTCGATCTCTACCGGTAGGTGACATGCTTTGCCATATACAAGCCGGAAGGGGCTCATGCCAATGGGTGTCTTGTAAGCCGTTCGATAGGCCCATAGTGCATCGGGGAGTTTGATGCTCCAATCTTTCCTATTCGGCCTTACAATCCTTTCCAACACATGCTTGATTTCCCGGTTAGAGACTTCGGCTTGGCCGTTTGTCTGAAGGTGGTAAGCCGTGGCGACTTTGTGGATGATGCCATATTTTCTCATGAGGCCGCCTTGTGTCAATGCTATCTTGAGTTTGTCATATGCTTCCATACATTCCTTGCTCATCTCAAATTCTGTGTCTTTTTGTAGTAATCGAGAGAGAGGTAAGGCCACCTTGCTAAAGTCCTTAATGAATCTCCGGTAGAATCCTGCATGTCCAAGAAAAGAACGGACTTCCCTCTTGGAGGAGGGGTAAGGTAAACTAGATATGACATTTATTTTTGCCGGATCTACGGAGATGCCTTCCTTTGATACTATGTGTCCCAAAACAATGCCTTGTTTGACCATGAAATGACATTTTTCAAAATTTAGAACAAGGTTTGTTTTGGTGCATCTTTCTAAGACTTTTTCAAGGTTACCTAAGCAGTGCTCAAATGACTCACCATGCACGCTAAAATCATCCATGAAAACTTCCATCGATTGCTCTAGAAAGTCCGCAAATAGGCTCATCATGCATCTTTGAAACGTTGCCGGTGCATTGCATAGGCCAAATGGCATACGCTTGTAAGCATACGTTCCAAAGGGGCAAGTAAATGTGGTTTTTTCTTGGTCTTCTAGAGCAATATGAATTTGGAAGTATCCGGAGTAGCCATCAAGAAAACAATAGTATGATTTACCGGCTAACCGATCAAGCATTTGATCGATAAATGGTAGTGGAAAGTGGTCTTTTCTTGTGGCCGCATTCAATCTTCGGTAGTCTATGCATACTCTCCAAGAATTCTGTACTCTTGTTGCTATAAGTTCACCACTTTCGTTTTTGATTGTTGTCACTCCGGACTTCTTTGGCACTACTTGGACCGGGCTTACCCATTCACTATCCGAGATAGGATAGATGATGTCCGCCTCAAGTAGCTTAGTGACTTCTTTCTTTACCACCTCAAGAATGGTTGGGTTAAGTCTCCTTTGAGGTTGTCGGACCGATCTTGCTCCTTCTTCAAGAAATATGCGGTGCTCGCATACTTGGGGGCTTATTCCCACTAGGTCCGCCAAACTCCACCCAATTGCCCTTTTGTTTTTCCTCAATACATTCAGCAATTTTTCTTCTTGTTGAGGAGTTAACTCTTGTGCAATTATCACGGGTAGCTTTTGGGCTTCATCAAGGTATGAATACCTTAAGTGAGGTGGTAGTGGCTTCAATTCCATCTTCTTGTCATTCCTTGAAGTTTGAGTTTCCGGATGGCTTGTATGATGTGTGGTATTTAGTTCGCTTGACTCTTCATTTGCCTCTTTGACCATGTATTTCTCATCTAATCTTGCAAGATGCACTTCGGCTACTATGTTATCGATTGGGTCACACCAAAATAGAGAATGGTTCTCCGGTGGATGCTTCATTGCTTCCTCTAGGCTAAAGCTTACAATTCTTCCATCAATTTCAAATGAGTAGTTCCTCGAGTAAGCATCAAGTTTAAATCTAGAAGTTCTCAAGAAGGGCCTTCCAAGTAGGATAGAGGATGCTCTCTCGGTTTCGCTTGATGGCATTTCAAGGACATAGAAGTCAATCGGAAACACCAACCCCTTTATATTCACCAGTACATCTTCCGCAACACCCGCTACGGTTATTATGCTTTTATCCGCTAGGACAAATCTTGCCGTCGACCTTTTTAGTGGGGGCAAGTTCAATACCCGATAAACGGAGAGCGGCATGATGCTAACACATGCTCCGAGGTCACACATGCAATCTCTAAATTGAACTCCATTGACGGTGCAAGTGACCATACAAGGGCCCGGGTCATTACACTTCTCCGGTAATGTTCCCATCAAAGCGGAAATAGAACTCCCCAATGGGATGGTTTCCAATTCAAGAATTCTATCCTTGTTTATGCATAAATCTTTGAGGAATTTAGGGTAGAACCATTCTTTGGCCTTGTCCTCAAGAGAGAAAGGGAAGGCAAACAACCATATAGCAACTTCATCGGAACCTTCCCGTCTAGTAGTTGAGCATATGCGATGAAAGTCTTTGAGATGTCGAATAGGGTCTTGTGCAGGAAGCCCGTGAAACTTGGGTAGGAGGTTAATCAAAGCGGTCTTCAATTCAAAATTCGCATTCAAATTGGGGTGAGTTACATGGAGGGGTTGAAGGACATAATCTGGTGCACCTGCTTCCTTGATGGTAACTCTCCTTGGAGCATCCATAGTATTAGTACCTAAAACAAAAGAAGAATTGTTAGTGAGGTTGATGGGAGTATGATTAATGCCTTCTTTGAGTGACGGTTCAATGTTCACTTGTAGTAAGGTGGTTGAGGTGGTGAAAACCTCTTCACCCTTTCCAAATCTTAGCCGCCTCCGAGCTTGTCTAATATGAAACAAAGTTCGTTCTATTTCCGGATCAAAAGGGGCTAAGNNNAAAAATATCTAGATCTAGAAGAAATGAACTAAAAGTGTCCTTACCCCTTGTTCCTTTGGTCTTCTTAAGCTTTCCCCGCCAAGGTGCTTCTCTAAGAGTGGAATCCTCAACTGCCTCCACGCCTAAGTCACGTGACTTCTTAAAAAAATCATATTCGCAAATCGGCGCGCACGCGGAAGGCACGCGCACGCGCCGTTGAGACGTCTTGCAATGTGCGCGGAGGCGTGATGTACGCGTGCGCGCCCATGAAGATCTTGGCTTAGCCGCTTCTCAAGCCGGCTCTTGGCTTCGGCTCCACGTAGCCGTATCCGCGCGGGCACGCCAGGTGCGCGCATGCGCCTATGCGGAAATTCCCAAGGCTTAATCCTCATGCTTCCTTTCTTCGTACCCATCTTCCTTCTCTCTTTCGGTCCATTCCTATTCTATATCCTGAAACCACTTAACACACAAGTCACGGCATCGAATGGCATCAAGAGAAGATTAGAGATGTATCTATTTTAGTGCAAAACAGGCATGTTTTCATTCATGAGGCAAAACTAGGGAAGGAATGCAAAATCTTGTATTTTCATATGGAAAGTGTGTGGAATCATTGATAAAACCCCTGAAATCATCACAAGATAAATCCTCAAATTGGGGTTTGTCAGGAGTTCAGTAATTTTCTTACTCAGCTGACCCAATTGTGCCTCCAAATTTCTAATGGAGGACCTTGTTTTAGTCATAAAACTTTGAGTGGTTTTGATTAGATCAGAGACAATGGTTGTTAAGTCAGAGGGGTTTTGCTTAGAATTCTCTGTCTGTTGTTGAGAAGATGATGGAAAAGGCTTGCTATTGCTAAACCTGTTTCTTCCACCATTATTGTTGTTGAAACTTTGTTGAGGTCTCTGTTGATCCTTCCATGAGAGATTTAGATGATTTCTCTATGAAGGGTTATAGGTGTTTCTATAGAATTCTCCCATGTAATTCACTTCTTCCATTGCTAGGTTCTCAGGATCATAAGCTTCTTCTTCAGAGGAAGCTTCCTTAGTACTGCCTGTTGCTGCTTGCATTTCAGACAGACTCTGAGAAATCATATTGACTTGTTGGGTCAATATTTTATTCTGAGCCAATATGGCATTCAGAGTATCGATCTCAAGAACTCTTTTCTTCTGAGCTATCCCATTATTCACAGGATTCCTTTCAAAAGTGTACATAAATTGGTTATTTGCAACCATTTCAATGAGTTCTTGAGCTTCTGCAGGCGTCTTCTTCAGATGAAGAGATCCTCCAGCAGAGTTATCCAATGACATCTTGGATAGTTTAGACAGACCATCATAGAAGATTCCTATGATGCTCCATTCTGAAAGCATGTCAAAAGGGCACCTTCTGATTAATTGCTTATATCTCTCCCAAGCTTCATAGAGGGACTCACCATCCTTCTGTCTAAAGGTTTGGACTTCCACTCTAAGCTTGCTCAATTTTTGAGGTGGAAAGAACTTTGCCAAGAAGGCATTGACTAGCTTTTCCCAAGAGTTCAGGCTTTCTTTAGGTTGTGAATCCAAACATGTCCTAGCTCTGTTGTTCCTACTCATATGAAAGAGAAGAGAACAAGAAAGTAGGGAATCCTCTATGTCACAGTATAGAGATTCCTTGAGGTGTTAGAGGAAAAGAAGAATAGAAGGAGGAGGTGGAGAAAAGAATTCGAACATATAAAAAGGAGGGAGTTCGAATTGTACCTTGAGGAGGAGTCTTAGTCCCTTAAATAGAAGGATGTGAAAAGAGGGGAAGAATTTTCGAAAATTAATTAAAAGATTTTAAAAAAAAATTTGAAAATTTGATTGAGATTTTTGAAAACTAAGATTGGGAAAGAAATAAAGTGATTTTTGAAAAAGATTTTGAAATTAGAAAAAGATTTGATTGAAAAAATTAATTTCGAAAAAAGATGTGATTGAAAAGATATGTTTGAAAAGATATGATTGAAAATCAATTTAGAAAAAGAAAGTTTTAAAACTAAAGTTGATTACTTGACTAACAAGAAATTAAAAGATATGATTCTAAAATTTAAAATTTGATCCTTTCTTAATAGGCAAGTAATAAGTTGAAAATTTGAAGTAAATCTTGAATTGAAGCAAGGATTTTTGAAAATAGTAAAAATAAATGTAAAATGGAAAGAAATTGATTTTGAAAGAGATATGATTGAAAAGATATGATTTGAAAAAGATTTGATTTTGAAAAATTTTGAAAACTTGAAAAAAATGTGAATTAAAAACAAAATCTTCCCTCTAGTGTCATCCTGGCGTTAAACGCCCAGAATGGTGCCCATTCTGGCATTTAACGCCCAAATCTCTACCTTTTTGGGCGTTAAACGCCCAGCCAGGTGCCCTGGCTGGCGTTTAAACGCCCAGCCAGGTGCCCTGGCTGGCGTTTAAACGCAAGTTTTCCTTCTTCACTGGGTGTTTTGAACGCCCAGCTTTTTCTGTTTGATTCCTCTGCTGACTGTTCTGAATCTTTAATTCTTTGTATTATTGACTTGAAAAGACATAGTTTTAAAAATATTTTTGAATTTTTGATGATGGGAATCAATAAAAATGCAACTAAGATCAAATAAACAATGCATGCAAGACACCAAACTTTAAATGTTTGTATACTAAGGACTATAACAATGTAAAAATGCATATGAAAAACAACAAAACACACTAAACAAGAGAATTTAAAGATCAGAGCAAGAAAATCATCAAGAACAACTTGAAGATTAATGAAGACACATGATGCATGTATTCGAAAATGCAAGAATAAAAACATGCAATTGACACCAAACTTAAAATTAGACAATAGACTCAAACAAGAAACATCAAATATTTTTGGTTTTATGATTTTATAAATTTTTTTGTATTTTTTTTTTTAACCAGCAAGTGCACTGGGTCGTCTAAGTAATAAACCTTACGTGAGTAAGGGTCGATCCCACGGAGACTGTCGGTTTGAAGCAAGCTATGGTCACCTTGTAAATCTCAGTCAGGCTAATTCAGATGGTTATGGAGTTTAAGGTGATGAAAATAAACATAAAATAAAGATAGAGATACTTATGTAATTCATTGGTGGATTTCAGATAAGGGTATGAAGATGCTTCGTTCCCCTTGAACCTCTGCTTTCCTATTGCCTTCTTCCAATCATTCATACTCCTTTCCATGGCAAGCTTTATGTTTGGCATCACCGTTGTCAATGGCTACATCCCGTCCTCTCAGTGAAAATGGTCCTGATGCTCTATCACAACATCGGCTAATCAGCTGTTGGTTCTCGATCATGTCGGAATAGGATCCATTGATCCTTTTGCGTCTGTCACACGCCCCACAATCGCAAGTTTGAAGCTCGTCACAGTTATCCCTTCCCAGATCCTACTCGGAATACCACAG
>NC_029790.2:83053945-83083174 GCF_000816755.2 Arachis ipaensis
CAATAGTACTTTGTATTAATTCATGAAGAACAGCAGAGCTCCACACCTTAATCTATGGTGTGTAGAAACTCCACCGTTGAAAATACATAAGAACAAATAGTGTAAGCATGGCTGAATGGCCAGCCTCAAAGGTCTAAGGACTAAACGTCCCAAGATTTTTTTTGTCAAATACAATAGTAAAAGGTCCTATTTATAGAGAACTAGTAGCCTAGGATTACAGAAATCAGTAATTAATGCAAAAATCTTCTTCCGGGCCCACTTGGTGTGTGCTTGGGCTGAGCATTGAAGCTTCCATATGTAGAGACTTTTCTTGGAGTTAAACGCCAGCTTTTGTGCCAGTTTGGGCGTTTAACTCCAGCTTTTGTGCCAATTTCGGAGTTAAACGCCAGAATTCTTAAGCTGACTTGGAACGCCTGTTTGGGCCATCGGCAAAGTATGGACTATCATATATTGCTGGAAAGCCCAGGATGTCTACTTTCCAACTCAACTGAGAGCGCTCTAATTGGGCTTCTGTAGCTCCAGAAAATCCACTTTGAGTGCAGGGAGGTCAGAATCCAACAGCATCTGCAGTCCTTTTTCAGCCTCTGAATCAGATTTTTGCTCAGGTCCCTCAATTTCTGCCAGAAAATACCTGAAATCACAGAAAAATACACAAACTCATAGTAAACTCCAGAAATGTGATTTTAAATAAAAACTAATAAAAATATAATAAAAACTAATTAAAATATACTAAAAACATACTAAAAACAATGCCAAAAAGCATATAAATTATCCGCTCATCAGTAACATTTCATATGCTTTGTTTACTTTCTATGTATGCTTTGTTTAATTTCAATAAATTGGCATATGATTACATTTTAAGTTTGGTGTTACACTGCAACACTTTGTTTTCAATCCCACTGGATGATTGCATCAAATCTGAATTGAAAGTGTCAAACTAAGATTCTAAGTTTGGTGTGCCACTTATTTTCTATGCAAGAAATCCAGCAACACCACTTGTCTGCATAATCATAATGCCTCTGCACTGTTAGTCTTTTCTTTTGGTTTGACACTTTGTTATTCTGTTTACTTTAGTTATTTCTTTGTTCTTAATGCTTTCGTTTATTTTGCTTCTTGACTGTTTTTATTAAATACCTCACCAAGAAATTCTTACTCATGACAGATTCTTGGCTTGGTGATTGTATTTAACATATAACAGTACCTTGTGTTTAGTTTTAGTTCAAATAAATTGATATATGGTTTCATTCTAAGTTTGGTGTTGCTATGAAAAAAAATTTGGTTCTAATCCTTACTAGATACTTGCATCAATTCCAAGTGAAAGTGTCACACTAAGTTTGGTGTGCCACTTATTTCATGCCATGTATCATGCACACCCTCTTATGTTTGCAATCACAATGTCTCTGTCTCTTGTGCCTTGATTGTTATCCTTAATTTTGCTTGCTTAAAACACATGTACTGCTAACATTTTATTGTGTAAGATATTCATGATCCATCTTAGCCCCATAGCCATTATTCTAATTGTTGCTTGAGGATGAGCAAGCATTCTGAGTTTGGCAAGGGAAAGGGAAGAATAAGAGGAAAAGGACAAACAACAAGAAAGATAGACCATAAGGTGGTAACGCTCCTTTCTCCTCCTAATTACTTCCAGCACTGTAAATTGCATGGATGTCTTTATCTTCTCTGTATACATGTGTGGTATGAATAAGCATAGCCTGAATCTTGATTTGTAATATGTTGCTGTGACATTATGACTACCAACTTGAGTTTTGTGAATTTAAAAGCATCAAAGTATCATGATCATAAACAAACAGGGTCATTAAAGAAGAATTTAGCATGTGCATACAAGTATTGGAAGGCTAGTATAGTTAACTGTTGCTCAATTGCATTAGATTTTATTTATTTGAAGTTTTCATCTAGGACATTTTGTGAAATCTTTTGAAATCATGAAAACCTTGAAAAAGCAATTGCAAATTAAGGCAAGAAAAGAAAAAGGGAAAGAATGAGAAAGATGAAGGCCTTGAGTACCAATGACAATTCAATTGTTAAGTACTTGTGGTGTTTATGTATCAAGCAAAAAGCTTGAAAACAAAACACTTAGAGTCAAGGCTAGGCTCAAGTGCAAAAGCACTCCCTCAAAGCTCAAGGCTCTGAGCACCAATGATTAGAGAGTAAAGAAAAGAAACAAATTAGCTAAAGAAGTCCTCTAATTAAATGCTTGTGGTGCTTGTGTATCAAGTGGTAATACTTGAAAACAAAGCATTTAGAGTCGTAGCTTTGTTATCAACTCATGGGGCAAAGCACCTAAAAGGAGAAGCTAATAAGAAAATCAAAAGCTTGTTTCAAGGAAGAAACATAAGGAAAAGATTTCATAAAATGAGCTAGATAGAAGCATCAATCATTTACATTTCTTTTGTGATTGTAGCATGCATAGAAAGCTAGCCTACCATGAACATTGAGTTGCTATTCTTCTTACCTTGGATTGTCAATCTTTATTGCATGATTCTTTTCTTGCTTGGGGACAAGCAAGGTTTAAGTTTGGTGTTGTGATGACATGTCATCATGTCATGTTTTTCTATGCTTTTTCATACAAGAAATTGATAATTAGTGCTAAAAAAATTGCATTCTTTTGTGCTTAAATGGTATATTTCCTTGATCTTTTGATTTTATAAATTTTGTAGGAAATAAGTGGAAAAAGAAGGAAAAAGCATAAAATAAGCTAAAAAGAAGAAAAGAGGTGGACAGGCTTTAAAGATTGAGCACGCTTTGGAACCTTAGGCCACGCTTTTAAAAGCGTGGCCCATGACCATAAAACCTTGACATTGATATCATGAATTATCATGCATTAATGTTTATGCATGCATTATCATGAGTTAATAAATTAAAGCATGCATGCACTTAATTATTAATGCCTTATGCATGCATTTAATTAATAATGCCATCATGAACCATGCAATATCAATGCATTGGCATTATTAATGAAAATTATTAAAGCCAATGAATGCAAGAATGCTACGGCATTACCATTTAAGCCAATTGGCAAAAGAACAAATCATACTTTAATATGAATGCATTGGCTTTATTAATTAAAATGTAATGAAGGCATACATGAAACATTTGAGTAATAAAGCGAATTGGCAAAGGAAATGAAAGAAACAAAGGCTAGCGCTTATTAAAGGGAGCGCTACGTGGTTTTTTTCACTTTTTAGGGCATGCCTTCATTACATTTTAATTAATAAAGCCAATGCATTCATATTAAAGCATGATTTGTTCTTTTGCCGTAGCATTCTTGCATTCATTGGCTTTAATAATTTTCATGCATTCATTTCATTCATTAATAATGCCAATGCATTGATATTGCATGGTTCATGATGGCATTATTAATTAAATGCATGCATAAGGCATTAATAATTAAGTGCATGCATGCTTTAATTTATTAACTCATGATAATGCATGAATAAACATTAATGCATGATAATTAATGATATCAATACCAAGGCTTCATGGTCATGGGCCACGCTTTTAAAAGCGTGGCCTAAGGTTCTAAAGCGTGCTTAATCTTTAAAGCGTTTCCAAAATTCCTCTTTTCTTCTTTTTAACTTATTTTGTGTTTTTTTGTTTCTTTTTCCACTTATTTCCTACAAAATTTATAAAATCAAAAGATCAAGAAAATATACCATTTAACCACAAAAGAATGCAATTTTTTTAGCACTAATTATCAATTTCTTGTATGAAAAAGCATAGAAAAACATGACATGATGACATGTCATCAATACCTTTCGATAATATTAATCTGAATGAAGAATGAGTAACTTAATCATGAAATAGATCAATACAAGACTTCAAAATACATAAACGTAGATTAATAACCCATAGAAAATATAAACAAAGCTCCTAACCCTTTGACAGAGGATTAGTTACCAATGGAAAAGTGAAAGAAAAACAAGAAGTGATTATGGAGGAGGTGGATCTCTTCTCTATGAACAAGGTTCACTTATTTATAGCCTACATTCTAGAATTCAAATTCAAAACTAAACTAAACAAATCTTATACTTTAGAGAGATAAGATAACTACTTATCTTCTGGAGAGAAAGATAAACTACTGACTTCAATTTCAAATTCAAAAGGAAAATTCAAATCAAAATCTAAAGTATCAAATCTCTTATGACTAATCTTCTAGCATCTTCAATCTTCTAGATGTGATTAAGGCTTCTAATGATGTAGATAATTAATCTTGGGCCTTAATTGTTGCATCTTGAGTTGTAATTACCTTAAAGTTGGGTTTTTATTAGAGAAAATTGGGCAAAAGAGCCTAAAATTCACTTCCAGGAGGGGGAGGCAGCCAAGCATGGAAAAGGATCTGCTGGGTGTGAGGGAGGCTTGAAGGACGTCCGCCAGGCACAACGATAGGCCGTCGAGCATGACGATCTTCCGTTGGACGTGGAGCTCTTCCACGGGGCGTGGAGTGCGTGCAGAGGGGCCCACTAGATGTTGGCTTGGTCTGCCAGGCGTGGGCCTTGCGTGCCTGGTTGTTCCATGTGTGGCTTCATTTTCCTTATGGCACGCGTTCCTTAGGCTACACTTTTACTATTTTTAAATTTTCCTTTATATTTTTTATTATTTTTTGGCCAAAAACTCTTGAAATCATCAAACACTAACACAACTCCAAATATTTGATTATTTTTTAATTTCTATTAGAAAAAATAAGAATTTTGATTGAAACCTAAGAAAATAAATAAGAAAAGGACCTTAAGAACCGCTTAAGATAACATGTCATCAACTGCCTTCTATTTTTCTTATTATTCAATTTTACACAAATATATAAAAATTCTGGCAGCACCTCCCCTACAACCCAGACTTTACCACCCTTCAAGGGTTCCATCCAAACCATCTCTCAACGTTTTCCAACGGTTTCAAAAGTAAGCCATTCCTCAATATAAACATAAAAATTAGATTCCAAATCAAGCTTCATTAATTACCACAATGCCAACTCAATCAATCAATAATTCAATCAAGCAAACAATCACATTCATCCAAAATAAATCAGTTTAATCCATAAGACTCACAAAATCACAAAAATATATTTTTCACATTTATATCGATTTATAACAATTCCGTAATATAAAAATATATTTTAAGAAATCCCTACCTCAATTTTGAAACCCATAAAATTAAACGTGTCCACATCCAATAAACCTCTTTTCTCATGGTCCGCAATAAAACAGTGACAACAGGGATTCGAAACAAGGAACAACTTACCGTAACTAAGGAGGAATGATTGAACCAAGCAGCAATACCTTCAGCGGTGGTTCTGGCAGCCACAAACACAGCGGCAGCTTAGAATGGCAAGCAGTGGCGTCGATGCCAACCCAGCAGCAGCAGTGACGGATCTGATAGTGATGGAGCTCTACGGTGGCAGCTACGGCACATGCAGTGGCAGCGACAAGCATGAACGGCGGTGCCTTGGTGAGACATGACAGCGGCAACAACTAAGCAGCGACGAATAGTGGTGACTGGCATGAATGACGATGGTGACAAATGCCTCGATGACGGCAGTTTCTCGTGGCTCCAACAGCGATGCCTCTCCTGCTCCCACTTTCGAGCGCTATCTCTCTCCTCCTTGTTAGCGACGACAGCATGTAGTTTGCGACGACAGCGACAATGAAACCCAGCCCCTCTCTCTCTCTCGTGTGTCTTCTCTCTCTTCATGAACCTCTGTTGAAGGCGACGATGAAGACCTCGACGGTAGCAACTCCCCGCGGCTCCAACGGCGGCGACAACACAAACAGTGGTGACTTGGTGAGTGTGTGCTGTGTTGTGTTGTGTTAGGGTTAGAGTGGTGTGGGTAGAAATTAGGGTTTGTGTAGAGTAAGAATTTTAATAAAAATAAAAAAGTAGAGTACTAATTTAAAAACTAATTTTAACCCAATATAATTAGCTTTGAAAACACTAGTTATTCTTTAACTTACAAATTATTTTCAATTGAGTACTCTAATTTAAAACTAGATATAGTTAAATTTTAGGGTAAAGTATACTTTTTATCCCTGGAGTTTGACAAAAGTTTCAAAAATACTCCTAAGTTTTATTTTGTTTCAATTTTATCCCAAAAGTTTTCAATTTGTATCAAATATACACTTGACGACTAAATTTTCAAAAAATTTAAGACCGATTCAACAATAATTTTATAATAACAACCCCTCAACACAAGTAAATCAAACATAATTTTCATGCATTATTGTTAGATTGGTCTTAAATTTTTTGAAAATTTATCCGTCGAGGGTATATTTGATGCAAATTGAAAATTTTTGGGTATGGAGGAGGTGGATCTCTTCTCTATGAACAAGGTTCACTTATTTATATCCTAATTCACTTAGCTTTAATTACCTTTTTTATAAGATAATTTTCTAAAAATATAAATATAAATAATTATCATAAATCTTAGTTAATCTCATAATTTAATTCCTAAAAAATCAGGGGTCTTATACAAATCACAACCCTAGGTCACAGAAGTCTTCCCCACTACTGCAGGGAGTGACAATTAGTGCCGCTGACCATTGCTCTTAGTCACCTTGAAACCTTAAACCAAGCTTCCCTCTATCAATGAAAGAAAAAAGGTGACAAACACTGCCGTTCTTCCCCAGCTTTTTTTCTTCGCGCGTCGCCAGCTTCTTCACCTGGTCTTACCGTCCTATCGTCCATCACCAGGTCCAGTTCGTTGCGTCGCCAGCTTCTTTGCCTGGTCCAGTTTTGTCGTCCGTTGCGTTGCCAGGTCCAGCTTCTTCGTCTGTCGTGTGCTCGTCGCTGCCGCCAGCTTCTCTGGGACACATTGTTGCTCCCTTTCTCTCTCCTTCAAATTTTTGCTCACTTCCCTCGCCGAAGGTAATCAGTTAGTGCTTGTTCTTACTTGTTCTTGAACTCTTGGTTGATTAACTCTATCACTGGCTTACTTTTTGATGATAAATTGATACTGGCTTAGTGAATTTACTGGAATTAAGTTACGCCATGGTTTCTGTAGGAGAAGCATTATATTTCTACTACTATCTATGTTCCCTTTTTCATTACAATTTGATTTCATTATATGTGGGATTTTGTGGCGATTCCTTTGCAAAATCATATAAGAAGTTTTGTAACTAATCATTATTGAAAACAAAAATGAATGTCACTTTGGTATTTGATTAGCGATTTTGCTATCAACATGTTATTTCTGTTAACAAATCTTTGGAATTGAATTATAGGTTTCTTAATTCTTATAGGAGTTAGTTTCTTAATATTAATGCTTAGATTGTAACTGTAATTTCAATTATGGATGATAATATAAATCAACATGCATTTGCTCGTAATACTATTTTCTGCCAATCAAGTATCATTTGCTTAGATTGTGACTATCTTCCATTTTTTCTCTTCCAATATGCTTTGTGCAGATTGTTTTCTACTCAGTCATTATATGATGAATGTTTTCAATATTCTCTTTCAATTGGGGATTGTATGAGTTACTATACGCTTCATTTTATATTGTTCTAACTTCTGTTATTAATAAAATTTACAGTTTGTGATCTTTTGATTTATTATATGTTTCATCCTTTCATTGTTATATTTTTATGAAGAAAAAATTTGCAATTGGTGATTGTATGATTCATGTTTTGATTGTTCTATCATTTAAAATAAATCTGTTTCATTGTTTGGTTGCACTAGCCCTGCTCTCGATCTTTGCCGACTCGCTGCCTCTCCTCCTGTGTTGGATTTTTTTTGTTTCAGGCTCTAATGTGTGTTTGTTGTGCAACACTATCATTTTTTTGTTTTACTTTTTGACTTAGCTACATTAAGTTAATATTTTCTTGATGAGCAAAAATTAAAGCTCACGGATACCGGCTAGTGCACCGGATCAGTAAAGTAATACCGTGGTGAGTGGATATCGTTTCCACGAGGATTAAAGGAGTGAACAAACAAATATCAGATTAAATACCTAACTAGATTAAAATAACTTGGATTGATGAGGGCAAAATTTGCAACTTTCTTGGAATCTTGAGTGCTTGAGAAACAGTGAACTTGGATGTTGATTGAGAGAAGACAACGGTGGTGAGAGTCAAGGGCTTTGGATACGTTTATACTCTTAGGAAAATCAGACCTTGTTTACTTATTTTGAAGTATGCAAAGATCTTTCACAGCAAATTTTTTGTAACTGATTTCCAATTCATTGGTTCCTCAGTTTCTTTTTAATTAACTAGTTGTCAGTTAATTAATTAAAGAGGTTCAGCACAAAAACTGATTTAGTTTCTAATAAAATTTAAAAGTAGTCCTTAGGTCGAATTATATGTCACATGTTCAAACTAGTTCTATCCAGTTAAACCTTAAAAGAAAATACAATTTTCAAAAGTTGTTCTAATCCGAATTATATGTCACTTGTTCAAAAGTAGCGTAATTGAAAATCATGCATGTGTCGCACACTAATTGAACCATTATTCTTTGCTGAATTCAAACAGTCATGTGAAAGAGTTTCAAACTTTAATTCAAATATCAAATTTTCCAATTATAATAAAAGAATTCAAAAGGGATTAGCATGCCTTCTGATACCTCTAATCCGAATGAAGAATGAATAACTTAATCATGAAATAGATCAATGCAAGACTTCAAAATAAAATAACATTTTGATTAGTAATCCATAGAAAACATAAATACAACTCCTATCCCTTTGACAGAGGATTAGTTACCCATGGAATGAAAGAAAAACAAGAAAAAAAAACTGTGTTGAGGAATGGAATGTCCTCTTTGTGAACAAGGTTCACTTATTTATATCCTAATTCTAGAATTCAAATTCAAACTATCCTAATCTCGGAAGAAAAGATAAGATAACTAGTTACTAACTTCAATCAAAACTAATAATTCAAATCAAAACCTAACAATCAAATCTTTTATGTTTCTAGAAAGAATCTATAACTAATATTATAGATTCTTGAATGTTTTAGATGTGATTAAGTGCTTCTAATGATGTGGATAATTAAGTTTGGGCCTTAATTATTGCATCTTGAGAGTTGAAATTATCTTTACACCAAGCTTGTTCTAAAGGAATTTGGGCGTAAGCCCAAATGTACCTCCCAGAGAGAACACATGATAGGCATGTGACTTGGAAACTAGAGGGACGCGAGGTGATGAAAGGAGAAGGCAGGGCCGCTAAGCATTTAGATTGGCTGCCGGCTATTGATGCACGAAAATCTGTCTCTCAACAAATTTCCACTGGGAAGTGCACCGAATTATCGTCAAGTAAAAACTCACAATAGAGTGAGGTCAAATTCCACAGGGATTGATTGGTTGAGAAACTTTAATTAGAGGAGTGTTCTAGTTGAACTAAGCATATTTGAATTTGAAAGTGCAAAAAATTAAATGGCAGGAAAAGTAAATAGCAAGGAATGTAAATGACAGAAACTAAATGGCAGAATGTAAATATCAAGAAGGAAATTCCAAGAAAATAAATGGGAATGGGGTGATTAAGTATAAAAGTAAACAGTTGAATGTAAGAGAGTGGGTGAGATCAGAGTTGGGGATTCATTGGGCTTAGGAGATATTGCATTTTCTGGATCAAATCATTTTCATCTCTTCCTCAATCAATGCATTCATTGATCTTACTTGGCAATCTTAGGTGATTGGATCCCAATGTCTTGGCTCACCAATCTCTCTAAGCTTGAACAATTGCCCAATGTCTTAATTTAATTGCTCATGGGAAGATATGAAGTTTGGTCACTGATTATACCACACACATTCATAGATCAAAGTATTGGTAGGATTACATGTCACTATATCCATCCAACCCCCAATCTAATCCAATGTGAGAAAGCATTTCTAGCACGATTTCCTCATTCCTCTCTCAAGGATCAGATGAAATCCAATTATGAATAGCTTCTCTCTCGAGACAACTATTCAATTGAATTAAGATTGAAAAGTTTCTAGCAAAATCAAGAGAAAATAAAGAAGAAGAAGAATGAAAACTATTATTGATCCATTGAATTACAATAGAGCTCCCTAACCCAATGAAGAGGGATTTGGTTGTTCATAGCTTAATTCAAATTCCAAAGAAAAAAATGCAGAAAAAGTAAAGAAAGTACAAATAAAAACTAAAGGAAAAATGCAGAACAAATGGAGTCAGAGTTCTGAACTCCTAGAGCCCCCCTCAGGGCCTCCCAAAAGCTCCCTACAATCTTCAAAGACTCCTCTATTTATACTCTCCTTCAATTAAGTCTTCATTGTACTTAGATGTGGGCCTTGGTCTTGATTGAAGCAATTAGGATGACTCGTTGATGAGGGACATTTAGCACTAAAGTTCATACTCTGCATGGGTGCATTTTGGAATGGAATTGGCCTCAACGTTGGTGAGCAACGTTTGTATAAAAATGTTGAGTCAAACGTTACTTGAAAAAATGAATTCTGGGCATTACTAGCAACATTTGACTCAACATTGGTGCACCAACGTTCGCGTAGTCACGCGTGCGCATCGCCCACGCATACACATCAAACTACTAAAATTTGCCTCTCACGCGTACGCGTCATCGACGCGTACGCGTCACAGTTAAATTTTCTAAAACCTTTGTCGTAGATGTTGGACTCAACGTTGGCTTGGCAACGCTCCCTCCAATATTGGCGTTGTCACACGTGCGCGTCACCCATGCGTACGCGTGGATTGTAATTTTTCACGAGCACGCGTACGTGTCGACCGCACGTGCGTGTTGTAGCAACTTTTTCCAATTCCAATTTTTGAAAATCAAGCACGTTGGGGGTAACATTGGACCACCAACGTTTCCTCCAACGTTGGCACCTCTCTACCCCAAAGTTGCACCATGGGAGTAGTTTGAGGCATAGTTGGAGGTCCAACTTTGGCTCCAACTATGCATCTTTCTTGGCCAATGTTTGAGGCATAGCTGGAGGTCCAAAAAGCGTATGGCATGGCCGTCGGGCGTGTGGGCTTGGCTGCTGGGTGTACCTGCTACGTGCCGTTTTGGCTTCATTTTGCTTTTTCTTAGGGCACACTTGTGTTCTTTAAGCCACGCTTTTGCTGTACTTGTGTTTTTCTTATAAAAAAGCTTTAATTCTTGCTTGTTTTGAGTATAAAAAGTCCTAAAAATACAACAACACTTTTCTAACTCCAAGTATTTGATTATTTATGGAATTTTATTAGGAAACATAAGAAATTAGATTAAAACATAAGAAAATGAATGAAAAAGAATCCTAAAAATTGCTTAACATGACGTTTTGTCACAACACCAAACTTAAAATGTTGCTTGTCCTCAAGAAAAAATAAAGATAAACGGAGTTTAGCTTAGTGAAAAAGAATTGAAAATATTTTAAGTTTGGAAACAAAAGTGGGATTTATAATAATTCTTGTGGTTACATTCGGCTTCTCTTATCCTTCAATATTTAGGAAATTTGAAAACTTAAATTTGGATTATATTTTGAGAATCTTGTTGAATTTGTATGACTTGAAAGCAATTACTTCTTATTCGAATTAGGGAAAAGATCTTTGCGGCTTTTGACTCTTAGTATTTTGTCACAAGGCAACTCTTAATGGACTTTTAATCGATAATCCTGGGCTAGTTGGTCCACGTTATCGGGTGATAAAGCACTCCTTGGATCTAACTATCCAAGCCTCTACTTGACACAATCACACCACAAGCACATAATTAGGGTTTTGATCCAAACATCGATGCCCAGAGTCTCTTTGGACTTCTTAATGTTTTGTCTTAAGGCAACTCTTTGAGCGAACTTTCAATCGTAATCCTGGTCCAATTGGACCATGTTATCGGGTGATAAAGCACCCCTCGGATTTACTAGCCTAAGTCTATCCTTAAAATAGAAACATCATTGGCATATAACTGGACCTCCAATCGTCGGTTCTCAGAGCCTTATAACTTTCGATTTCTTTGATCTTTCGAGGCTTTTTTTTTTGTAATTGCTTCAAGGAATTGATGGTTGAATCTTGATAATACTTCTTTAAATTTTTGTTCTTGAAGATTCTTTTTTATTTCCTCACGATTCAACCATTTCAGATTCTTCAACTGCAATTGCATATTCTTAAGCACCTCCACTTTTGTTTTGATCTTTATGATTTGATTTCTTTCATTAAGATTTCCTCCATTAGAAATAGTTACTGGAAGAACAAGTATTTAAGTTTTAAGATTTTAAAGAAAGAGAGATAGAATGAGCAGGATATGATATGCTATGCATGCAAGGAAAAGGATAAACAAAGAAGCAAATAAACAAGAAGAACAACGAAAAGAAAGCTTAAAATAGAAAGAATGAACAAGAACAAAGGAAAAAAAATAGAAATAACTAATCACCAATAGCAAGGATTCATCATATTCTGATCTTACCCAAGTTTATTTAGTCATCAACACTGCTTCTTGTGCCACGAAACTTAAGTGTTTACACCAAACTTAGAGATTCACAAAATTTTAATAACAAGTGTAAATGATAGAAAGAAGCATATATGGATGAAAAGAATAAGATAAACCCTAAAAACCTTGATGTGCCTGACATCAATTAAGGACGCCGGACGTCCTTGGATGTGTGCTTTATAAGAATCGGATTTTATGATAAAATAATAAATTAATTAATTTGAATAAAATAACAATTTAATTATTCGGAATAGGTTCAAAAATATAGAAATATTATTTTGAAAATATAAAGTTGAAATTCGGATTCAGTAAATTTTTTTGAGTGGAAAAAAGTATTTTTCTGCTGAAATATGTGTAAAAATGCGTACCGATAAATTAGCCGGCAGTACCGACTTAAGTCTATCTAGTGCTGTGTGAGAGCAATAAAAATTGTAGAAAAACTTAGGAAAATAATTAAAGTTGAAAATGACCCTAATTCTAAAAATTTGGCCCAAAACTAGGCTAAACGAGCCAAAAATGCTAACGGGTTGGACCGGGTCCAAGTTGGGCCCAAGCCTAACATATTTATATACTTAAATGAGGCCATTTCAGCCTCATTATCTACAGAACATAATCCATAGCAGCTGAAAGTTGAGAGAGAGGAAGAAGAAGAAATACTATTCACTTCCTCACTCTTTTGCTTATAACTTGAGTTACGGTACTCCGATTTGTATCTCGTTTGTGGCTACGCAAAGATCTCGTCGAGCCTGTCACTTCTAGCTAAGTATTATGGTAAGCCTTTTCGAAAATTCCTATCCAGTTTTCAGCCCTTAAGAATTTCGAAAATTTGGCTATAGTTGTTGAGTGATTTTTGTGATTTCGGGCGTTTAGGTACAGTTTAGCACTTAAATTCTATTGGGTTTTGTGCCAATTCACAGTGGGTAAGGTAAGAAAGCTCTATACCCTTGTGATTTGTTATATTTGTGAACCCTAGTTTTTGATTTTGGTAATTTATATGGTTTAGGTTGGAAATTCTTGTTGGTTGGAATTGAATTGGGGAATTGGTGCACTTGGAGTTGATCTTTGGTGGCTAGGCATTGTTGAGCTTGTTTGAGGACTCAACTTGGTGAATTTGTTCATATTAGAAATCGGCCAAGGTATGGTTTAGGTTTTTTCTATGTAATATGTAATGTTTCGGAACCTTAGGTTAGTGGACCATAAGATAGGTTTGGATTGTTGATAATGTATGATGATTAATGATGATTATGTTGAACTTGATGAATTTTGATGGTGAGTGTTAATGTTTGATGATAAATATTGATGATGATATTGGGTTTTGAATTTTATGGTTGGTGCTAATATTGAATGGTGGTGAATGATGTTTATGAAGAGTTAAATTATGTAAAATTGTTAAGGTTGGGATCTTGATTTTTGAATTGTTGATTTTTGTTGAATTATGGTGAAAGAAAGTGGAAAATTTGAGTGAAATAGGTGTTGAATTGATTGAAGTGCAATGGAATGGTAAAGTCTAGTATGTGGTAGTATTTTGTAATGAAAATGAGTAGGTTTCGGTTTGGTTTGGTTTTGGAATTCAAAAACTAAAGAACTTTGATATTTTTCTGTAAAACATGATTCTTGGTGAAATTTGGCAGATTATAACTTGAGCCTAATGTTTCTGGAATTGATTGGATTTTGTTTTAAATTGTATATGATTTAAAGAGCTTTAAAATGATATAAAGTTTGAGGAAAGCAGAGTTCTATAGAGGAAATTAGCTTTAAAATTCTGCAGCTTTAAGATTTTTCCAAGTTTGCTAATGCTCGTGTACGCGGCACACGCATACACGGGTAATGGCTTCTGTCCAGCACCTCTGCGTACGTGGCTGCGATGCATACGTGGGATGGTCCAATTTCAGGGCATGCGTACACGGGACAGGGGTTCGCTTACGCGAGACCCTTGTTTTGCTGAAAAATTATTTTCTTTACTTTTTCAAGGATTCTCTAGCTTTCTAAACTTCTTTAATTACCGTTTAATATTTCTATCTAGTAATTAGGCCCTAAGAGTATTAGAGATGAGTAAGTAAATGAAATTGATAAATTTCTGTTATAAGTTTAAATGGCGGTGATTTAGGCTTGGAAAGTTCTATGGATGGAATAGCTGGAGTGTCTGGGCAAAGTGTTGAGGTGACCATGACTTGAAAAACATGAATGATTATGGCTAATAAGATGAGTATAAGCGGATTGTGCTATGAGCAGTGATCTATGAGATTGAGTATACAATTGTGATATGCATTGTTCTTCGTCGTAGGGGGGTGTGGCAGTCTCCCGCCTACATTCGGATGTGAGGGTTGTGGCAGTCTCCCGCTCACGTGATATGCATTGATAAGCTCAAAGACAGAATTATAAAAGCGCAAAACGTTCACACGAAGCTAACGCATAAGATACAAGGTATAAGTATAAGAGAATAAAATATATATAAATATAAGAATATAGTAATCATAGAGAACTAGCCGCAGCTTGCGGAGTTTAAGCCGACTAGTTACAAATAGAAAGATACAGAGCTTTAGAATTAAAACAACTTATACAACCTATCTCTCAAATAAGCCTCTAAGGCCATAAAGATAAATATACAAAAGGTGAGAGAATACTATGACGAAAGTAAAACAGAAATAAACAAGGAATGAACCATACTCCGCTCTGTCACCATATCCGCAATCTCACCGAAGTAGATTACGACTTGCATCTGAAAAATAACAACAAAGTATGGAATGAGAACCGGAGGTTCTCAGTATGGTAATAGTGCCCAATGATGTAAGATGTAAGGCTCCGGGACGCCGAAGGCAATCCTAGAACTTCACATCACATACGGATATTCAAGCTTAACGAAATAAAATAAATACATAAGAAACATAAACCATAAACCGGGTTATCTAAACTTAGGGGAATTCTAACTAATACTAATCACACCGCTGTATCCCACAGCCTTCGCCAACCTAACCTCCGTGCGATCCCATCGCTACCACCTACCTAACCTCTTCAGCACCAGACAAACACAAGATAAATGCAAGCAAGTAAAACACAGATAGTATTCATTTATAGCAAGTAATTCAAGAAGCAAGTAGGCATGTTATACAGTTAGGCAAACTCAAGTAATCAAAGCAAACAAGCATATAGAAGATGCATATGATGAATTTCTATCCTATTGGCTCGTGATATCACTTGTCGGTCCGTAAATGTCAACCCGACACATCCTCCTGGATGTAGACTTTTCTGCCACGCCAGGGATATAGTGCCCTGCACACTCATGCAGCAGCTCTTCTGCTATGCCAGAGATATAGTGCCCAGTACACTCATGTAGTAGGGAGTCTACTATGCCAGGGATATAGGCTACGCACACTTCCTGCAGCAGAAAAGGAACCAACCACAATAAATCATGCAGAAGAACAATCTGCCACGCTGGGGATATACGCCCCGCACACTCTCAACATTCAACAAGTCATGCGACAGAAACATCTACCACGCCGGAGATATAGGCTCTGCACACTCTCAATAACAACTATTGATGCAGCAGAATAATCTGCTACGCCGAAGATATAGGCTCCGCTCACTCTCATATAATCCAATCATTTTCTCATCATCAAATCATCACCAGACATTACCATTCCTCATCTCAAATCACTTTCAGTTATCAATTCTCAATATTCATCAAGATCATCATTTCTATTCGAGTCCTCGACTCATCTCAACCATCCTCAATTCATATTTTTCATTCGAAATCAATAGTTCATCAGTTTTCCCCAATTCAAATACCATCTTCCTTTCTCATCTACCATACCCATCCTCTGTAAACCAGAAACCTAAGCCCCCGTTCTCTAATTTTTCAAAATAATACCAAGTAAATTACCTAGGACCTTTCCCATGTTCTAAGACCCAAAATTAAGCCCAAAAGTATTAAAATAGTGTCATAGAAGCTTACAAGCCTAATTCTCTGTCTCTAGACTCAAAATGGAAGTATCTTATAGATTCAAACCCAGTTGAAATAGTTTAGTTGAATACAATAAAAAAAAGGAAAACCATTTCTCTTGCAAAAACTTATTTTAAGTTTGAAATCTCTGCACCAAGACAGCAAGCTACCCTGTTCTTAGAAAATCCACCAAAAATCATAATTTCATTTGATGTATCTGAAATTTTTCAGAAATAAACTATACTCATAGAGCTTTAAATCAGTCAAAGTCTCATAGAAAAATTATTTTTTTTGGAGAGAGTTATACTGATTACACATTTACTTTCAAAAACTAGTTTTGCTGTCAAAATAGCTAAGAGTCCTGTTTTTAAAATGAGCACAACTCCTTCCACAAAATTTATAATAGTCTAAAATTTTGACACAAACAAGAAAATAGTCCAAGTCTCAATGTCCTTTTGGTCCCATTACAAATTATGGTCAAGATTGGGAGATATAGGCTTGGAAAGTTGCTGGTTTGATTTCATAGTAGCGGAAAATCAGTTTTAAGATAACAAACTTAAAAAATTTATATCGCCTAATCCAACCGTTAAAATTTAACCAAAATTTCCAGGATTTTTCTACACATCACAACGATTCGAGAAAAATTAATCCCATTCAATTGTGATCGTTCCCAAAAAGTGTCCAAAGCTGCTGCCAGAAAATAGATTATGCATAGATTTGCCAAATCTCAACTTTCAAAATATTTCAACCAAAAATCATACCAAAACCATACCAACTCCAATTTATCTCATAACTCACTCTGTGTCACAACCTACCATTCATACCAAATTTTTCATTCACCATTCAATATTCTTAACCTCAAATATTAAATATATAACGCTATAATAATTCCTCCACCAACCACATTCATCAATTTCCATTATCAAATACATAACAATACATTCATTTTTCTTTTTTTAATCAACACATTAATCAAATTCCATTCCACCATTTCCAACAATCATCATAATCAATTTCAATCTCAATCCTCAATACCATACTATCAACATCAACATTTCAATTCATCAACAACCCAAATCATCAAATCGTCATACATCATCATCCAACAATTCTAACAACCAATTTAATTCAATCCGATCCTATGGGTCACTAGCCTAAATGTCCATAAACATTACATATTACATAAAGAAAACCAAAACCATACCTTGGCCGATTCTCACTATGCTCCGACACCAAACCTGATTCCAATCAAGCTTCCACCAAGCTCTAAACCATCAAAGCTAAACCAAAAGCCACCACCAACTCCAAAAACAAGCTTCATACATATAACATAACCACACATCAACAACTAAAGCTCATACTATACCAAACCACAAGGATAAAGAGGTTCCTTACCTTATCCAACGAGAGTAGGGGTAAAATCCAACAATTGCCCGCTACTAGAGATCACCTAAACAAGCAAAACCATAAAATCTATGCAAAATCTATAACCTCAAAAATGCAGAAATATAGGGCACGAAACTAGGACCAGAGCTTCAAGTTCTTACCAGATCTGCTGGATAAAAACGTAGTGCTTGACAAGAGCTTTGCGTGGCCGCAAACGGCTCGTCAATCGGAGCTCCGTAGCTCAAGTTATGGCTCCCCGAAGGTGGAGGTGAATAGTAACCACTCCCCTCTTCTCCTCTCATCTCAAAACCGCGGCTCTCTCTCATTTGGGGGAAGAAATGAGCTGAAAAGCTCATTAAATGAGTTTATATATGTTGGGCCTTGGGCCTGGTTTGGGCTCGGTCCAACCCGTTAGCGTTTTTAGCCTGTTTGGCCCACTTTGGGCCAAAACCTTTAAGATTAGTGCCCGGTTTTCAATTCTAAATTATTTTTTGTCCTTTCAAAACAATAAATCAATCTTCAAAATATTATTTTCCAAAATATGCGGTACTGGACACACTAAAGTCGGTACTGCCAGCTTAAGTGCCAGTATGCATTTTTACAAAAACTTTTCGAAAGAAAAACATTTTCCAACTCAGAATAATTCACTGAAATTAAATTTCACATTTTTATTTTCAAATTAAAACTTCTAAATTTTGAATCTATTCTGGGTACTAAAAATTATTTTATTAAAACGGTTTTACGTGAAAAAACCCTGTTCTTACATCCTCCCCTCCTTAAAAAGATTTTCGTCCTCGAAAATCGAATCACGCGATATATCCTCCTCGAAGCGCCCTACTGTGTCGATCTCCCCTCTCTCCTTCTGCTGCGTCACTCTGATTATCGTCATTAAGAATCCAGAATTTATCCTTTAAGCCAAAAATCGATTTTTGTAATACTTTTCAAAACCTTTAAAATAAGTTCAATATGAACGAGTTCATTGTTAAAACTTTCTCAAAAGAGTCAAAAATCATTTATTTGTAAATCAATCACTTTAAAGCATGATTCTTCTAAATTCATTAAAATCCTTAAATCAGAACCTCTCAAATTGAATCCTTTCTGATTAGTTCAATTACAAGCCAAAATCACAAGTTGTTAAAATCATAGAACTCACTTTTATTTTTAAACGCTATCATTCAAACCAAGAATTTTGAAACAAATTATTTCAAACCAAATTTTCAAAATTATTTTAAGCTTTAAAACTTTTTCAACAAGAATTCTAAACAATACCGTTTAGAAATTGAAAACCTTAAGTAAAAACCGCAAAAGAAACAACCGGCACTTCTCTTGCCACCAGTGTTGAGCCTCACCCATCAACTGATACTACGCAACTCCGTGAACTGGTTTTCCGGGACATGTTGAGCTCGTAACCCATAGGCTAGGTTAGTCTTCCTCACTATCTTTCCGTTAACGTGATCGACCTCGTCCGCGAGTTGCCTATTTGGGCTTCCTTTCTACACCAAACAATCGATATCAAGGTGATCAATCTCAATATCAAAAGTCTAGTGCTTCAATTATCCAAAAAGGCACTCACAAATAAGCATGCTATGAGAAATTTACAAAAGCGCGAAATGTTCACACGAAGCTAATGCATAAGATACAAGGTATAAGTATAAGAGAATAAAATATATATAAATATAAGAATATAATAATCATAGAGAACTAGCCATAGCTTGCGGAGTTTAAGCTGACTAGTTACAAATAGAAAGATATAGAGCTTTAGAATTAAAACAGCTTATACAACCTATCTCTCAAATAATCCTCTAAGGCCATAAAGATAGATATACAAAAGGTGAGAGAATACTATGACGAAAGTAAAACAGAAATAAATAAGGAACGAACCATACTCCGCTCTGTCACCATATTCGCAATCTCACCGAAGTAGATTACGACCTACATCTGAAAAATAACAACAAAGTATGGAATGAGAACCGAAGGTTCTCAGTATGGTAATAGTGCCCAATGATGTAAGATGTAAGGCTCCGGGATGCCGAAGGCAATCTTATAACTTCACATCACATACGGATATTCAAGCTTAACAAAATAAAATAAATACATAAGAAACTTAAACCATAAACCGGGTTATATAAACTTAGGGGAATTCTAACTAATACTAATCACACCGCTGTATCCCACAGCCTTCGCCAACCTAACCTCCGTGCGATCCCATCGCTACCACCTACCTAACTTCTTCAGCACCAGACAAACACAAGATAAATGCAAGCAAGTAAAACACAAATAATATTCATTTATAGCAAGTAATTCAAGAAGCAAGTAGGCAGGTTATACAGTTACGCAAACTCAAGTAATCAAAGCAAACAAGCATATAGAAGATGCATATGATGAATGTCTATCTTATTGGCTCGTGATATCACTTGTTGGTCCATAAATGCCAACCCGACACATCCTCCTGGATGTAGACTTTTCTGCCACGCCAGGGATATAGTGCCCTGCACACTCATGTAGCAGCTCTTCTGCTACGCCAGAGATATAGTGCCTTGCACACTCATGTAGTAGGGAGTCTACTACACCAGGGATATAGGCCCCGCACACTCTCAACATTCAACAAGTCATGCGACAGAAACATCTGGCACGCTGGAGATATAGGCTTCGCACACTCTCAACAACAACTAGTCATGCAGCAGAACAATCTGCTACGCCGAAGATATAGGCTCCGCACACTTTCATATAATCCAATCATTTCCTCATCATCAAATCATCACCAGACATTACCATTCCTCAACTCAAATCACTTTCAGTTATCAATTCTCAATATTCATCAAGATCATCATTTCTCTTCGAGTCCTCGACTCATATCAACCATCCTCAATTCATATTTTCCATTCCAACTCAATAGTTCATAAGTTTTCCCCAATTCCAATACCATCCTCCTTTCTCATCTACCATACCCATCCTCAGTACACCAGAAACCTAAGCCTCCGTTCTCTAATTTTTCAAAATAATACCAAGTAAATTACCTAGGACCTTTCTCATGTTCTAAGACCCGAAATTAAGCCCAAAAGTCTTAAAATGGTGTCACAGAAGCTTACAAGCCTAATTATCTGTCTCTAGACTCAAAACGGAAGTATCCTATAGATTTAATCCAGTGGAAATAGTTTAGTTGAATACAATAAAAAAAGGAAAACCATTTCTCTTACAAAAACTGATTTTAAGTTTGAAATCTCTGCACCAAGACAGCAAGCTATCCTGTTCTTAGAAAATCCACCAAAAATCATATTTTCATTCGATGTATCTGATATTTTCTAGAAATAAACGAGGCCCATAGAGCTTTAAATCAGTCAAAGTCTCATAGAAAAATTATTTTTCTCAAGAGAGTTATACTGATTACAAGTTTACTTTCAAAAACTAGTTTTGCTATCAAAATAGCTAAGAGCTCTATTTTTAAAACGAGCACAACTCCTTCCACAAAATTTATAATAGTCTGAAATTTTGACACAAATAAGAAAATAGTCTATGTCTCAATGTACTTTTGGTCCCACTCAAAATTATGGTCAGGATTGGGAGACAGAGGCTTGGAAAGTTGCTGGTTTGATTATGTAGCAGCAGAAAATCCGTTTTAAAGTAACAAATTTCAAAAATTTATATCTCCTAATCCAACCGTTAAACTTTAAATAAATTTTCCAGGATTTTTCTTCACATGACAAAGATTCTAGAAAAATTAATCCCATTCAATTGTGAGGGTTAGATCATTGCCAAAAAGCATCCAAAACTACTGCCAGAAAATAGATTATGCAGAATTTTGCCAAATCTCAACTTTCAAAACATTTCAACCAAAAATCTGACCAAAACCATACCAACTCCAATCTACCTCATAACTCACTCTTTGTGTCACAACCTACCATTCATACCAAATTTTTCATTCACCCTTCAATATCCTCAATCTCAAATATCAAATATATAACACTATAATCATTCTTCCACCAACCACATTCATCAATTTTCATTATCAAATACATAACAATACATTCATTTTTTTTAATCAACACATTAATCAAATTCCATTCCACCATTTCCAATAATCATCATAATCAATTTCAATCTCAATCCTCAATACCATGCTATCAACATCAACATTTCAATTCATCAACAACCCAAATCATCAAATTGTCATACATCATCATACAACAATTCTAACAACCAATTTAATTCAATCCTACCCTATGGGTCACTAGCCTAAGTATCCATAAATATTACATATTACATAAAGAAAACCGAAACCATACCTTGGTCGATTCCCACTATTCTCCGACACCAAACTTGATTCCAATCAAGCTTCCACCAAGCTCCAAACCATCAAAGCCAAACCAAAAGCCACCAGCAACTCCAAAAACAAGCTTCATATATACAACATAACCACACATGAACAACTAAAGCTCATACTATACCAAACCACAAGGATAAAGAGGTTCCTTACCTTATCCAATGAAAGTAGGGGTAAAATCCAACAATTATCCGCTACTAGAGATCACCTAAATAAGCAAAACCACAAAATCTACTCAAAACCCATAACCTCAAAAACACAGAAATCTAGGGCACGAAATTGGGACTTGAGCTTTGACTTCTTACCAAGTTTTCTTAGATAGAAACGTAGAGCTCGACGACAATTTTGCGTGGCCGCAAACGGCTTGTCAATCGGAGCTCCGTAGCTCAAGTTATGGATCCCGAAAGGTGGAGGTGAATAGTAACCACTCCCCTCTTCTCCTCTCATCTCAAAACCGCGGCTCTCTCTCATTTGGGGGAAGAAATGAGCTGAAAATCTCATTAAATAAGCTTATATATGTTGGGCCTTGGGCCCGGTCCAATCTGTTAGCGTTTTTAGCTCATTTGGCCCACTTTGGGCCAAAACCTTTAAGATTAGTGCCCGGTTTTCAATTCTAAATTATTTTTGTCCTTTCAAAACAATAAATCAATCTTTAAAATATTATTTTCCAAAATATGCAGTACTGGACAGACTAAAGCCGGTACTACCAGCTTAAGCGCCAGTATGCATTTTTACAAAAACTTTTTGAAAGAAAAATATTTTCCAACTCAGAATAATTCACTGAAATCAAATTTCATATTTTTATTTTCAAATTAAAATTTCTAAATTTTGATTTTATTCCGGGCACTAAAAGTTATTTTATTAAAACAGTTTTACGTGAAAAAAACCCGGTTCTTACAAGTAGGGTACTATATCCCTGGTCGTGGTAGAAAGGCGACATCCCAGGGATGTGTCGGGTTGGCATTTTGAACCGATAAGTGATATCCCGAGCCAATAGGATAGGCATTCATCATAAGCATCTTCTAAGTGTTTTGATTGCTTTGCTTATTTGCATATCTCTCCTAAATGTATAACATGCTTATTTGCTTCCTGATTTACATGCTGTATATGTATATTACCTGTGATTTACTTGCTTGTATTATTTGTGTTTGTCTGGTGCTGAGGAGGATAAGTAGGCGGTGGCGATGGGATCGCTCGGAGGATAGAATGGTAAAGGCTGTGAAACATCGGTGATTAGTATTAGTTAGAAATTTCTTAAGTTAGATTACCCTGTTTATGGTTTAAGTTGATTTAATAATTTCGTTAAGCTTGAAGATAACTGTATTGATGTGAAGTTCTAGGATTGCCTTTGGCATCCTGGAACCTTATATCTTACATATTGGACACTGTTACCATGCTAAGAACCTCCGGTTCTCATACCATATTTTGTTATTTTTTAGATGCAGGTTGTAACCCACCTCGTTGAGTTGCGGGATGGTGACAGAGTGGAGGATCTTTTACTATCTTTTGAATTTTGGATTATTTTGTCGTAGTTATTCTCTCATCTTTTATATAAATATAACTTTGTTGCCTTAGAGGCTTTTGTTTAGAACTTCGAGAGATAGGAGTAAACCTTTTATAAAACTCTGTTGTATTCCCTGACTAGTCTGCCTAAACTTCGCAGGCTGTGACTAGTTTTCTTTCTGTATATCATAATTATATATATATCTTGTTTACTTTAATTATTACCTTGTGTATCTTGGAGGTATCTATAAGTTTATATATGTATATATTATGTTTTGTATCTTTTCATGCCAATGCGTTTAGTTATCGTGTGTGAACGCTTCGCTTTTTGTAATTCCGCTTTATGTGACTTTGAGCTTTTATTCCTTCATCGGGCTTCTAGTATTACTACTTCTTTATATATATATAGTATGGTATGATCTTTAGAATTGTCGTGGCACTTTGTTATCCTTTGCTTTACGGCTAGAGGTAAGGCTTAGGGTGATAGGGTGTTACATGTTTGATAAACCACTATTTTATGGTTTATCTTGTGCTAATTTGAGTGGTTTTTATCAAGTCCTTGCACACTTATTCATACAACTTGCATGATTTTACAATTCCTTCCCAATTTTGTTCTATGGTTGAAAACTTGCTTCCTAAGCCTTTAAATTGTGTATTTTTAATTCTCCTTTATACCATTTTATGCCATGATCTGTGTGTTAAGTGTTTTCAGGCTTTATAAGGTAAGAATGGCTTAAAGGATGGAGAGGAAGCTTGCAAAAATGGAAGGAACACAAGAAACAAAGGAGATAACCAGCGAGGAACGACGCGCGCGCGTACCTGATGCGTGCGCGTGATATGGAGATTTTCACAGCGACGCGTGCGTGTACCTGACGCGTACGCGTGACAAGCGAGATCGCACATCGATGCGTGCACGTACCTGAAACGTACGCGTGACATGCAAAGAAGACCATTGACGCGTATGCGTGACTGACGCATATACGTGACATGCGCCACGTGCAAAAATCGCAGAAAACGCTGGGAGCAATTTTGGGCTGAGTTTGGACCCAGTTTTCGGCCCAAAAACACAGACTAGAGCCAGGGGACAAGCAGAGACTCAACACATATTCACATTTACACAGTTTTTAGTTTTTAGTTTTTGAATCTTGGGGAGAAAATACTACTTCCTCTAGGGTTCTTCACATTCATAGCTATAGAGTTTTATGCTTTTGATTTGGATATTGAGAAGAGTTACTACCTTCGTTGAAGTTTCCATTATTCTAGTTTATTTTCTTATTCCTTTACTTTTTAATCACCCGTTAACCCTGTTCAGATTTACCATGTCTTCTTTTCTATCCCTTTTATGGTTTATGAAAATGGCATTCATGTCAATGGAGTAGACTCCCAACTTGACTTGGGGGTTGATTAAAAGGAGACCCTTGAGTTAGAATACTCAAGTGTAATTGGAAATCGGAAGTTGTTGGCTGGCTCTCTAGTTTCTAACTCTAATCCTTCCTTAGGAGAGGATTAAGACTTGAGAATCAGAGTTGGTTAATTACTTGACTTTCCTTTATCAGGTAAAGGATAACTAAGTAGAACAACAACCTATTATCATTACACTTGGAAAATTTCAATAAAGATAGAACTTCCAATTAATCTTCTCCCAGTCAAGGCTTTTTATTTCAAATACACAAAAACTCTTGTTAATTTTTATTGCTTTAATTTATAATAATTTATTTTCCTGTTCTCCAACTCTAAAATTTCTCAAAAAAATTCCTGACCAATAAAATAGCACTCTTTTGTCAACTCGTTGGGAGACGACTTGGGAATTCTACTCCCAGTATTTTATTCTTAATTTGTGACAACCCTTTCTAAATTGATAAGCAGAATTTTCATCGGTTAAGAACTGTACTTGCAACGCTGTTCTTATTGTAAATTCTTAATCGGCAATTTTTCACCTGTCAATGCTCCACTGGGAGCTTTCTTATCCTTACGCCAAGCGTGTGTTTTGAATGGGTGGCTTCAACCTAAAAAATTAAATTTTTTTTTACGTAAATCAAAAGAGAAAAGAAAAAAATACGTATGCAAAAGAAGAGGAAGAAGAAGATGATGATGACTAAGGCCTCTTAAACAAAGAAAAAGAACAAAAAAGGAAATACTAACCATGGTTGGGTTGCCTCCCAACAAGCGTTTCTTTATCGTCACTAGCTTGACGTTGAACCTCTTAGGTTGGCGGTTGGGGTGTGTTTCGTTGGTCTACATCCTCAAGATATGATTTCAATCTTTGTCTGTTGACCACGAACCTTCTTCTAGAATTTTCCTCTATGACTTCATTGTGTCCGAATAAAGATGTTTTACTCACTGTGTATGGCCCAGACCACCTTGATCTTAGCTTTCCAGGAAATAACTTAATCTTGAATTAAATAGCAAAACTATCTGGCCTAGTTCAAAGTCTTTTGGGAGGATCTTTTTGTAATGTCACTTCTTTGTTCTTTCTTGTATAATTAGGCATTGTCATAGGGTCGAATTTTAAATTCCTCATGCTTATTGTGTTGTAGTAGCCTTTTTCCTCTGCGGCCATAGTATCAAAATTCAAGAATTTGATTGCCTAGAATTCCCTATGCACCAGTTCAATAGGTAAGTGGCATGCCTTGCCATACACCAGTTGATAAGGTGACATACTGATTGGTGTCTTGATGTTTGTTCTATAGGCCCACAGAGCATCATCGATCTTTTTGAACTAGTCCATCTAAGAGGTATTGATTTCTAAGATTCTTTTCAGCTCTCCGTTGGATATCTCCACATCTCGGTTAGTTTGTGAATGATACAGAGTTACTACCTTGTGTTTGACTCTGTATTTCTGAAGGAGTGCATCAAGTTGTTTATTACAGAAGAGGGATCCTCCATCACTAATGAGTGTTCTTGGAATCCCAAATCTATTAAAGATTGTCTTTTTCAGAAAACCAATTACAACCTTAGGAACATTAGTGGGTGATGGCATGGCTTCCATGTAACACCCTAACTTTTAGCACCTCATGATCGTACTAAAAGCTCAGGCGTTACTTACTTCTAAACCTTTTTATTTAATACTAACTTTATTTAATATTGAGCCTTCATGGATACGAATCAAAATTTTAATTAAGAAAATGAAGAGTCTGTACTATAGACTTAGTAATAGATTTTTAAATATGAGCCCTACCCCTTTAAAAATCAAAACAATAAACGATGATGGGAAAATAAATTCTAATAACTCAACTCGTAAGCATAATCTTCTATGCTCTTGTAGCTCCGCACTAAACTTTTGCATCTATAGCTGAAAGGGGGTGGAAACAGGGGGAAAGAATTGGGGAGTTCTTAGTAGGGTCAGGGTGTATAGTTTTGTTCATTTTTATTATTTGCTACCCAGGAATTCCACAATATAATACTTACAATCTTCAACAGATGGCCAACAGCAACAAACCTCATAATACAGACAACTTTAACAAACCAGAGATACAGAGAAAATCACAAGTCAAGATACACATACACACACAATTACTGAGTTACATAACACAGAGATATATGCAAACAAGCATGATGTATATGTAGTCCTGCGCAGGCCATGAGCTCATGTGTCAGTTGCCTACCCACTTCCGATATTATCCGGGCAAAAGTCCTAGATATGGTTTTTCAAATGCATACAGTGTGCATATAACTCTTATGTCCAGGCCGCATATAGTGTGACTTTTAAATGTATTTCAATATGCTTACATCTGGAAAACAGTTCTCAGTGTGCGGGCATCCTCACTATACATTTGGCACTAAGGCCCAAACAACAATCATGTTTCATCTGCTCTCATGTGGCAGACAATCTTTTAAAGTCTTTTTATCATTGGCCTCTGCTCTTCTGTAGCAGAGATCCTTTCAGTTAATACATTCTTTTCTTTTCTTTGCTTTGCTCTCCTGTGGCAGAGATTTGTTAGATTCTTTTAATCTTTATTATCTGCTCTCCTGTGGCAAAAATTCCTTTAATTAATACATTCCTTTCTCTTATATTTTTTGCTCTCCTGTGGTAGAGGTTCTTTAGTTTCTTTTATTCTTTTAATTCTTTTATTCTCTGTTATTTATTAAATTATATTCTGACTTAACTCAACAACCTTTGTCTGAGTTTGGCTTCCAGTGCCATAACCTCTGTAAGCAACCTCTATCTTACAGGTAAACAATCATCTCAGCTCGTTCTCAATGCCAAACAATATCTTTGCTTATCTCATTTTCTTTTCATTCTTTCTTTCCTTTGTTTTCTTATCATTCCACAATATAAATTATCTTCACATTATTCCCTCGCCTTCCACTAAGTGTCTTATAAAAAGAGAATCAAAGATTCTTAATTTAGATTTATCTTTCTAAAGCTTTTATGACAGTTTTCTGCTTATCCTTTTATTATATCATAAATAAAACAATATATTTTAAATAAAATACTAATATATTATATTGATACAAGTAATGCTAGTATTGATAATAAAAGAGTATTAACATTATTATTTTATATCAAAACCTGCTTGTTAAAGTTATATTTTTTAAGCTTTTAAATATTTTAATTTTTAACCCAGTATTTTATAAAATTACTAATTTTAATTTCATATTTAGGAAAACTTACTAATTTAATTTCATATTTCTAGAAATAGCCCTGAACTCTTATAAAAGATCTATTTTTACCCATGTATTTTGTTTATTATCCAAAATACCCGAAAACTTACATAATTACAAATTTTACCTTGATTTTTATATACAAATACAATGTTACCCTTCAAAAATAAAATTTAATTACTAATCTTCCTCTTATACCAAAACCAAAACCCTTAACCTTTTTCTTTTAAAATATTACTTGTGTTTTAATCCGTTCTCGAGTTTTTCGGTTACCGATTCTTCGTAACTTTAATTTAATCTCTCGACTATCAAACCTCATCAATATTTTTCAGTATTTTCACATAAAGCAGCCCCAAAATTCACTCAAAATAGTTCGGTTCTGGGCTGAATCCACCAAGGCTAAACCATAATCTCAAAAATAACAATAATTCAACCAAATTTAATATAAAACTCAATCAAACTCAACAATAATCAATCAAACCAACATTCACTTATCAAATTCACATTTAATTATTATAAAATTATCAAACCCTACCTCTGTATGAAATCAAAACCACAGAAATTTCGGAAAAGCTTTTTGATCGAGCTGCTGAAGAAAAAACTACCAGAAAGCATATGTGCCTCTTAGAATTCCAATTGGCCAAACTCAAGGGGAAGAGAAGCTACGTCACCGTCAACTTCTATCGAACAAAAATGACGCCAACATATAGAGGAGAAGAATATAAACACTTTTATCGGATTAGATTTTTTACTAGAGTTACGGAGCTTAAGAAATCGAGGCCAGAAGCTTGGAGGGTTTCACAATTTCCTCTCTCTCACTCTCTGTCACTTTCTTCTCACCGCTTATGAAAATTAAAACTAAATGAAGAAGATGATGATGATTAATATGATAAGAAGTGAATTGGTGTCATGGTTATATATATATATGCATATTAAGCCACGTTTGGCTTTCTTTCTTTTGCTTCCATGTTGGCCGATTTCTTTCTTTTGCTTCCATATTGGCTTCGGCCAAATGGATGAATCCCTTTCCCTTATTTCCTTATCAAACTTAATAATAATAATAATAATAATAATAATAATAATAATAATAATAATAA
>NC_029790.2:83084154-83087722 GCF_000816755.2 Arachis ipaensis
TTGAATTGAACCAAATAATAATATAATAATGATAATACAACAACAATAATAATAATAATTCTTTTATCTTTTTTAAAATATTTCATTATAATAGAAATTAGTTAGAAATTCTAATGGATTTTAAACTCAAAGTATCATAAAATTTAATTTAATTACTTTTAGAAAAATAATTTTTTTAAATAAAATTATCAAAAAATATAATAAATCATGAATAACTCATTATTTAATTTTTAAAAACTCAGGTTGTTATATTCCACCCATTTAGATACATAGTCGACGACCATTAGTTTGTAGAGGTTTGAATTTGAGGAAGGAAATGACCCTATGAAATTAATCCCATACATTAAATAATTCTACTTCGAGTATGAAATTTTGTGGCATCTCATGCCTCCTAGATAAATTTTTGGATCTCTTACATTTAAGAAGGTGGGCCAATAGAAGCTGCTTTGAAGAACTTTAGGCGTCGTCCTTTCTACAATAAAGTGACCACGTTAGTCTAAACTGTGGCAGTGCCAAAGTACCTTTTAGATCTCTTTTTTAGGGATGCATCTCCATATGATAATGTCAAAGCACCTTTTGAAGAGGTATGGGTCATCCCATACGAAGTACTGGGAATCATGAATTAATTTTTTCTTTTGATTCCAATTAAATTCCTTGGGAAGGATTCTCCTAGCCTTGTAGTTAGCCATGTTAGTAAACCCAGGCACAATCGTGATGGCTAGGAGTTATTCATCTGGAAACTCCTCCTTAAGGGGTACTTGTGGTGCCTGAGTTTCTGCAGGATGGATTCTGGAGAGATGACCTGCCATTGGGCTTTTTTGTTCCTTTTCTGCTAATTTCCACATCAAATTCTTGAAGTAGTAAAACCTATCTTATTAGTCTTGCTTTGGCATCCTGTTTAGACAAGAGATACTTAAGAGCAGAATGATCATTGTAAACTATTACTTTTGAGCTTATTAAATAAGATATAAATTTATCAAAAGCAAATACTATAGCCAATAGTTTCTTTTCAGTTGTTGTGTAATTTTTCTTTGTGTCGTTTAAAACATGGCTTGCATAGTAAATTACGTGTAATAACTTGTCTTTTCTTTGCCCCGAGACTGTGCGTATGGTATAGTCACTAGCATCACACATCAATTCAAAGGGCATGGACCAATCAGGAGGGGTAATTATTGGTGTACACACAAGTTTGGCTTTAAAAGTTTTAAAGGCATGTAGGCATTCTTCGTTGAAATCGAATGGAGCTTCTTTAATTAACAAGCTACTTAGTGGTTTTCTAAAAAATCTTTTATAAATCTCCTGTAAAACTCTGCATATCCCAAGAAACTTCTAATTGCCATCACATTCATTGGTGGTGGTAATTTTTCAATTACTTCTACCTTCGCCTTGTCGACCTCTATGTCTTCAATTGAGATCCGATGTCTAAGAAAAATTCCTTCACTGACCATGAAATGACACTTTTCTCAGTTTAAAGCTAGGTTTGTTTCTTGATATCTTTTCAAAACTAATGGCAAGTAGTGCAAGCATGTATTGAATATATCACCAAATATAGAAAAATTATCCATAAATATTTCTATAAATTTTTCTACCATATTAGAAAAGATAGAAAGCATACACCTTTGAAAAGTGGCCAGTGCGTTACACAAACTGAAGGGCATCCTTCGATAGGCGAAGACTCTATAGGGGGCATGTGAAAGCAGTCTTTTCTTGATCAAGGGGTCAACCACATTTTGGTTGTACCCGGAATACTCATCAAGGAAACAGCAGAATGCATGGCCAGCAAGGCTCTCCAATATTTGATTAATGAATGATAAGGAAAAGTGGTATTTCCTTGTAGGTAGCTTGAGCCGTCTATAATCAATACACATTCTTCAGCCGGTAATTGTTCTTGTGGGGATTAATTCATTTTTTCATTAGGACTCACCGTGATCCCACTTTTCTTGGGCACTATTTATACTTGACTTACCCATGGGCTATTGATGAGCCCATATTTTTCGATATATTTTAGCTTGATTTGGATGGATTTCGTCACATAAACTCACACTTAAGCACTCAAATAGCATACTTTGTGTTATCTCCCTAATTTGGATATAAATGTAAAAACATGCGTTTTTGTGCTTAAATTGAGTAATTTAATTCCACTTTTATGTCATTCGATGCCATAATATGTTGTGAGTGATTTCAGGTCATTTTGGCAAGATTGGCGAAGCAAAAGTGGAGGAAGGCATGTAGAAGGGAGAACACTTGAAGAAAACAAGGAAAAGCACACATAAGCAAGTGTGCGTGCGCACAAGAGGAAATTTGTGTGTCTGCATGCGCACAAGTACCTGTGCATACGCACAAGAACTAATTCAGCAAAGTGTGTGTACGCACACATCTGTGCGTACGCACAAGACCCTGCACGTGATTTCATTAATGAAACACGTGCTGCACGATTTCTGAAGACTTTTGGCCCATTTTAGAAGGCTTGAAGGCTGAATTTGGATGCTATATCAAGGAGAATTCAACACATATGAAGGGAGCTCACTTAGATAGTTTTAATTCATAGTATTAGGAGTAGGAGTAGATAGATAGCAAATTCTCTCTTAGGGTTTTTCCTTTAATTTTCATGTAGCATTTTATAGCAAGTTTGATCTTAGATTTTGCTTCTTTAATTGTAAGTACTCTTTATTTCCTCTTTAATTATAGCACTTTTACTTTTATTTCCTTTTGGTTCAAGTTACTTTGTTCATATTTGCAATTTTGAGTTTCTTGAAGTTTTGATTGATGAATTTAATGTTTTATGCTTCCTTTATGTTTGATTGAATGTTAATTGTTGATATTGTGAGTATTTTGGTTATAGCTTTTACTTGTCTTTGTAATTTTCCATGTTTTACTTTTATGCACACAAGGTGTTTGTGAAAATGCCAATTATGAATTTTGAGTATATTTTTACACCTTGGCTTGGGAATTGAGTTCCTAGGATACTAGAGCCATAATGTCTGACATTTAGTGATAATTCTTGGGTAGTTAGTTGACTCTTGTTTCTATTGATGCTAGTTTTTTATCAACTAGTTTGGTAAGTTAACTAGGTGATGAGCGGATAATTTATACGCTTTTTGACATTGTTTTTAGTATGTTTTTAGTAGGATTCAGCTACTTTTAGGGATGTTTTCATTAGTTTTTATGATAAATTCACATTTCTGGACTTTACTATGAGTTTGTGTGTTTTTCTGTGATTTTAGGTATTTTCTGGCTGAAATTGAGGGACTTGAGCAGAAATCAGATTCAGAGGTTGAAGAAGGACTGCTGATGCTGTTGGATTCTGACCTCCCTGCACTCAAAGTGGATTTTCTGGAGCTACAGAACTCGACATGGCACGCTTCTAATTGCGTTGGAAAGTAGACATCCAGGGCTTTCCAGCAATATATAATAGTCCATACTTTGGCCAATAATTGACGACGTAAACTGGCGTTCAACGCCAGCCTTCTGCCCAAATCTGGCGTCCAGCGCCAGAAAAGGATCCAAAACCAGAGTTGAACGCCCAAACTGGCACAGAAACTGGCGTTCAACTCCACAAATGGCCTCT
>NC_029790.2:83090987-83091555 GCF_000816755.2 Arachis ipaensis
CAAGGTGACCATAGCTTGCTTCATACCAACAATCTCCGTGGGATTCGACCCTTACTCACGTAAGGTATTACTTGGACGACCCAGTGCACTTGCTGGTTAGTTGTATCGAAGTTGTGACAATTATGTATTGAGATCAGAGCACCAAGCTTTGGAGCCATTACCAGGATTTGTTTGAGCCTGGACATCACAATTTCGTGCACCAAGTTTTTGGCGCCGTTGCCGGGGATTTGTTTATTCCTGGTTGGCGCCAAGAATCGTCTGAGTTTTCGGCAAGAGTTGTCAAAGATCCCAATCCCGGCAACAACACCAAGTTTTTGGCGCCGTTGCCGGGGATTGTTCGAGTTTGGACAACTGACGGTTCATCTTGTTGTTCAGATTAGGTAATTTTCTTTTTGTTTTCTTTTCAAAAAAAATTTTCAAAAATATTTCAAAATTTTCTCCTTTGTTTTCGAAAAAAATTAAATATAAAAAATGTTTTCAAAAATTTTATTCAAAATTTTTAAGAATGAATTCTAGTGTTTCATGAAGCATGTGAAGCCTGGCTGGCTGTAAAGCCATGTCTAAATTC
>NC_029790.2:83091978-83095093 GCF_000816755.2 Arachis ipaensis
CAGAGCCCCCATAGTCAAACTCTAAGTTTGGTGTTGGAGAGTTTCAATAAAGCTCTGCACATCTGTGAGGTTCCATGAGAGCCCACTGTCAAGCTATTGACATTAAAGAAGCGCTTGTTGGGTGGCAACCCAATGTTTATCTAATTTTTATTTTTATTGTTTTTCATGTTTTCTTAGGTTCATGATCATGTGGAGTTACAAAATAAACATAAAAATTGAAAACGGAATCAAAAACAGCAGAAGAAAAATCACACCCTGGAGGAGCATCTGTCTGGCGTTCAGCGCCAGAACAGAGCATGGTTCTGGCGCTGAACGCCCAAAATGGGCAGCTTCTGGGCGCTGAACGCCAGAACAGGCATGGTTCTGGCGTTCAACGCCAGAAATGGCACACAAATGGGCGTTTGATGAGCGGATAATTTATACGCTTTTTGGCATTGTTTTTAGTATGTTTTTAGTAGGATCTAGTTACTTTTAGGGATGTTTTCCTTAGTTTTTATGTTAAATTCACATTTCTGGACTTTACTATGAGTTTGTGTGTTTTTCTGTGACTTCAGGTATTTTCTGGCTGAAATTGAGGGACTTGAGCAGAAATCAGATTCAGAGGTTGAAGAAGGACTACTGATGCTGTTGGATTCTGACCTCCATGCACTCAAAGTGGATTTTCTGGAGCTACAGAACTCAAAATGGCGCGCTTCCAATTGCGTTGGAAAGTAGACATCCAGGGCTTTCCAGCAATATATAATAGTCCATACTTTGGCCAAGAATAGATGACGTAAACTGGCGTTCAACGCCAGTCTTCTGCCCGAATCTGGCGTCTTACAAGGTGACCATAGCTTGCTTCATACCAACAATCTCCGTGGGATTCGACCCTTACTCACGTAAGGTATTACTTGGAGGACCCAGTGCACTTGCTGGTTGGTTGTATCGAAGTTGTGACCATCATGAATTAAGATCAGAGCACCAAGCTTTGGAGCCATTACCAGGATTTGTTCGAGCCTGGAGATCACAATTTCGTGCACCAAGTTTTTGGCGCCGTTGCCGGGGATTGTTTGAGTTTGGACAACTGACGGTTCATCTTGTTGCTCAGATTAGGTAATTTTGTTTTCGTTTTCTTTTCAAAAATTTTTCAAAAATATTTTCAAAAATCTCTCATATGTTTTCGAAAAAAAAAATTATAAAAATGTTTTCAAAAATTTATTCAAGATTTTTAAGAATGAATTCTAGTGTTTCATGAAGCATGTTGAAGCCTGGCTGGCTGTAAGCCATGTCTGACTTTTTGGACTGGGGTTTCAACTTGCCATCACAAATGAAGAGATTCTCACACACTGAGTTGCTCTATACATGAAAAGTATCCATACCTGCTGAAGCTTGGCTGGCCATTGGCCATGTCTAGAGTTTTGGACTGGAGCTTTCATTGAAAGCTTGGCTGGCTAGTGAGCCATGTCTAATTCCTGGACTGAAGCTTTAGACTAACATGGCAAGATTCCTGGAATTCATATTAAAAATTTTGGAATCCTTATTTTTTCTTCTTCATATTATTTTCGAAAAAAAATACAAAAAAATTAGAAAATCATAAAAATCAAAAATATTTTTGTGTTTCTTGTTTGAGTCTTGAGTCATATCATAAGTTTGGTGTCACTTGCATATGCATCTTGCATTTTTCGAAAATTTCATGCATTCATAGTGTTCTTCATGATCTTCAAGTTGTTCTTGATAAGTCTTCTTGTTTGATCTTGATGATTTTTTGTTTTGTGTCTTTTCATGTTTATCATATGCATTCTTGAATTCTTAGTGTCTAAGCATTAAAGAATTCTAAGTTTGGTGTCTTGCATGTTTTCTTTGCATTAAAAATTTTTCAAATTGTGTCTATGATGTTCATCATGATCTTCATAGTGTTCTTGGTGTTCATCTTGACATTCATAGCATTCTTGCATGCATCACATGTTTTGATCTAAAAATTTCATGCATTGCATCATTTTAGTGTTTTTCTCTTGCATCATAAAAATTCAAAAATCAAAAAATTATCTTTCTCTTTTTCTCTCATCAAATTCAAAAATTTGGGTTGACTTTTTCAAAAATTTTTAAAATCAAGTTGTTTCTTATGGGTCAAATCAAATTTTCAATTTGAAAATCTTATCTTTTTCAAAATCTTTTTCAAAAATCAAATCTTTTTCAAAATTCTTAGTTATTTTCGAAAATTCCAAAAATATTTTTCAAAAATCTTTTTCTTATTTGTATACCAAATTTTCAAAAATAACATAATCAATTAATGTTTTGATTAAAAAATTTGAAGTTTGTTACTTGCTTGTTAAGAAAGATTCAATTGTTTCAACTAACTAACTAACTTTTTGTTTGTTTCTTAACTTTTTCAAAACTACCTAACTAACTCTCTTTCTCTCTAATTTTCAAAAATATCTCCCCTCTTTTTCAAAAATTTCTTTTTTATTAACTAATTATTTTTATTTTTAAATTTTAAAAATTTTTCGAAAATTTCTAACATTTTTTAAAAACCATTTTTCAAAAATCACTAACTCTTTTTCAAAAATATTTTTGAAAATTATCCCTCCCCCATTTCATTCTATTTATTCATTCATATCCTAACATCTCATCTCACATCTCTAGCCTCCTCACAGTTGTGTTTCTTCCATTATATTACATTCTTTGTCTCCCCCTCTTCTTCCACTCACACAGGGATCCCTTACTGTGGTATAAAGGATCTCTATTATTATTATTATTTTTCTGTGCCTTCTTCTTTGTCATATGAGCAGGAGCAAGGACAAGAACATTCTTGTGGAAGCAGATCCAGAACCTAAAAGGACTCTGAAGAGAAAATTAAGAGAAGCTAAAATACAACAATCCAGAGATAACCTTTCAGAAATTTTCAAACAGGAAAAGGAGATGACAGCCGAAAATAATAATAATGCAAGGAAGATGCTTGGTGACTTTACTGCACCTAATTCCAATTTACATGGAAGAAGCATCTCCATTCCTGCCATTGGAGCAAACAACTTTGAGCTGAAACAGGAATTAGTTTCTCTGATGCAGCAGAACTGCAAGTTTCATGGACTTCCATCTGAAGATCCTTTTCAGTTCTTAACTGAATTCTTGCAGATAT
>NC_029790.2:83099053-83099732 GCF_000816755.2 Arachis ipaensis
TGATTGGATGAAGATAGCAGGAAAGCAGAGGTTCAGAGGAACGAAAAGCATCTCCATTCGCTTATCTGAAATTCCTACCAATGTTTACATAAGTATCTCTATCCCTATTTTATTATATAATATTCGAAAACATCATTATCACTTTATATCTGCCTAACTGAGATTTACAAGGTGACCATAGCTTGCTTCATACCAACAATCTCCGTGGGATTCGACCCTTACTCACGTAAGGTATTACTTGGACGACCCAGTGCACTTGCTGGTTCGTTGTATCGAAGTTGTGACAATCATGAATTAAGATCAGAGCACCAAGCTTTGGAGCCATTACCAGGATTTGTTCGAGCCTGGAGATCACAATTTCGTGCACCAGCGTTGAACGCCCAAAATGGCCACCAACCTGGCGCTGAACGCCCAGAGTTGGATACAAAGGCATTTTTACATGCCTAAGGGGTGCAGGGATGTAAATCCTTGAAAACCTCAGGATCTGTGGACCCCACAGGATCCACTCAGGATCTGTGGACCTCACAGGTTCCCCACCTACCTCCACTCACTTCTTCTCACCACTCTCTTTCACACAACCCCACAAACACTCTTCCCTAAAAACCCTTCACCAATCACCTCAATCTCTCTTCCCCACTAAACCTTCACCACTCACATCCATCCACTCTTCCCCATAAAC
>NC_029790.2:83101039-83101585 GCF_000816755.2 Arachis ipaensis
TTTCTTCTGTTTTTCGTTTTCTATGTTATGTGCTTATCTATGTTTGTGTCTTCACTACATGATCATTAGTAGTTAGTAACTCTGTCTTAAAGTTATGAATGTCCTATGAATCCATCACCTCTCTTAAAATAAAAACTGTTTTAATTCAAAAGAATAAGAAGTACATGAGTTTTGAATTTATCCTTGAACTTAGTTTAATTATATTGATGTGGTGACAATGCTTCTTGTTTTCTGAATGTATGCTTGAACAGTGCATATGTCTTTTGAAGTTGTTGTTTAAGAATGTTAAATATGTTGGCTCTTGAAAGAATGATGACTAGGAGACATGTTATTTGATAATCTGAAAAATCATAAAAATGATTCTTGAAGCAAGAAAAAGCAGCAAAGAACAAAGCTTGCAGAAAAAAAAAAAGGGCAAAAAAAAAATATAGAAAAAAAATAGAAAGAAAAAGAAAAAGCAAGCAGAAAAAGCCAATAACCCTTAAAACCAAAAGGCAAGGACAAATAAAAAGGATCCCAAGACTTTGAGCATCAGTGGATAGGAGG
>NC_029790.2:83102754-83103449 GCF_000816755.2 Arachis ipaensis
GCAATCATGAAGCTGAATGCCAAATTGTTTGGCATTGATACTTGGGAAGTTGAACCTCCCTTGTTCATCAATGAACTAAGTAATCTGGATCAACTGACATTGCCTCAGAAGAGACAGGATCCTGGAAAGTTCATACTACCCTGTACCATAGGCACCATGATCTTTAAGGCTCTGTGTGACCTTGGGTCAGGAATAAACCTCATGCCCCTCTCTGTAATAGAGAAACTGGGAATCTATGGGGTGCAAGCTGCTAAAATCTCACTTGAGATGGCAGACAGCTCAAGAAAACAGGCTTATGGACAAGTAGAAGATGTATTAGTAAAGGTTGAGGTCCTTTACATACCTACTGATTTCATAGTCCTGGATACTGGAAAGGAAGAGGATGAATCCATCATCCTGGGAAGACCTTTCCTGGCCACAGCAAGAGCTGTGATTGATGTTGACAGAGGTGAAATAGTCCTTCAATGGAATGAGAACTCCCTTGTATTCAAAACTCAAGGATCTCCCTCTGCAACCATAGAGAGGAAGCTTGAAAAGCTTCTCTCAAAGCAGAGTCAAACAAAGCCCCCACAGTCAAACTCTAAGTTTGGTGATTGGGAGGCCACAACCAAACTCTAAGTTTGGTGTTGAACTCCCATATCCAAACTCTAAGTTTAGTGTTGGAGAGTCTCAACAAAGCTCTGCACAGCTGTGAG
>NC_029790.2:83121064-83126309 GCF_000816755.2 Arachis ipaensis
GAGTAGGATTCAATGATTGAATGACTGTGGCGAGCTTCAAACTCGCGAGTGCTGGGCGTAGTGACAGACGCAAATGGAGGGTGAATCCTATTCCAGCATGATCGAGACCCGACAGATGAATAGCCGTGCCGTGATAGGGTGCGTGAGCATATTATTCACTGAGAGGAGGGGATGTAGCCACTGACAACGGTGATGCCCTTGCATAAAGCCAGCCATGGAAAGGAGTAAGACTGATTGGATGAAGATAGCAGGAAAGCAGAGGTTCAGAGGAACGAAAAGCATCTCCATTCGCTTATCTGAAATTCCTACCTATGATTTACATAAGTATCTCTATCCCTATTTATTATATAATATTCGAAAACACCATTATCACTTTATATCTGCCTGACTGAGATTTACAAGGTGACCATAGCTTGCTTCATACCAACAATCTCCGTGGGATTCGACCCTTACTCACGTAAGGTATTACTTGGACGACCCAGTGCACTTGCTGGTTAGTTGTATCGAAGTTGTGACAATTATGTATTGAGATCAGAGCACCAAGCTTTGGAGCCATTACCAGGATTTGTTTGAGCCTGGACATCACAATTTCGTGCACCACTAGGACTTATGGATTAAGGTCAATTATACTTGCTTGACTTACTCCTCGATGTTAGGGGTTAACTAGGCGAGATTGACTCATCATAATTATCATAGTTGTGGTTGTGGTGATGATAGGATTCCTTGGATCGTCTTATTCCCAAGTCAAGGCTCTTTTGCATTTATAGCATTTTCACTAGTTTTGATCTCATTTCATTTTCACTTGCATTAATTCCAATATTGATCATTCCTTAGTCCTTTGATTCCTTAAGTTCTTTTAATCTTTTGTTCTTTGATTTGAAAACCCCCTTTTCCTCACAACCGAAAGTGTAGCACTTCCAATTGCATCCAAGGGAGAACGACCCGAGGTTTCATTACTCTCAGTTATTTATAATTTGAAAATTAAACTTTGATTTTGAGGATTACTTGTTGGCTTGGACTATGCTACCAACGAAGAAATTGTTTTGCTAAATTTCTGAACCAACAAGTAATCCTCAAAAAGTAGCATAGTCCAAACCAACAAGTAATCCTCAATTGTCCAAAAAAGAAGAAGAAAATAAAAGACTCGGATAAAATAAAACTAAACCTATAAAGAAAAGGAAATTACCTAATCTAAGCAACAAGATAATCCGTCAATTATCCAAACTCGAACAATCCCCCACAACGGCGCCAAAAACTTGGTAGCGCGGAATTACACTTTGCACTAATGAACCAACAAGTGCATTGGGTCGTCCAAGTAATACCTGAGTGAGTCAGGGTCGATCCCATGAGGATTGTGATTTGAAGCAAGCTATAGTTATCTTGTAAATCTTAGTCAGGCGGATAGAAGAGTTATTTGTTTGTTTAATTCGCATGAAAAGAAAATAACTAAAACGTTACTCAGTTGATGGTGAATGTAATGATATAAAGATGGTTAAGGCTTGGAGATGCTTTGTTCTTCTGGATCAATCAGGTCTTACTGTCTTCTTCAACTGTGAATGATTTCTCCTATGAAAGGCTGTATGTGATCAATGCCTTTCTTAAGGGATCGCCAATGCTCCTCCAGATCTGAACCCCAGGGTTAGTGCGGATCCAGTCTGATTGAGGGTGAAGCTCCTGCAGTCTATTCTCCTTAGTGATCCTACTCAAAATACCACAGACAAGGTCGAATTTTCCGGATCAGAGAATGCTATGCCTTTGATTCTAGCCTTTAGCACAAAGACTCTAATCTCCCCGTACCTCGCCTGAACTGGTGTCTCGATAAGTCCCTAATAAAGTTGTGGATTAGCCATCTAAGAGATGTATGACCAAGCTAGTTGTTCATCATTGTCCGATGAAAGACTCACTCTGAACCCAAGTAGAATGAGATAACCTTGTTCCGTTTCAACGCATTCATAATGATGAAGAACGGATATACATCTTAGAATAGAGAATCAAACACGTATTGAGATAGAACAATAGTACTTTATTAAGCCATAAAACTCAGCAGAGCTCCTCCCCGCAATCTAGGAGGTTTAGAAACTCATACTGATAGAAAATACAATGATAAACGAAAATATGACAGGTCCTTCCTTTGAGTCTGTAAAAGTTCTCAAATAAATACAAAGCTAATGACTAAGGATTACATAGGAAAGGTAAAACAGTATTTTAGTACTAAATCCACTTCTGAGGCCCACTTGGTGAGTGTTTGGGCTGAGCTTGATTGAGATCCACGTGCTAGGAGGCCTCTACGGCATTGAACACTGGCTAGGGGATCCTTTGTGGGCGTTGGACGCTGGTCTCTTCTCCTTTGGGTGCTAGACGCCAGAATAGGATAGGAGGCTGGCATTGAATGCCGGTTTTGGGCCTTCAATTCTAAAGCAAAGTATGGACTGATGATGTTTTTGTGGAAAAAACGAATTTCCAAAACACCTAAAACTAACCGGCAAGTGTACCGGGTCGCATCAAGTAATAAAACTCTCGGGAGTGAGGTCGATCCCACAGGGATTGATGGATCAAGCAACTTTAGTGGGTGATTAGTTTAGTCAAGCTAACATTGAAGTGAGATTGGGTGAAACTTAAAGCAACAGAATGTAAATAACAAGGAATTATAAAGTGCAGAAAGTAAATTGCATTGAAACTTAAATTGCAAGAAAAGTAAATTGGCAAAATCTTAAATGACAAGAAAAGTAAATTGCATCAAATGTGAAGGGAATTGGGTGCAGAGAAATTAAAGAAAGCAAACAAGGAAGTGTAAATAGCAATCAAACAGAGAAGTAAAAGATGTAGCAGGTTCAACAGATTTGGAAAATCACTTGAAAAATCAAAACAGAAAGCAACTTGGCTCAATTGCAAAATCTGAATGAGAGGTTGAAGATCTCAGGGGTTGGATGAGACTAGAGACCAAGTCTAGATCTCAATTCCTTCCTTGATCCAACAGAGAATAATTGCAGAAGAAAATAGAGAGGAAAGCAGTAAAGAGAGTTTTGATTCAAATCACAATTCCTTCAAATTATGCAGCAAGTAAACAGAGAGAAATCTCAGAGGGAGAATGAAACAGAACACCTTCAATTCTCTACCCAAGAATTAAAAACAAAGAAAAGAAAACTAAAGAGAGAGAGCTCTGTATTCTTAATGCTCCCTAGTGGAGCTCGCCTCCTGGTAAAATGAAACAGATACCTATTTATAGGCATTTTTACAAAATGAAAATGAAATTCAAAACAAATTACAATGAAATTTCTATTCTAACTATCTCTTGTACCTTTGAGTGGTGTCAATTGGGCCCTTGCTCTTGATGGAATTGGGTTGATAGAGGCTCTTGGAGTTGGAGAGAGAACCAATGTGAACCGGGTTGTGAATCTTAAAAGCTTGAGTAAAAGTTTGAGTAAAAGTTTGAGGCAAACTTTTACTCAAACTTTTTACACCAGCTGCCCATTCTTGCTGATACCAACGTTTGAGCCAAAGTTTGGGGTCAAACTTTTGCTCAAACGTTGGCCCCCTAGTGCATATATGTGGCGCTACTTTGTCCTCTTGTCAACGTTGTCAATTTTATGCCCACTATAGACTATTATATATGGTTGGAAAGCTCTGAATGTCAGCTTTCTAACCCAATTAGAATCACCTCAATTGGACATCTACAACTCAAGTTATGCTCCTTTGAAGAGGACAGGGTCGCTGGCTTTGGTGCCCAACGTTTGAGGTAAAGTTTGCCTCAAACGTGGTCGAAAACGCCAGTTTTGGAGGCTCAAACGTATTGTCCACCCCATACTATTATATATTATTGGAAAGCCCTGGATGTCTACTTTCCAATGCCGTTGGGAGCACACCATTTGGAGCTCTACAGCTCGAGTTATACTCCGTCAAAGGTGCCGAGGTCAGTTGGCCTCACTGCAGGTTGCCACCATGTTCGTTTATGCTCATTGCGGGGCAGTTTTCTCCCTCAATTTTAGTGTCCACCATGCAGTGCCATATATGCTTGGAAAGCTCTCGATTCCTACTTTCCATTGCTTTTTGAATCACCTCAAATTAAAACTAAGCAAGTGAAACTGTTATTTGTTAAGTACAATCACCAAGCCAAGAATATGTCATGAATAAAACTCTCTTGGTAATGTATTAACAAACACAGTGAATAATTAAACTAAAATGAAAGCATTAAAAACAAAGAATTAACTAAAGTAAACAGAATAACAAAATATCAAACCAAAAGAAAATTAACACTGCAAAGACATTATGGTTATGCAGACAAGTGGTGTTGCTGAATGATTTGCATAGAAAAATAGGTGGCACACCAAACTTAGAATCTTGGTGTGTCACTTTCATTTTTGATTTGATGCAATCATCCAAAAAGATTGAAAACAATTTGTTGCAAGGCAACACCAAAGTTAGAATGTAACCATATGCCAATTTATTGAATTTGAACAAAGCAAGGAGAAAAAATGTACCTACTGTCTACCTGTTCTTTACTTTCTTCCTCTTCTTCTAATTTGTTAAGAGAAATGACTTCAAAGGAGGAGAAGATTCAGCTATTACCCTCTGTCTTGGTCTCTCCTCAGCAAGCTTTCTTTTGTACATGGCTTGATTGAGCTTGCTTGCTATTGGTCCAGGGGTTGGATTGCTTGTGGTTGACCTCCTCTTGAATGTTGTCCTTGGTAGTTTGGTCACAATCCTCTTCTTGGTACTTTTGTTAATTGCCTTCACTTATTTGAATCCAAGTTTTGGTGGTTGTGTGATTGTTGGAGTCTTCTTTTCATCAAGAGTCTCTTGTATTGGTGGTTCCATGAACTCCTCCTTTATGTACTTCTCTGCCTCACTTGAGTTTGGAATGACTTCTTCACTTTCTTGCTCCTCCACTTCCTCTTTTACACTCAACATTTGTTTTAATAGCTCTATCATGGGGGAGGTTTGTTGATCTTCCCAACATTTCTTCATCTCCTCGTCATACCTTTCAATCATGGATTCAGATGTTGAGGCATTTTGGTCCAAGGAGGTTTGTGAGAGTTGTGAGTTTTCATGTTCTCTTGTCATCTCAAGTGAAGTTTCAGGTTCAACCACCTCATTCTTCATTGAAAGTTCACTTGATGCAGTGGCCTCCTTATCTTGCTCTTCCACTTTCTCCTTCATATCCATCAATTGGCCTTCATTTTTCTTGCTCAATGGTTCTAAGCTCCTCCTTATTTTCTCTAAATCTTCATTCATATTTTTTAAGAGA
>NC_029790.2:83127523-83141068 GCF_000816755.2 Arachis ipaensis
AAATCTTTTGATCATGGACTCAATCTTTGAGAGGCTTTGGTTCATGGAAGTTTGTGTGGGTGGTGAGTTTTGAAAGGGGCTTTCTGTTGAAGTATGGTCAAGTGATGATATCTTTGGATGAATATCATATGGAGCACTAGAATTCCCTTCCCAGCCACCATTAGAATCATGACTTGCATCATTTTGTGGTGGAGGGAAATATCCCATATGATTTTCTTTCTCATCTTGTGGTTCTGAAGCATAGCTCCATGAATTGGAGTGCCCAGAATTTGAAGTTTCTTGGTGATATTCCCAACCACCATTAGAGATTGGTGATGGTGGGTGATATCCCATAAAATTTTGTTTGACCATAAGATGAGTTGAACTCCATTTGTATTTTGTAAACATCAATGAAATTTGAAATTCATGTCATAGAGAAAGAATTTCTTAATGAGACAATAACTCAAACACCTTGGTTTCAATTTAAAACAGAAAACAAAAATAAAGAAAATGCTTGATCTAGACTTTTCACCCACTTAATCATTGTCAATCTAATCAATCCCCGGCAACGGCGCCAAAAACTTGATGATGTTTTTGTGGAAAAACGAATTTCCAAAACACCTAAAACTAACCGGCAAGTGTACCAGGTCGCATCAAGTAATAAAACTCACGGGAGTGAGGTCGATCCCACAGGGATTGATGGATCAAGCAACTTTAGTGGGTGATTAGTTTAGTCAAGCTAACATTGAAGTGAGGTTGGGTGAAACTTAAAGCAACAGAATGTAAATAACAAGGAATTATAAAGTGCAGAAAGTAAATTGCATTGAAACTTAAATTGTAAGAAAAGTAAATTGGAGAAATCTTAAATGACAACAAAAGTAAATTGCATCAAATGTAAAGGGAATTGGGTGCAGAGAAATTAAAGAAAGCAAACAAGGAAGTGTAAATAGCAATCAAACAGAGAAGTAAAAGATGTAGCAGGTTCAACAGATTTGGAAAATCACTTGAAAAATCAAAACAGAAAGCAACTTGGCTCAATTGCAAAATCCGAATGAGAGGTTGAAGATCTTAGGGGTTGGATGAGACTAGAGACCAAGTCTAGATCTCAATTCCTTCCTTGATCCAACAGAGAATAATTGCAGAAGAAAATAGAGAGGAAAGCAGTAAAGAGAGTTTTGATTCAAATCACAATTCCTTCAAATTATGCAGCAAGTAAACAGAGAGAAATCTCAGAGGGAGAATGAAACAGAACACCTTCAATTCTCCACCCAAGAATTAAAAACAAAGAAAAGAAAACTAAAGAGAGAGAGCTCTGTATTCCTAATGCTCCCTAGTGGAGCTCGCCTCCTGGTAAAATGAAACAGATACCTATTTATAGGCATTTTTACAAAATGAAAATGAAATTCAAAACAAATTACAATGAAATTTCTATTCTAACTATCTCTTGTGCCTTTGAGTGGTGTCAATTGGGCCCTTGCTCTTGATGGAATTGGGTTGATAGAGGCCTTGGTTGATTGCTCTTGGTGTTGGAGAGAGAACCAATGTGAACCGGGTTGTGAATCTTAAAAGCTTGAGTAAAAGTTTGAGTAAAAGTTTGAGGCAAACTTTTACTCAAACTTTTTACACCAGCTGCCCCATTCTTGCTGATACCAACGTTTGAGCCAAAGTTTGGGGTCAAACTTTTGCTCAAACGTTGGCCCCCTAGTGCATATATGTGGCGCTACTTTGTCCTTTTGTCAACGTTGTCAATTTTATGCCCACTATAGACTATTATATATGGTTGAAAAGCTCTGAATGTCAGCTTTCTAACCCAATTGGAATCACCTCAATTGAACATCTACAACTCAAGTTATGCTCCTTTGAAGAGGACAGGGTCGCTGGCTTTGGTGCCCAACGTTTAGGCAAACTTTTGCTCAAACTTTTTGTCCTCTCTTCCTCCTAGCCATTCCTCCTTGCTTCAACCTTTCTCCAAGCTTTCTTCACCTATCATTAATCAACCAAACACATCAAAGCTATGCTCAAAATCATGAGATATTCATTCTTTCATAATATGTGACAATTATAGCATAAAACCTAATGAAATTGCATTAATTCATCTATGGTTGATTAAATCAAAGGAAACATGAAAATCTACCCAATTGGCTTGCTTATGGCTCAAGAAAGTGCATAAAACCTATTGAAAACAAATGAAAAAACATAGAAAAACATGACATGGTGACATGTCATCACGGACTATTATATATTGCAGAAAAGCTCTGGATGTTAACTTTCCATAGCCATTGAAAACGCTCCATTTGAACTTCTGTATCTCCAAAAAAGCTCTTTCTAGTGCAAGGAGGTCAGATCTTGACAGCATCTGCAGCACTTTCTCTATCTCTGAATTAAGACTTTTGCTCCAACTCCTCAATTTTAGCCAAAAAATACTTGAAATTGCATAAAAATACACAAACTCAAAGTAGAATCCAAAAATGTGAATTTTGCACTAAAACCTATGAAAACTTAATAAAACTTAAACAAACATACTAAAAACTATATGAAAATGATGCCTAAAAGGGTATAAAATATCTGCGCATGAGTAAAATAGGCTCAACATTGGGTTGCAAAGGATAATGAAGGGGTAAGGCCATATGGGTATGTAAGCTTAGTGAAACAAAGGCCCCAATCACGTAAGTGCATGTATACATCAAACAATGGAAATACAGAATCAAGCAAGACAAAATTCACAATTTTAGAGAGAACAACACACACCAAAACAAAGTATTGGTTGATAAAATGAAACCAATCAAATAAGTTAAAAAATATCACTGGGTTTGGGTGTTCAAGCTCTAAAACCATGTTCCAAAAATAAATTTTTTCAAGCAAGTTTAACAAAAATTTTAATTCAGATTAGTGAAATGCCTTAAAATAATTTCTTGAAAAGGAAATTATTACTTCAACCAAGTAGTACCTAAATGCGAGCAACTAACTACACATGCAATGCAATAACTAGCTAACAAAGAAAATTAAGAATTGGTGTTGGGAAAAAGAAATTGTTACCCACGGAAGTCGGTCTTGACCTCTCCACATTTAAAGATTGCACCGTCCTTGGTGCATGCAAAGATGTGCAAGTGGACGGGTTACTACAACTGATGCGCTTCTTCAAAAGATTGTGCGGTGGGACTTGTTTGTCGCCCCATTTAGAAGTTTTCCATTTCTCTTCTTGGTGGCCATCCTGAAAGGAGAGAAAAAGGAAGAAGAATAGCCCACAAACAAAGACATGAAAACAAATAAAATATAGGTGGGCTAATGCCAAATAAGAGCGGGGTTCTCAACTACATGGTAGCTACAACATGTGAGTGAGAAAATAATGTAAGCAAATGGCATGGCAACTAAATATCAAACAAGTCAAAAAGTACCAAGATGATTCGAGAATTATTCAATAGTCGAGTAAGAAAATTCAACACCAATATTAAGATATCAAACTTAGAAAAGAAAATAAGAACATGCATATAGTAAAAATGCATTGAATGAAAGTATGAAAATGCAATAAATGAAAGAAACGAAAGATAAGAAAAATGAGGAGAGAAATTTTGAAAAGTGGGAGAAGAAGAAAGTAAGAAAGGGAGAAAAGAAATGAAAGGAGGGAAAAAAGAAGAAGGGAAGAAAGAAAGAAAGAAGAAGAACAAGGAAAGAAATAAGGAAAGAAGAGACAGGGACGCGACGAGGATGCGTCGCGCATGCGTATGCATGGTGTGCAGTAGAAGGGAGGGACGCGTACGCGTGGGAAGTAGAAAGGCGAAGGTGACGCGTGAGCGGCGGTCACGCGTACACGTGATAAGTGTTCGTGCTAGACGCACGAAGCTGGCAGCATTCCATCACAACTCTCTGGCTTATGTACCAGGGATGGTAGTATTATCATAGGACGCATGCGCGTCGTCCACGCTTACGCGTGGGAGACTAAAAATGCAAATAACATGTGCGCGTCAACGAAGCCCATGCGTGGGTTGGGTTGTGCGCCTAGCACCCCACTCACATGGTTCCAGCACAACTTTCGGTTTGGCCATGCGGGCGCGTCGTTCCAGCACCGTTTTTGCATGGTGTATTTTTGAGGGTCTCACGCGTGCGCGTCAGCCATGCGCACGCGTGACAGGCTTCTTTTTTTTTTATATCAGAACCAAGGCAAATATGCATAAGTGAAAACTATCATAGACACCTAATGAAACAAAAATAAGAAAATAAAAAAAATAGAAAGCTATAGAAAAAGAAGATCATACTATGGTGGGGTGTCTCCCACCTAGCACTTTTAGTTAAAATTATTAAGTTGGACATTTTGTGGGGTTCTTGCTAGGGTGGTTTATGTGTGAACTCTTCCTTGAATCCCAACAATGTTTGCAATTCTAATAGCCTCCGGGATCCCAAACTAGGCACATCCAACTTCCAAGCAAATTTGAACAAGTGATAAGGCCCCAAAGTTGATGATTGTTGATGCATATTCCGGGGTCCCAAGTCTTGTTCTTATACCCATCTTTAAGTTGATCATAACAATTCTAATTGGGTGAAATTCACATAGAATTCTCATTTAAGTACCAAATTCTCCTCCTAGATCCATACAATTTAGCATTCCTCCAACCATGGAACCTATGCCTTGAGGGTTCAACCTTAATGAGCCTAGCATCATTTTGCCAACCACCACACAACTCTCCCTTACTATTCAATCCATAAAGACCTCTAAGTTGACCATCCGTTTCAAGCAACCCATATTCATGTGGAAAAGTAAAGCTTAGGAATAAGAGTTTTACTCTCTTGTGCTCTTCCTTGATCACCTCTTGACAGGCATCTTCCATGTCCCATTCTTGACAAGATTCTTCATATTCAATCATTTCCTCACCAACCTCTTCGAATTCTTCTCCATCCTTCATGTCACAACTTGGAGGTAGTGTAGAGCCTATCTCAACCTCAACCTCGGTTTTGATAAAAGAAGAATCCTCAAACTTAAGAGGATCATGTGTTGGTGTGGAATCATCATCAAGAGGAAGATTTGTTGCTCGCTCAACTTCTTCCAATTCTTCATTCACCGTATGCATCGGAGGTTGCACACCCTCTTCAACATCAAATTCATGCTCAGGGGAAGAAAGTTTAACAACTTCCACAAAATCATCAACAATATTACTTGGTGTGGAAGTGTCCTCAAGCTTGGAATCCACCTCTTGTTCAACTTCACCTAGGTCTTCAACCACTTCTTCTTCTTCAACAATCTCCATCCCTTCCACTTGTTGCACAACACACTCCATTTTCTTGTCCTCATGTTGAGATTCTAGAATCTCTTTCATGCTTCTCTTATGGGTTGATTTTCCACATTCATCCGTGGAAATGCTTTGCTTGTGGCATGAATCCCATGAGTCCAACCTTTGACAGATGGTTGCTCGAAGCCAATCCATTGCTTCCTTGAGGCGATCCATTGGCTCTTGTTCCACTTAGTTAAAATAGATAGGATCATATCGCTCTTGGATTGATGGATATGGACATTCTCCTATGGAGGGTTGTGGTGAAAAGGAAAATTCATCTTGTGGTTGAAATTTCTCATATATGGGAGGTGATTCATCTTGGTAATAGTATGGAGGTGGTGGTTCTGGGAGGTATTGATGTTGGAGTTGTGGTGGTTCTATGTATAGTTTATATGGCTCATAAGGTTGTTGGTGTGGTGGATATAGATTAGGGTCATATAGAGGTGAATGGTGGTAAGGGGCTTGTGAGGATGGGGGTTCAAAACTATGTTGAAGAGGAGGTTCATAGGCATATGGTGGCGGTTGTTGATAATCATAAGAAGGTCTACCATAGCTATCGGATTGATATGCATCTTGGAATGGCTCTTTCTCATAGTGCATCGAAGGAGGTTGTTTCCAAGAGGGTTGTCCATAAGCTTGAGGCTCCTTCCACCTTTGATTGTTCCATTGATGAATCCATATTTGACGATAATTTTTTGTTAGAATTGAGAGGATTTCATCATATAAACTAACACTTATTCCCTTAAATAGTAAGCTTTTGAGCTTTCCTCCTAAATTATGCTTGATTGAGAAAACATGATCTTTTATTCTTAATTTAACCTATTTTATTCCATTTGCTTTCCATTCAATACCATGATGTTGTTTGTGAGTAATTTTAGATGTATAAGGTAGGAATTGTTTGGTGAGAATGGAAGAGGAGCATGCAAGGAGGAGGAAGCATGAAGAAACAAAGGAAAAGAGCAAAGCAATTTATGCGTATGCACAGGCAGCAAAGCAAAGCGAAGTGTACGAGCGCACAGCATCTTGCGCGTCACACGATCATTCAAAGTATTGCGAAGTGTGCGTGCGCACAGCCTCTTGTGCGTACGCACAATGAAGAGAGAAATTTTGCGTGGTCTAGAATTCAGAATAAATTCTCATTGCAAGTATAGCTTCTAAACCAACAAAAATCTTTTCTTACAAACGTTTTGGTTGTCACAAGTAACAAACCCCTTTGAAATTGATAACCGAAGTATTTAACCTCGGGTCTTCTTCTCAAGGAATTGCAGGGAGGTGTGTTATTATTGGTTATGGGTTTTCTGGGAAATTTGGAGTTTGGGCAATGGGCACAAACATAATTATAAATTGAAGCAATAAAAATTAAAAGAGATCTATATAGAAATGGTCAAAATTGGAATCAATGCAAGTAAAAAGGAAATAAGGTCAAAACTAGTGAAAATGCTATAAATGCAATAAAGAGCCTTGACTTGGGAATGAGGATCCCAGGAATCCTATCATCACCATAACCACAACTATGGTAATTATGATGAGTCAGTCTCGCCTAGTTAGCCCCTAACATTGAGGAGTAGGTCAAGCAAGCATAATTGACCTTAATCCATAAATCCTAGCTAACTTGCCAAATTAATTGGTAAAACGCTAGCGTCAATGGAAACAAGAGTGATGAATAGATTTTTCGTAAGGTTTAGAATTTCACAAGTAAAATCTCGTTGCAAGTATAGTTTCTAAACCAACAAACAATTCTTTCATACAAAAATTTGGTTGTCACAAGTAACAAACCCCAATAAAAATAACCGAAGTATTCAAACCTCGGGTCATCTCTCAAGGAATTATAGGGAAGTGTTCTTATTATTGGTTATGAGTTTTCTGAAAAATTTTTGAATGTGGAATGGAAAAGTAAATGATTATAAATTAAAGCAATGAAAATTAACAAGAGGTTTTATGTAATTAAAATAAAAAGCCTTGGCTAGGCAAAGATTAATCGGAAGTTCTATCCTTGTTGGATTTTCCAAGTGTAATGGTAATTGGTTGTTGCTCTACTTGGTTATCCTTTACCAAATAAAGGAAAATTAAGTTAGGAGCCAATTTCTATTCACAAGTCCTAATCCTCTCCCTTGGGAAGGATTAATGTTAGTGGCCAGAGAGCCAATCACCAATTAACTCTGGAGTCTTCCAACACAAGGGTCTCCAATTTATCAATTCATCAATTAAAGCCAAGAATATAAAAAGCTAAGTAAAAATCATAAATCTGAAATACCTCAAATTGCATTAACAAAGGAAATAAAATCTAACATAGATATTCATAAATTATATTGGGAAAATAAATAAAAGGAAAATTAAACCTGATAAAAAGAAACAATCCTGAAAGCAAAGAAATCCTAAATCCTAATCCTAAGAGAGAGGAGAGAACCTCTCTCTCTAAAAACTACATCTAAGTACTAAAATTGTGTATTATGAGCTGATTATTATGAATAAATAGATTCCCCCACTTTATAGCCTCTAATCTGTGTTTTCTGGGCTGAAAACTGGGTCGAAAGCAGCCCAGAAATTGCTGGAGAAGAAAACTGCCACGCTGATTTTCGGAACTGCAATGTGTCCGCGTGGAGCGCGCGTTTGCGTTGCCTAGCATCAGGGCAACTATAGCATATTATATATCAAATCGAAGCCCCGGACGTTAGCTTTCCAAAGCAACTAGAACCGCATCATTTGGACTTCTGTAGCTAAAGTTATAGCTGTTTGAGTTCAAAGAGGTCAGGTTGGACAGCTTAGCAATTTCTCCAACTTCTTGTATTCCTTCCACTTTTGCATGCTTCCTTTCCATCCTCTGAGCCATTCCTGCCCTGTAATCTCTGAAATCACTTAACACACATATGAAGGCATCTAATGGTAATAAGAGAGGATTAAACACAGGGAACTTAAGGCCAAAGAAGCATGTTTTCAATCAAAGCACATAATTAGGAAGGCAAATGTAAAACCATGCAAATAGTATGAATAAGTGGGTAAAGAGTTGAAAAAAACCACTCAATTAAGCACAAGATAAACCATAAAATAGTGGTTTATCACACAACCTGAGATTTCGGCCAAGTTTTCGTGCGCACACGTTTGTGGGTACGCACAAGTACCTACACATGAGTTCATTAAAAATGCACGTGACTCACGTTTTTGAGGGATTGGAGGCCCAATTCTGATGGCCGTAGCTCATATTGCAAGGGGCAAACATTGAAGAAGCATAGCATATCATTAGAGTAGTTTTAGATAGTAGTAGGAGGCTTTAGGTTTAGTTTTTCTTTAAGTTTTCTCTCAACACCATTAAGGTTTATACTAGGGTTTACATTTCAAGTGCCATTTTCCATTTTTTATCTTAGATTTTTGCAAGCCTCTATTGTAAGTATTTCTTAATTACTACTTTTTATAGTTACAATTTTGATACTCTTTCTTGTAGTTAAACTTATAGTGTTAATACATATACTTTTTGCAATTTTGATCTCTGTTGATGATTTTGATGATTGATGATTGTTACATGCTTGGTTGAGTTGCTATTGTTGCTTTTGATCATTTGTTGCTCATAGTTTCAAGCATTTTCTCAATTTTGTCATGATTTGTGTTTATGCCCATCAAGTGTTTGTGGAAATATCAATTTTGACTATAGGTTAAATTTTCACCTCTTGGCTTGGGGAAAATGAGCATATGGGTTCCTAGAGTTAGAATGTCTAACATTTAGTGATTGTCATAGTTGTGGTTGCAACAAGGAAAGGGTCCCTAGCTCATCCCAAGCCAAGATTCCATTTAGGCTTTGAATCACACACACATACATACATCAATCACTTTTATATCTTACTTGTTCATATTACGTAGTTAGTTCTTTAATCCCTTTATTACTTCATTAATTGCAATTTTGAATGTTCTTTTATTCCTTTAATTGTTTATCTCTTCATTGAAAACTCCCTTTGTCTTCACAACCAAAATTGTGCACTCATTGATCACTAGTCCTTGGGAGACGACCCGAAAATTGAAAATCCCGGTTTATATTTGTTTTGAAAAGTGACACTTTGTCCTTCTAAACTTTGGTGTCGGTCGATTGTCGGGTTGGGACTATACTTGCAAAGCTTATTCCATCATTTTATGAGGAAAAATTCCTAACCCTACTTTCGGTCAACCACCAAGTTTTTGGCGCCGTTGCTGGGGAAGCTAAGTGCAATGAGTGGTATAGTTTTGGTTGTTGTGAATATGTGAATAGTGTGAATACTTGATTTTTGGTTTGTTACTTGACACTAATTGGTAGATGGCGCCTCTATCTAACTTGTAGTAGTAACTAATATTTTTATTTGTTTAGTCCTAGGTAAATAGAGATAGTTAGGATATATATTCGTTTGTTCATTACTTTTGTTAATAGTATTGAGTCTTATCTTTCCTTTTCACCTTGAGCTATCACCCTTTTGGCTTGGAGTTTCACTGTTATCATGTTGTAGGGGATGACAATACCAACTTCGGGTCGCATCAAAGTATGGGAGGCCAAATTGAGGGAGGGTCGCAAGCAAGCAATTCTTGGCAACAAGGACCTCTGCATGGACCCTATGATCCTAATGCCTATCAACCTCTCAGTCCTAGTGGAACACACCATCATTACCATTTTTCTCGTCCACATGTTCATGCTCCATATCCTCTACATGAGACACAACCACTATGCTCTCAAGTCCCTTTGCTATTCCCACCACCAACTCCTTTTTATTTACCTTACCGATCACCATACTTGGAGCAACCTAACCTTCACCATCATCCCACTCACTTCAACTTTCCTCACGAGGAGAACAATTTTCAAACCTTCATTCAAGAATAATGGGAATTTCAAAGGAAACAAGACAATTGCATGGCAACTCTTGCCGAGGTCTTGTCCCATCCCTCCTACCTCTATTAACCTTACTCCTCCACAACTTGTGACACCTAGTGGTCCACCCTTGCCACCTCCATCAACCCTCAAGTCTAGCATCGATGCTATAATTCCAAAAGGAGGTGAGCTACTTGAGAAGATAGACCCTCAACCCACTCTTGCCAAGAAGGAGCCTAATGATGAATTGATTGATGAGGAAGAGAACTCTGTTGAAGACAGAGTAAAGGGAAAACTCATAGTAGAAACCCAACATTAGCTCCGAGAAGGTTTAATTGTTGAACGGAGCTCAAGAGTGAGAGAATTTGATAACGATAATGAAAGTACCTCACCAATCCCTCATGACCAAGAGGATAGACTACCACACCAAGAAGCAAGGGAAGATTTGAAGCCTCTTCCACCTCATGTTAAATATTATTCCTTGATGGGAAACATAAATTCCCGGTGACAGTTGCAACCGATATTTCCAATCAAGAGGAACAAAAACTCCTTGAGGTTATCCGGAAGTACAAGAAGGCGATTGGATGGAGCCTAAATGACATTGTAGGAATAAGCCCTCAAGTGTGCCTTTATAGAATTTTCTTGGAAGAGGGTGCTAAGCCAATCCGTCAACTGCAAAGACGGTTAAACCCTACAATCCTTGATGTAGTAAAGAAAGAAGTAACACGCCTCTTGAAAGCGGACATTATCTACCCCATCTCAGACAGTGAGTGGATGAGCCTGGTCCAAGTGGTGCCAAATAAACCTGGAGTAACCATGGTGAAAACGGAAAGTGGAGAGCTTGTTGCAACCCGAATTCAAAATGCATGGCGGGTGTGCATTGATTACCGCCGTCTGAATCAAGCAAAACGGAAGGACCATTATCCGTTGCCGTTTATTGATCAAATGTTGGATCGCTTGGCAGGTAAATCCCATTACTGCTTCTTGGATGGATATACTGGATACTTCCAAATTCATATAGCGCCTGAAGATCAGGAGAAAACTACCTTCACTTGTCCCTTTGGAACGTTTGCATATAAAAGAATGCCGTTTGGCTTATGCAATGCACTGGCAATGTTCCAAAGATGCATGACAAGCATTTTTTCGGATCTTTAAGAAAATCTCATGGAAGTATTCATGGACGATTTCAGTGTTTATGGTAGCTCCTTTGATGATTGCTTAGGGAACTTAGCTAGGGTACTAGAATGGTGCACCAATACCAACCTTGTATTGAACTTTGAAAAATGTCACTTTATGGTGAAGTAAGGCATAGTATTGGGTTATATTGTATCTAGGGATGGAGTTTCCGTAGACCCAACAAAGATTGATGTCATTTCGAGTTTACCTTACCCCTCCTCGGTGAGGGAGATCCATTCCTTTCTTGGTCATGCAGGTTTTTATGGCCGTTTCATCAAGGATTTTAGCAAAGTTGCCTTGCCCCTCTCCCGCCTACTTCAAAAGGATGTGGAATTCCATTTCGATGAGGATTGCAAAAAGGCTTTTGACAAATTGAAGGACGCGTTGGCCACAACCCCTATTGTGCGAGGCCCAAATTGGAACCAACCTTTCAGGATCATGTGCAATGCCTCGAATCACACTGTAGGTGCCGCGCTAGCACAGCGCGATGGTAATGCTCCTTACACTATAGCATATGCTTCAAAAACCTTAGATTCGGCCCAGTCGAATTACACCACTACCGAAAAAGAGCTTTTAGTAATTGTTTTTGCACTAGATAAGTTTCGACCTTATTTACTAGGCTCTAAAGTAGTGGTGTATTCAGACCATGCCACTTTGAAATATTTGCTGAAGAAAAAAGAGTCAAGCCTAGGCTAATTAGGTGGATATTGCTCTTGCAAGAATTTGACTTGGAGATCAAGGATAGAAGTGGGTCCTAAAATTTGGTAGTGGACCATTTGAGTCGGCTTGAATATTTAACCTTGGACCTAACTCCTATCAATGATTTATTCCCCTTAGACACCTTGCAAGCAATATCCCAAAGTGCTCCTTGGTTTGCCCCGATTGATAATTATTTGGTAGCTCGCATTTTTCCCCTACAATTTTTGAAGCATCAAAAGGATAAATTAAAGAGTGATGTTAAGTATTACTTTTGGGATGATTGATGAATCCACATTTCATGGTATTTATTTGCTTTAATTAGGTGGATTTCATTGACTTTTCTTGCATTTATCAATTGAAATAGCATAGTTTCATGATGTCTTCCTAATTTGTGCTTGAAAGTGAAAACATGCTCTTTAGGCCTTTTTATTGCTAAATTTTATTCACTTTGATTCCATTTGGTGCCTTGATGTATTTGTCAAGTGATTTCAGGTTTTCAAGGCAAGTTTGGGTTGAAGAAGTGAAGAAAGAGCATCCAAAAGGGGAGAAATCATGAAGAAAATGGAATTTGGAAGCTACTGCAAAGATGCGTACGCACAGTGATGCATGCGTACGCATGATAAACCCATATTTCATGAGTTCCTTTGTACTTAATTAGAGTGATTTATTCAACTCTTCACCTACTTATTCACATTAATTGCATGGTTTTACTTTCCCTTCCTTATTATGTCATATTGTGAAAAACATGTTTCCTAAGCTTTAAAAATTAATTATTTTAATTACCTTTATTTCCATTCGATGCCATGATCGGTGTGTTGAGTAGTTTCAGATTTTCTAAGGTAGAATGACTTAAAAGATGGAAAAGGAAACATACTAAAATGGAAGGAGAAAGCAAAACGGAGCTTTAAGGAAACTGGTATCCACGCGATCGCATAAATGACGCGATCGGGTGCCAAGCACGAATCAGCAGCGACGCGGCCGCATGACTGACGCGACCGCGCACCTTAAGCAGAACGCACATGACACGGTCGCATGACTGACGCGACCGCGTGGCAAGAAAAAGCTCCAAATGATGCGACCGCGTGACCCACACGGACGCGTGACAGGGGCCACGTATCAGAATTTACGGAATGCGCCCCCAGCGAATTCTGAAGCCCTTTTTGGCCCAGATCCAAGTACAGACATCATAGACCAAAGGTTATAAAGTGTGGGAATGCACCCATTCAAAGAGAGCTCGCATAATTTTAGTTTTCAATGATTTAGATTTAGTTGAGAGGGAGATCTTCTCTCTCCCTCTCTTTTAGGATTTAGGATTTCTTCTTGTTTTAAGAGTAACTCTGGATCCCAAGTTTAATTATAATTAGGATTCAAAAGTCAATTTAATTAGTCCCTTGACTTTCCCTTGCCCTGGTAAAGGTTGACCAAGTGTAGTTTAGATTCAACTTTCATTATAGTTGAGAGAGATAACTAAGTTGGACCTCTAATTTCCCTTATCTTGCCAAAAGTTGTTTTACAGTTATTATTTATTTTTACTTGCCATTTAATTCACTCGTCATTTAAATTACTTGCTTCTCACCTTCTAAACCCCGATTACAACCTTTATAG
>NC_029790.2:83141329-83172461 GCF_000816755.2 Arachis ipaensis
TAATTGATAATCGTTATCTTGCTAATTGAGCTGAACTTAAATAATCCCAACCTTTTCTTAGGATATAATTAGGATTCAAAAGTCAATTTAATTAGTCCCTTGACTTTCCCTTGCCCTGGTAAAGGTTGACCAAGTGTAGTTTAGATTCAACTTTCATTATAGTTGAGAGAGATAACTAAGTTGGACCTCTAATTTCCCTTATCTTGCCAAAAGTTGTTTTACAGTTATTATTTATTTTTAATTGCCATTTAATTCACTCGTCATTTAAATTACTTGCCTCTCACCTTCTAAACCCCGATTACAACCTTTATAACCAATAATAAGAACATACGTCCTTGCAGTTCCTTGAGAAGACGACCCGAGGTTTGAATACTTGGTTAACAATTTTTAAGGGGTTTGTTACTTGTGACACCCAAAACGTTTGTACGAAGGGATTTCTGTCGGTTTAGAGACTATATCTACAACGCGACTGTTTTTATGACATTCTTTGCTGGCAAAAATCCTAACGTCAAAATGGCGCCGTTGCCGGGGAACTGCTAACGTGTGCCTTATTATTGGTTATTGTAAATATTTTTCTTTTGCTTGTTTATTTATTTTTGTTTTTCCTTTTTACCTTTATTTGCTACTATGAACTCTCACCCCTCTCGCTTTGAGTTTGGTTCTAATGTTTTTAAAGGAAATAGAAGTTACAGCAGGAAGGTGTACCAAGGTCAGACCAATCAAGGATGGATGGAACCAAAAGGATCTAATCAACCCTTTTGGCAGCAACACCCTCCGAGATATCCTGGACAAAGACCATTCTACCGTGCATACCCAGCTGAAAGACATGGTGGACAACCTTGTAACTACCAACAAGCCCCACCCCGTGCATATGAACCATCCTTTCAACATAACCTCAAACCACCACACTCACAAGCTTCTCTTCACCATTCGCCATCATATGATCTTTCCTTACTCCAATACCAATCCAATCGTTCCCAATCATCACCACTTTCCTTTGTATCATGTCCAAGTCCGGCAAACCGCGAAGCAGAGGATCGCCTAAAAGAAACAGTAATTAAATTTCAAACAACCATTCAACAACTGGAGCAAGCACTAATTCAATGGGCCATTAGGCGCTCAAATATACAAGGATCAACCATAGCTCCATGTGGACAGCCCGATGAAGAGCGTAGCATGAAAGAAATACTAGAGACTCCAGTGAACAAGACAGAGAATGAATTCATACTAGAACAAGTGGAAGAAGCTGTCATTGTTCAAGAAGAAGAGTTGGTTGAAGATCTAGGAGATGCTGAACTTCCTTGGGAATCCAGAATTGAGGAAAACTCCGTCCAAGATGCTACAGTTGATGCTAAGGAGGATACCGTACAATCTCCAAGGCAAGTCGTTTATGAAGAATCAGACGGAATAATCCAAGAAGCAAATTTCCTTGATGATGATAGTCACAAGTCTAGTTCTCCTAGTAATGAACTTGCGTCCGCAAGTGAATTCTCTGAAATCGAAGAATTTTCTCCAAGTGAATATGAAGATGATGCGAGGTAGATTTCTCTCAACCTCCAATCTATGACTCGAGTGATGAGGAAGACATAGAAGACTTTGACCAGGATAGAGATACAATTGAAGATCTTTGCAAGGAAGTGGAAGAATTCACAGAAGAGCACAAGGAAACGGAACTTGCAGAACCACCAAAAACACCTATCCCAAGGCCATTACCACCTAATACAAGCTTCAAGTGGGTACAATCCTTAACTTATAATTTTACTTATTCACTTGAATATGGTTTGCTTGAAACAGATGGCCAACTTAGAGCTCTCTGCGGCTTTAAGAGTAAGAGGGAATTGGCTCGTACTCAGAGCTGGTGCACCAGGTTCAATAAGGTTCCACGCTTCACCTCGAAGTACACGGATTGGTATCATGCTCAATTGCATGGATCACGGAGAACGTTTGGTCACCACGATGAGATTCTACTTTTTAACCCGCCCGAATGAAAACTTACAAATCAAAACGGAGGCGGATCTAAAAACACAGCTTGGGATCATGGACTATATTCTGACATTCGTCATCCCGGGAGGCTGAATATCTGTTTGAAGCTGCTCAGAAGCTATACATGCCTAGTTTGGGACCCCGGAGGCTATTGGCATTCCAAGCACTGGTGGAAATTTTTGGACGAATTTAAACATAAGCCACCATAACAGGATACTCTTCCAATGTCCAACTTAAGGACTTTAACTAAAAGTGCTAGGTGGGAGACAACCTACCATGGTATGGTCGCTTCTTTCTCAATCTATTTCTTGTTTATTGTTTTCAATTTACCCTTTTTTATTTTATTTTATTTTAACATTAACCTGAAATCATGCATAGCATTCATGTTAATCACTGCATCCTGCATTTTTCAGTTAAAAAAAAAAAAAGGTTGCACGACGCGATTGCAAGCCCCATGCGATCGCGTCATATCGCGAAAAATACCACCCATGCGACCGCGTGACTCACGCGGCCGCGTGATATATATATCGGCGTAAGGATCCAACGAACAGAAAGTTGGGCTAGAATCGTGCGGCTCTTGTGCGTTTTGCACAAATTGGCCCACGCGATCGCATGCCCCATGCGATCGCGTCACGTACCCAATACCAATCCCACGCGACCGCGTGAGCAACGCGATCGCGTCGCATGGATTGCATATCACCCCAAAAGGAGACAGAGAGTTGCGCTGAAACGGCGCTGGAGTCGTGCGTTTAGCACGAGTTCCAGCGACGCGATCGCGCGACCCACCCCCCCTCTCTGCCATCCACCCCCTTCAGCCAGCAACACCCACCGCCCTCCCTTCCCCTATCCTCTTCCTCTCTCACTAACCCTAATACCTCCTTCCGCCACTGCCCCCTCAGCCGCCACCGCGACGCCGTGCACTACCACCGCGCCGGACGCCGCCGCAGCCACCTTCTTCCCTGTTCCACCCCTTCCGCTTACCAGGTTCCGCAACAAGCAACCCTTTTTATCCATTCGTCACTTTTCTGTATTTTTTATTCCATTTATGTTCATGATTAGGATAGCTAGACTTGCATGTTGTAGTGGATTTTTAGGTTGTTAGGTAGCTTAGGCTGTGGTTAGTGGATCTAGGTCTGTTTACTTGCACTGTTCTTACTTCTGTTTTATCCTATGTGCAAATCTGTTGCTGCTATAATCATGATTCATATGCTACTTTCTTGTATGTTGCTGCTGTTTACATTGAACTTTTATGTTTATTTTATATCTATGTACATGCAGCTTGATTTTTTAATTCATATGAACTGATATGATTGCTGTTTATTTTCCGGGACAATCCAATTTTAGCCGGAATGCTGCCCAAATTTTTTTTGCAAAATTGTTTTCATTCTTGTTTTGGTTTGGCATCTCTGTTTTACTCTGCTTCCCCCAAACCATTTCATGAATGCTAGGGCCACTCTCTTATCCTCTTTGATTTCCTGGTTCATAACCTGCAATTGTGATTCACTGATTCCAATTTCTGATTTCTTTATTTCTATTCGAATCAGCATCACCCTGTTTTCTTTATTCGATTATGAGTACTTCTATTTTTACTTGTGAATCCTTGTTATATGGAATTTTTTCTATGCCACTTACTTTCCTAACTCACTAATTTTAATTTACTAATTTCTTTTTACCATACTAACCCTCTTGATCTCTTTTCTGATCACTTTCACTTCCTCTAACTTTCTCACTATGGCATATTGATTTTTTTCTTTCCATTTAACATTAATTCAATCACATTTCAATTACTCATTTTCCTTATTCTATTTCTCCCTTACCGCTTTGAGTTTCCTTTGTTTAAATTGCCTATTTGCTTTCCTATTTTACCCATTTCCTGGTTTTCTGTTTTTCAGGATTTCTGCCTCAAAAAGGAAAGGCAAAGGCAAGGCTACTGGCAAGCGCAAGAGAGGAGATTCCTCCCAGTCCATTATTGCTCTAATGCACAATTCCTCATGGCGGGAGAAGAACTTCACACAGTAGGAAAAAGCTGACCAGCTGCTCCCTTCCACTGATCCTATAAAATTTGCAAACCGGTACTGTGAGCTAAAGTACCCAACTTTTGCAAACTCCAGAAATCTATACCTGGAATGTACCTTGAAGATTCCAGAAGCCCTCCAGCAATACACCACTGAGCAAATCAAGCAAAGGGGCTGGTTCTTTCTGGAGAGACCACTGACAGAGGTTAATGCATCTTGGGTCCGGGAATTCTATTGCAACTACTACCTTACTACCCTAGATGCAGTGAACCTGAGGGGAAAGCAAATTCTGGTCACTGAGGAGGCCATAGAGACCATTCTCCAGCTCCCAGCCAAGTCCGATCAGCCAGATGGTTATGCACAGGCTGAGGAGGACATGGGCCAGATGCGGTTTGATTGGGATGCTGTGAAGGCACGGATAGCTATCGACCCTGCTGTTCCTTGGGAGATGAGTCAGGACACCACTATGCCTAGAGGGATCAAGAGAGTGCACCTGAATGATGAGGCTTGGCTATGGCATCAGATCTTGAGCAACTATGTGATACCGAGTACTCATGAGACTGAGATCCCGGCTGCCATGATCACCCTCCTCTGGTGTGTGCTGGAGGGTAAGGACCTGTACTTGCCTCGTTTTATCCGGTATTATATGGCCAGGGTCCACGTCCGAGGCACCCTCCCCTTTCCTTATCTGGTTACACGGCTAGGCCGTCAGGCTGATGTGCCTTGGGAGGATGCCAATGAGTGACCACCAGCAGCGGACTGCAAGAAGATCATCCCTCACAGCAGGAACTTCCTTGCTTTGGGCTACAGACCACCATCTGTCACTGCTACTGATGAGACAGCCCCTCCGTCTGCTGGACCCTCTTCATCCATAGCTGCCCCAGCTGCCCCTGCTGCCACCACTGCACCTCCACCCGCCTCTGAGCCGGTTTATCGCCTCGTGCACCGTCTATTCCGCCAGCTCAGTGTGGGGAGGTCGCCATCTCTGGCGTTTATTTTGGTGAACAACTACATACTTTTTCTTTTATTTTGGATATTTTTCTATATTTTTCTCTCTTTCTTTTATTGTTATTTTCTGAGTACTTATACATTTCTACTTGTGTATTTTACTCTATTTTCTGCATTTTGCACTTTTGTTCATATTTTAGTTATTTAGTTCATTTTAGTTATTTAGTTTAGTTTGCAATTCTAACTTATTAGTGGATCAATTAGTATAGTTTACCCTTTTTTACATAAGATAGCTTAGTTATAGCTTAGTTTAAATTGACAAATATAAAAAAAAAAAGAGTAAGCTAGGAACTTGAACATAATAGATTTAGATCCATAAAACCTTGTATATATAGCATTACATGATGTAGTTAAACTGACAACATTTCATCAAGGAGAAACATTAAAACTTCAAAGGCTACCCTAAATTACTTTTTAAGAGAATAATGAGAATTTTTAACTAAACCTGTATGACATACATAAGTGATAAATGATTTTTCAGCTAGAGAACACATAGCCTGTGAGTTTTGAGCTTAACTGTATGGTTACATTCAAACCATAATTTTTATTCCTGTGTGTTCCAACCTTCTTTCTTATTCTGGTGTTCTTTACTTTGTTTTAGTCTATATGTCCGATTATAGAATATAGGTACATCTCAAAATAATGATTGAGGCCATCATTTGATTTTAGCTCACTTACCCCAAATTAACCTACCTTTTACATCACCTTTGTTAGACTCCTTGAGCCTTTTAAAACCCCTTTATTCTATTTAGCCAAATTACTAGCCTTAAGCAGAAAAACAAAAGAAAATCCCAAGTAAATCCTTGGTTAGCTTAAGATAGAAAATCCTTAATAGAGTTAAATGTGGAAAACCTTTTGGGAACATGGATGATAGAAACAAAAGGTAGAAAAGTTAAAAGAAATAAAATAAATTTGGGAAGCATGTTCATGAAAAAAATCAAAGTTCTTTAATTACCATGTGCATTAAAAAAAAAAGTTATTTTTCAGCATTTAAATAAAAAGGGGATACAAAAGAAATTCCCCAATGCAAAATAAAAGCAATGCACATGGGATAAAAACAAGAATTGAAACATGAGCATGTGACATCAAAAGCGAGAAAATAGGGAGAATAGGTAAAGAAGCATTGTTTTACTAAGTATGTATGTTAGGTGAGATCTTAGTCTAATTAAGGATTTACTTATTAGCTCACTTAGCCTTATACATATATCCTTACCCTTTGCCTTAACCCCATTATAACCTTAATTAAAGACCTCATGAGTTTTGGTATGACTATATTCTATAATTGTTGATTGGTTAGACGAAAAACAAAGTTATAGAAAGGAAAAATAAAGAGAAGAATAGAGTGACTAACCCAATAAACACTGAGTGATTAGAGAGAAAACAAAAAATCCAGTGAGGGTTCAAAAGCTCATTAACATTTATCTCTAATTGTCTTGCAAGTTTTTTTTTTCTCATCTCATTTGCAAAAACATGCTTTATTATTTGAGGGTTAGCTATATATATATATTATCTCCTTGAGAATGTGAAATAATTTGACTACATGTAGGCTTTATATATGAGTGGATGAATTAGAATCGCATGACTCATTAGGTAGATGCATTTAGCATAGGTTGCATTTCATAACATTCCATCACTTTAAACCTTAATTATTTACCTTGGATTTAGCATGAGGACATGCTAGTGTTTAAGTGTGGGGAGGTTGATAAACCCATATTTCATGAGTTCTTTTGTGCTTAATTAGAGTGATTTATTCAACTCTTCACCTACTTATTCACATTAATTGCATGGTTTTACTTTCCCTTCCTTATTATGTCATATTGTGAAAAACATGTTTCCTAAGCTTTAAAAATTAATTATTTTAATTACCTTTATTTCCATTCGATGCCATGATCGGTGTGTTGAGTAGTTTCAGATTTTCTAAGGCAGAATGACTTAAAGGATGGAAAAGAAAACATACTAAAATGGAAGGAGAAAGCAAAACGGAGATTTAAGGAAACTGGTATCCACGCGATCGCATGAATGACGCGATCGCGTGCCAAGCACGAATCAGTAGCGACGCGGCCGACCGCGTGCCTTAAGCAGAATGCACATGACGCGGTCGCATGACTGACGCGACCGCGTGGCAAGAAAAAGCTCCAAATGATGCGACCGCGTGACCCACACGGACGCGTGACAGGGGCCACGTATCAGAATTTACAGAATGCGCCCCCAGCGAATTCTGAAGCCCTTTTTGGCCCAGATCCAAGTACAGACAGCATAGACCAAAGGTTATAAAGTGTGGGAATGCACCCATTCAAAGAGAGCTCGCATAATTTTAGTTTTCAATGATTTAGATTTAGTTGAGAGGGAGATCTTCTCCTCTCTTTTTACAATTTAATTAGTCCCTTGACTTTCCCTTGCCCTGGTAAAGGTTGACCAAGTGGAGTTTAGATTCAACTTTCATTATAGTTGAGAGAGATAACTAAGTTGGACCTCTAATTTCCCTTATCTTGCCAAAAGTTGTTTTACAGTTATTATTTATTTTTACTTGCCATTTAATTCACTCGTCATTTAAATTACTTGCCTCTCACCTTCTAAACCCCGATTACAACCTTTATAACCAATAATAAGAACATACGTCCTTGCAGTTCCTTGAGAAGACGACCCGAGGTTTGAATACTCGGTTAACAATTTTTAAGGGGTTTGTTACTTGTGACACCCAAAACGTTTGTACGAAGGGATTTCTGTCGGTTTAGAGACTATATCTACAACGCGACTGTTTTTATGACATTCTTTGCTGGCAAAAATCCTAACGTCAACGCACAACGGTGACTTCATGCAAGGATGCGTACGCACCGTAGGTCATGCGTACGCACGCGTGCATGCACGTGAGGTCATTAATTGAAAATTGCTAGGGGCAATTTTTGGGCTTCCAAAGCCCAATCCAGCTCATTTCTGAAGCTATTTCAAGCCAAAGTGAAGAAGGATGAAGGGGAGAGCACTTAGATTTAGGTTTTTACATGTTTTAGCTTAGTTTTTCTAGAGAGAGAAGCTCCCCATTCTCTCTAGAATTAGGGTTTTTAGCTTAGTTTCCTTTTAATTTTAGCACTTTAATTCTTGTTTTAGTGTACTTTCATTTATGTTTCTATGCTTTCTTGTCTTTATCTTCTTCATCTCTTTTGTTATTTTCTCCTTTATGTTAATTTTCATGTTATAAACACTTTTGTTATTTTAATTCTAATTAATGCAAATTTATGTTTCCATGTCATTTATTACTTTCTTTAGTTGTTGTCATTGCTATTTTCTTGCCTTTGGTAGCCTTAGAATCTATTTTAATATATTTTAATATTATTTTATTTTCATGCACACCAAGTGCTTGATAAAATGCTTGGCTTAGTTTTTACTTAGTTTTTCTTATCTCTTGGCTTGAATTTGATGACTTTGGTGACCCTTGAGTCATTGATGTCCATTCTTGTTTGATATATTAGAGTAGTTAGTTGATTTGGTCTCCCTTGACTCTATGTGACCCCTTAGTGTTGACATAGGACTTAGGGATTGAAATTAACTATGCCTATTTGACTTATCTTCGATGTAAGGTTGACTAAGTAGGATTAACTCTTCATAATCATCATGTGTTTGTGGTTAATGGCTAAGATAGGTAACCTTAGCTCTCAATTGCTTGCCAAGAGGTTTTCTTGCATTTTAAGTTTCCTTCTCTTGCATTTAATTGCTTTGACTTTTAATTCCTTGCATGTTTATTTAATTGCTTTTATGTTTAATTTCTTGCATGTTTAATTTTCACACTCTTGGTTGAGAAATTGGGTGTTTGGGTGGAATTGAGTTGTGGATGTCCATTCCGCATTGTGTGAGAATGGTTAATTGGTTTGGTTTCCATTGAAGCTAGTCTTTTACTAAGTAATTAATGAGTTGACTAGGACTTATGGATTGAGATCAATTACGCTTTTTGACTAATTCTCAAGGAGGATTGACTAGTTTGGATTGATTCCACATATGTTTGTGGTCCATAACTAGGATAGGAATCCTAAATTCTCCAATTCTTGCCAAGAGTTGCCATTTAGATTCCTTGCATGCTCATTTACTTCCTTGTATTTTAATTTCTTGCTCTTTACAAACACAACCCCTAATCCCTCATAGCCAACAATCTAACATTTCATTGCAATTTCTAGGGAGAATGACCCAAGGTTGAAAGACTCTCGGTTATTTTCTATTGGATTTAATATTTGATCTTGAGAATTCATTGTTGGTATCTTGAGAATTCATTGTTGGTTTGGACTATGCTACTAACGAAATGATTCTTGTCTTGATGATTGATTCCAAACTATACAAGAATTCTCATCTTATCAATGATCCACATCTGTGGAGGCATGGAGCAGACCAAGTAATTAAGAAGTGTATGTCAGAATCCGAGTTTCAGTCTATCCTTGAATTTTGCCACTCATCTGAGAGTGGGGGTCATTTTGGCCCGCAGAAAATGACAAGAAAGGTGCTAGACTGTAGATTCTGGTGGCCCACTTTATTTAGGGATGCCAACCAATTTTGCAAATCTTGTCATCAATGCTAGAAATTTGGAAATACCTCACAAAAAGATGAAATACCCCAACAATCGATGATTTTTTGTGAGATTTTTTATGTTTGGGGCATAGATTTCATGGGGCCATTTCCAAATTCCAATGGGTTTGTTTACATTTTGCTAGCCGTGGATTACGTCTCAAAATGGGTGGAAGCAATTCCTACCCGTTGTGATGACGCTAATACCGTTGCTTTATTTTTAAGAAACAATATCATTTGTAGATTTGGGTCGCAACGAGCAATCATGAGCGACTGATAAACCCATATTTTATGATGTATTTTGTGCTCAATTTAAATGATTTATTCAATCCTTCACCTACTTATTCATGTAAATTGCATGGTTTTACTTTCTCTTCCTTATTATGTGATATATGTGAAAAACATGTTTCCTATGCTTTAGAAATATTAAAATTAATCATCCTTTGTTGGCATTCGATGCCGTGATTTGTGTATTGAATTCTTTCAGGATTTATAGGGCAAGAATGGCTTAGAGGACAGAAAGAAAACATACAAAAATGGAAGGAAAGCACAAAAATGGAGTTTTGAAGAAAAGGGCAGCAACGCGAACGCATGGACGAAGCGGCTGTGTGCCCAGCGCGAAAAGGCAGTAACGCGAACGAGTGACTGACGCGGACGTGTGCCTTGAGCAGAACTCAAATGATGCATACGCATGACCAACGCAAACGCGTGACATGAAAAACTCCCAGATGACGCGACCGCATGACCCACGCAGACACGTGACAGACGCTACGTGCAGAAACTGCAGAAAACACTCCCAGCGATTTCTGAAACCCCTTTTGGCCTAAATCCAAGTCCAGAAAGCACAGATTAGAGGTTATAAGGTGGGGGAATGCATCCATTCAAGGAGGGGATTTGATTATTCACTTTTCATATTCTAGATGTAGTTTTTAGAGGGAGAGGTTCTCTCCTCTCTCTTTAGGTTTTAGGATTAGGATTCCTCTTAAAGGATTTAGGATTTCAACTTCCTCTCAGGTTCAATATTCCTTTTACTTTATATTTCTCTTTTACTTTCAGATACTTTAATGCTTTTATTTAATTACTTATGTTGCCAAATTGGCTTATGAACCATTCATGTTAGGATTTTCTTTATTTGATATACATTGAGGTATTTCAGATTTATGATTCTTATTTAGCTTTTTATATTCTTGGCTTTAATTGATTAACTGGAGGCTCTTGAGTTATCAAACTTATCGTTATTGTTAATTGTTATTTTTGCTAATTGAATTGAATTCCACTAACTCTAGTCTTTCTTTAGGAGTTGGCTAGGACTTGGGGATTTAACTAATTAGTCCACTTGACTTTCCCTTGCTTTCGTAAAGGTTAACTAAGTGGGATTAAACTCAATTCTTATAAGGATAACTAGGATAGGACTTCCAAATTTTTATACCTTGCCAAGAGTTTTATTAGATATTAATTTATTAATTCCTGCAACTTATTTTCCTTGTTCAGACCTTTCAAAACCCAAAAAAACTATTTTCCATAACTAATAATAAGAACACCTCCCTGCAATTCCTTGAGAAGACGACCCGAGGTTTGAATACTTCGGTTTATAAATTTTATTGGGTTTGTTACTTATGACAACCAAAACGTTTGTAAGAAAGGACGATTGCTTGGTTTAGGAACTATACTTGCAACGGGAATTTATTCTGAATTCTAAACCGTCAATCATTCGTTCTTCAGCGACCAAAGAACCTATTTCTTCAATAGGAAAACTGAGGTGTTGATGAAAAAGTATGGGGTTCTTCACAAAGTTTCCACAGCCTATCACCCCCAAACCAATGGGCAAGTGGAAGTATCCAACAGGGAGATTAAGAGAATCTTGGAGAAAGTGATCAACCCATAGAGAAAGGATTGGAGTTCTAGATTAGGAGATGCATTATGGGCATATAGGACTGCCTACAAGACCCCAATTGGAATGAGCCCCTTTCCGCATTGTCTTTGGGAACCCTTGTCATCTTCTGGTTGAAATCCAACACAAGGCATATTGGGCGGTGGAGCATTGCAATCCGGATTTAAAGGAAGCGGGAATGGAACGTAAGCTCCAATTGGAGGAGTTAGAATGTCTTAGGCTAGAAACATATGAGAATTCTAAGTTTTATAAGAAAAAGGCCAAGACATTCCATGAACAAAATATTAGGAGGAAGAGCTTTAAGATAGGAGATGAGGTGATGGTGTACAATTCAAGGTTACGGTTGATGCCCGGAATGTTGAGATCTAGATGGGATGGTCCATTCAAAGTAGTGGATGTCAAGCCTTATGGGGTGGTTGAGGTGGTCCACCCTATCAATGGAACTACATTCAAAAACAACAGTCATAGGGTGAAACCTTACCACACACAACCCAAGCATGCTATGGAGTTGGAGATTTTCCTCCTTGGGGAGGTCCCAAATGTTGATCAATGAACTCATGCAAGTCCAACTTAGGACTTTAAACCAAAGTGCTAGGTGGGAGACACCCCACTATGATAATATTGTTCTAATCCTTCTCTTTTTGTTCATAGTTCTTTGACTTAATTAATTTTTGTCATGTTGATTCACCTAGGATTAGTTTAATCTTTGAGTTAGATAAGTTAATTTTCTTGTAGGTCATGAATATTTGAATGTTTGTATGTTTGGGGTTGAAATTTTGATTGAGCTAAGATTGAGTACCTTCGAAATTGAGAAAAAAATTTTGAAAAATAGGGCATTTGTGCGTACACACAAAACCTCTATTTTCTGTGTCCTATGCGTGCACACCTAACTGTGTGCGTACACACTCATGTTTATGTCTTTTGGTCGCAGCGCCCACACGGCCTGTGCGTGGGTGTTACCCTGTTTCTCTTGCAATCTGTGTGTGCACACCTGCTTGTGCATACACACGCACCACCCTTTTGGCACACTCTGTGCGCCTGCACAGAGGTGTGCGTCCGCACACCAGCTTGCAACCATTCTGTTGGGAGCGCTGGCACAACCTGTGCGCATGAACCCCTGCAACTTTTCACCCCTGTGCATGCGCACGGACCTGTATGCGCACGCACACATGACCCTTCCCTAAATAAATATATAAAAAAAACTTTTTAATCATCTATCCATGCGCACCTACTTTTGCGTACGCACACATCCATCTTTTCGCGCTCATTGTGCGCGTGCACAATGCTGTGCACCCACACACTCCTTTACATACCTTCTGCCGGTAGCATTCACACGCTATGTGCGTCTGCATTCCCCTCTCATTCGCTTCTTGTGCGTGTGCACAGACCTGTGTGTGCACGCACAAGCCTCGACCTGGGCATTAAACAGGGCAGACACCCTGTTTATCCAGCAGCTTCTTTCTCTTTTCTTCTGCCTTTGCTTCTGCATTGCTCCGCCCAGCCTCTTCCAGCGACCCTGCCGCCGGCGTCCTGCCGCCATCAGCCACTACCACCCTTCTTTCTCTCTCTTCTCTCTTTCTTCTTCCTTTCTTTCTTCTCTTTTTCTTTTCCTTCTTTACCAGTAGAGAGCTTCTTCACCTTTGTGGAACTCTGGTGTGTCTCCGGCAAAGCTAACCGCTGTAAACTCGCAGTGGCTATAACACGTGCCATTGTTTCATCTTCTCATCTTGCTTTCTTCATCCTTTGATTTTCAGGTTTTTATTTTCTTTTCATGTTACTTTTTGAATTTGTTTTTATTTTCTTTTCATGTTAATTAGATTGAGTTTATTGTTTCTTTAATTATCTTTGTATTGCAAGTGTTTAAGTTCTAAGTTATTGGGTTGCTTTTGATTGAAATCGAGCTTAAACTTGAAAAGTTTGCACAATGCACATTAATTGTTTGATGAAATGCCTAAATGAAACTTTTGTTTGATTCATATGAGATGGCCATCATATGCTCTCAACTTATCCCTTGTTTGGCATGTTCTATGATTTGTGCAACTTCAAATATGATTTTTGATGATGATTAACTTGACATTACCAATGCATTTTCTTGTTTCTTGAACTTGAAGTTCCAAACACCCATATCTTACATGACTTTTAATCCTTTGATTATTGGGTGATTTATTCGCAAATGCATTGTTCTTAATTGAATTCAAATTTTTCATTGTTCATCTTAGCAATTGAATTGAGTAATCACATTACAAGTGTTCATTCTTTGTTGTCTTGATCAAACATCTTTTGCTCTAACTTAAGCACATTATTTATGTGATTCTCACACTTTCAAGTTGAACATATGACATTTCACTTTACTTAAATGATTATTGTTGTTGTGCACCTTTTTTAGTAATGAACTTTCATGTCCATAACCACAATACCCATTTCCACAAAGAATTCAATTAAGTCATTTTGTGCTTGTTTAAGTTTGCATGGATCTTAATTCTCCATGCTTGCAACTTAAACACTTGATTGAGAAGCATTGAACTTTGATTATTTTAATAGTGCGATTGCAGTTTCAACCAGCTGGTGTGTGTGTTCTAATCGCGTGCACATTTGGAATACACACATTGTTTCATCTCAAATAACACTATTTTGAAAGCTTCCAATTAAGAATTTAAATTTTTCTTCACTTTATTTGTGCTTCCTTATTGATCTTAATTATTTCTTGCCGGATGATCTTGAAATATTTTGTTTTTAATTCTCCTTTTTAGGATGCGCAAGAAGGGTAAAGCACCGGTCACATCACCGGTTGTGCAGCCAATAACTCGCCCTCCTAATACTTGGTTCATGGATCACCAAAGTGAAACACCAAGTACCTTGGTTAACCAAAGAGCTGACTCCCAATATGAAGTAATCGAGAAAAGAACAATCCATTGGGAGAGGACACTAAAGGTTCCAAACAAGTACAAGGCCATCATCCATGAAAGGATTGCCTCACTTCATTGGGGATTTCTTGAGCAAGCCCCCATTAAAGTTAATAAATCTATAGTGCGGGAATTCTATGCTAACTATCAAGCTTGGAAAGCAGAGTCGGTATTCCTCCGAGGGAGAATGTTGGACACTTCCAACAAGGCTCTAGAAGCTCTTCTGAAGATTCTCCACATTCTGCCTGCGAATGATGATTATTCAAGGATCAAAGCGGATGTGTTCAAGGGGAGGATGTCCTTGGCTCCTATTCTTAAGAAGATTGGCCGTCCCAGTGCGTCCTGGGAATATAGCAAGGGAGGAAAATCTGTTCCAGCTAGCATTGCTTATTCCAATTTGAATGCTAGAGCTGCTTTGCTAATTTGGGCAATTTTGGAAGGAAAAAAAATAGCCATTTTGCCTTTGATACACACATCGATTTGAAAACTCATTGAAAAGAAAAAGATTAACATTCCTTTTCCATCGATGGTGATGCGTCTGGCTATAGCAGCGGGGGTAGAGAGGCAACCGACAGATGTCATGTTCAAGATATGAAGAGGCAACCAATTCATTCCACGTGGAGATTTGGATGGATCAATAAAGAATCCACCCTCTAAGAGGAAAGCACGTACAACACCATCATCAAATCCACCAACTTCATCAACTCCTCTACCGTTTCTCCGGTCTCTTCCGGACTTCTTCCAAGACATATTGCATGATATGCACAACATGGAGCGACTTGAGCACAAGCGTTTCGAATGGATAGCAACAAGACTACAAGGAAGAGACCCCTGGCCCAACTCCAAAAGCTTCATCAGAGTTAGTTGGGGAGGAGGATGATGGAAGTCATCAACCCATGTTAGTGACCACCAGCTGAAGGTGGAGCCCCAAGTTATCTACCTCCTGGATTATGAGCACGCACGGGGGACTGTGCATTAATTAAGTGTGGGGGAGGATCAGCAACTTTAAGGGGGTAAAATTCTTTTCTTAGACACTTTGCAATACCTTCTAGTATTTTTCTTCATTTTTGGTAATTTTGTTCTTATTGCACTTTGTTTGGTTTGTTTGTATATATTTTAGTACTTATAGTTTTATGGTAGTAAATATTTGCATGTTACATGGTAGAGTAAATAAGTTTGGTAAAACAACAAGAAATTTTCATGAAATCTTTCTTAGGGCGTGCCATTGATTGAATTGAAAATTTTTTTTTTCAACTTGCTTGATGTATCCTTTTTATATAACATAGAAAAAAAGCTAGAACAACATACCTTGTGAGATTTGAGCTCTGATAGATGGTTGCACAATTTCAACCATAAAGTTTGTTCTTGTGTGTTATACTCCTTTTTTATTATGATCTTAGATTTATGTGAATCTTTATGTCCTATATTTGGTGTTTGAATGCATTTAGGATGATTGAGGCCATTTTTTGATATTGAACTCACTAACCCATATGGTCAACTTTAAATTCAGCTTTGTAACCCTTTTTTGAGCCTTTAAATCCCCTTTTGTTCTGATTCTAAGCATATTATTCTCCCTAAAGCGAAAAACCTTTGATGTCCTTGGATTGCTTCTTTGATTAGCTTGGGTGGGGTAGTGTGTGTTACTCAAAGTGTGGGAGAAAATTGTTGGGAAACATTGGTGATGAAGTTACATGGGATATTCATTGTGAAAATTTTGAGAATGGGTAATTACTCATGCATTCATTGTTCAAGACATGTGCATCTCTTGTTGTTGACAAAAATAAGAAAATTTTAATTCTGTAATTAAAAAAAAATCAAATATTGTGCATAATAGCATATGAAATAAAAAGCTAAATAAAAGGATGCATATGTTTGTATTTTGGAAAGAAAATGCATGAGTGGATGTGAGATAGGAGATAAATGGGTAGTTAGGTTGTTTTGTTATGTGTATATAGGATGGTATAAGATTAGGTGGACACTTGAGCTAATTAAAGATCTAATCCACTAAGTCCACTTAACCATATTAATCTTACCTTAACCCTAACCCCATTACAACCCTCTAAAGACCTCATGATATTTGTTTTCATGCATCAAAAATTAGTTGATTGTTAGATGACTTGCAAATCTTTGAAAAATATGATTAAAAGAGAATTGAGTGATTAAGCCCTAAACACTAAGCGAATAGAGTGAATACACATCCAGTGAGGGGTTTGATCACTCAATTATATGTTCTTATCTCTTAAATTGTATCTTCTCGCAAGTTGTTTGTTAGTTTTGAAAATCTCAATTCAATTCTTTGGACATTGATCAAAGTGCATTGACTCTTTGCCTTAGCCCTAAGTCTTTCTTGGGATTGATTGAAATTTCATGGTTTGTTTCTACTAAATTTCAATAGAATAGATATTAGTAGGTAATATCTAGGATAGTTGCATGCATATAGGTAGTACATAAAATAAATTGTTTGCCCTTTCATTCATCTCCTTTGATTGTGATTAGCATGAGGACATGCTCGTGTTTAAGTGTGAAAAATTTGATGAATCCATATCTGACGATAATTGTTTATTAGAATTGAGAGGATTTCATCATATAAACCTACACTTATTCCCTTAAACAGCATGCTTTTGAGCTTTCCTCCTAAAATTATGCTTGATTGAGAAAACATGCTCGTTTATGCTTAATTCAACCTATTTTATTCCATTTGCCTTCCATTTGATACCTTGATGTTGTTTGGAAGTGATTTCAGATGTATAAGATAGGAATGGCTTGGTGAGAATGGAAGAAAAGCATGCAACGAGGAAAAAGCATAAAGAAACAAAGGAGAAGAGAAAAGCGATGTGTGTGTGTGCACAGCCTCTTGTGCGTACGCACAGGCAGCAAAGCAAAGCGAAGTGTGCGAGCGCACAGCATCTTGCGTGTCGCACGATCATTCAAAGTATCGTGAAGTGTGCGTGTGCACAGCCTCTTGTGCGTATGCACAACCTGAGATTTCGGCCCAGTGTGCGTGTGAACACGTCTGTGCGTACACACAAGTACCCGTACATGCCATCATTAAAAATGCACGTGACTCGAATTTTTGAGGGATTGGAGGCCCAATTCTGATGGCCATAGCTCATATTGCAAGGGGCAAACATTGAAGAAGTATAGCATATCATTAGAGTAGTTTTAGATAATAGTAGGAGGCTTTAGGTTTAATTTTTCTTTAAGTTTTCTCTCAACACCATTAGGGTTTATACTAGGGTTTACATTTCAAGTGCCATTTTCCATTTTTTATCTTAGATTTTTGCTAGCCTCCATTGTAAGTATTTCTTAATAACTACATTTTATAGTTACAATTTTGATACTCTTTCTTGTAGTTAAAGTCATAGTGTTAATACATATACTTTTTGCAATTTTGATCGCTTCCTGATGATTTTGATGATTGATGATTGTTACATGCTTGGTTGAGTTGCTATTGTTGCTTTTGATCGTTTGTTGCTCATAGTTTCAAGCATTTTCTCAATTTTGTCATGATTTGTGTTTGTGCCCATCAAGTGTTTGTGGAAGTGTCAATTTTGAATATGGGTTAAATTTTCACCTCTTGGATTAGGGAAAATGAGCATATGGGTTTCTAGAGTTGGAATGTCTAACATTTAGTGATAATTCTTGGATTGTTAATTGTTCTTGTTTCTACTAACGCTAACTTGTTGCTAAGACAATTAGCAAGTGAGTTAGGATTTGGATTAAGAACAACTATGCTCACTTAACCTACTCTCCGATGTAAGGGTTAACTAAGTGAGATTAATCTATTACAATTGTCATAGTTGTGGTTACAACAAGGAAAGGGTCCTTAGCTCATCCCAAGCCAAGATTCCATTTAGGCTTTCAATCACACACACACATACATACATCAATCACTTTTATATCTTACTTGTTCATATTACATAGTTAGTTCTTTAATCCCTTTATTACTTCATTAATTTCAATTTTGAATGTTCTTTTATTCCTTTAATTGTTTATCTCTTCATTAAAAACCCCATTTGCCTTCACAACCAAAATTGTGCACTCATTGATCACTAGTCCTTGGGAGACGACTCGGGAATTGAAACTCCCGGTTTATATTTGTTTTAAAAAGTGACAATTTGTCCTTCTAAACTTTGGTGTCGGCCGATTGTCGGGTTGCGACTATACTTGCAATGCTTATTCCATCATTTTATGAGGAAAAATTCCTAACCGTACTTTTGGTCAACCACCATCCATCCTTGATGCATGTTCTTATTGTAGCTTTCATTCCCTACAACATAATTTGAACCAAACTCATAGACAAAGGGGTGAGAATTCATAATAACAAGAGAAAATAAAGGAAAAAACTAACAAGAAAAAAATGAAAGTAAACTCCTAAATCTAGCAATAACTAACAAAGAAACAAAAGGAAAACATATTCACAATATTCACAATAACCAATAATAAGGCACACATTTGCAATTCCCTAGCAACGGTGCCAAAAACTTGATGGAGGAAAATTGTCAATAAAGATTTTCACAAAAATATCGCATTGCAAGTATATTTCTAAACCGACAGTTAAACCTCAATCAATGTTTAATTAGGTTGTCAAAAGAACAAACCCTAATAAAAATTAACCGAAGTATTTAAACCTCGGGTCATCTCTTAAAGGAATTGCAGGGAAGTGTATTTATTATTGGCTATGGGATTGTATATTTTTGGGGTTTTGTAATAAGAAACAAGAAAGTAAAATGGCAGGCTAAGAAAGCTCTTAGCAAGAAAAGAGAATTAGAAGTCCTATCCTCATTATCATCGTCAATTGTGATGGTATATGTAAATTGCTTTCACTTAGTTATCCTCTAACAAATGAAGCAAAGTCAAGCGAGCAAAATCGACTTAAGTTCACAAGTCCTAATCAAAGACTAGATTTAGTGAGGCTCAAGCCAACTAGTAACTTTCACTCACCAATCAATAAAAGAATTTTGATAACTCAAGAGTGTCTAATTAATCAATCCAAGTCAAGAACATAAAAATCTAAATTAAATTCCACCCAAGCATTTTAACAAATAGTTGGAAGGCATAAAATAAAAACATAGAAAATTGACAAGAAATAGGAAATTCTAAAACTAACCAAAGCAAAGAAATAACAATAACAAAGCAATTGAACAATAAGAACCATGAAAGATAAATTGCATTAATGGAAATTAAGAGTAACAAATGAACTCATAAACTAAATTAGCAAAATAAAGGAATCAATAAGAGAAGTAGATAACTAAAGTGTTAGAACAAATAAAAGTAAGAGAAAACTAAATTAAAATAAGACTGAAACCTAAACCTAAGAAGAAATTGAAAGAAGAAACCCTAAACCTGGAGAAAGGAGAGAGCCTCTCTCTCTAGAATTCTACATCTAAAACCTAAAGTGTGAATGAATGAAAAGTGTATGAATCCCCCTTCCAACTTCACTCTGCAGCCTATTGTCCTCATTTTCGGGCCTGAAACTGGGTCAAAAGCAGCCCAAAAATCGCCCCCAGCGTTTTCTCGTAACTGAGGCATGTAATGCTTGTCACACGTACACGTCAGCCACGTGTACACGTCGATGGGTATTGAACTGGCCACGCATACGCGTCATCCACGCGTGTGCATCATTTTTCTGCTATACCAGTCACGCATACGCGTCGTCCATGCGTGCGCGTCGGCTCCAGCTTCTCAAATCTCCAAATTCTTGTGTTCCTTCCACTTTTGCATGCTTCCTTTCCATCCTCTAAGCCATTTTTGCCCTACAAAACCTGAAAAAACTTAACGCACATATCACGGCATCGAATGGTAATAAGAGAAGATTACAAATTAGCAATTTTAAGGCCAAAGAAGCATGTTTTCAATCATAGCACAAAATAAGGAAGGAAACTTAAAAACATGCAATTTACATGGATAAGTGTGAGAATAATTGACAAAATCCACTCAATTCAATACAAAATAAACCATAAAATAGTGGTTTATCAGTCAGTTAATTAATTAAAGAGGTTAAGCACAAAAAATGATTTAGGTTCTAATAAGATTTAAAAGTAGTCATTAGGTCAAATTATATGTCACGTATTCAAGCTAGTCCTATCCAGTTAAACCTTGGAAGAAAATGCAATTTTCAAAAGTTGTTCTAATCTGAATTATATGTCACTTATTCAAAAGTAGAGTGACTGAAAATCATGCATGTGTCGCACACTAATTGAACCACTATCCTTAGATGAATTCAAAGAGTCATCTAAAAGTGTTTTCAAGATTTAATTCAAATATCAGATTTTTCAATTATAATAAAAGAATTCAAAGGGATGAGCATACTAATGTGAGAATTATCATCGGTTAGAAATTTCACAAAGTAATTCCGTTGCTAGTATAGTCCAAACTGACAAATAACTCTCAATTAAAATTTAGTTTGGTTGTCATAAGTTCAACCTAATAAAAATAACTGAGAATATTACTCCCAAGTCCTTCTCCCTAGGAATTACAATCGAGTGGTCAATTATTGGTTATGAGATCAAGGGGTGAGTTGATGGTAAGAAGACTAGAAATTAAATTACAAGAAAGGAAAGCAAACAACTAAATATAACAATTACTAAAGAGACATTCATGGCAAAGATTGAGAATCAAGGCTTTCTATCCAAGTCATTAATCATAACACAATAATTATCAATAGATAATCCTATTTTGTTATCTCCAACATCGGGAGAAAATCAAATAAAACTAGTTAATCTCAATCCATAAGTCCTAATCAACTTACTAATTGAATTAGCAAAAGATTAGAGTCAACGGACACAATATTAACAAACAACTCTAGATCACCAACATAAGTTGGGTATTAATGACTCAAGAGCACCTAATTTCTCTTTTCAAGCTAAGAGTGTACAAAATCTACTCTAAAATCTACAACTACCAATTGTAAGAAAATAATAACAACAACTCAAACAAATATTAAAGAAACATAAAACATCAAATTACATTAAATGGAATTAAAATTAACAAGAGTTCATAAACTAAAAGTAATAAAGTAGAGAAATTAACAAGAGAACTAAGAAGATTGAAGCAAATCAACAAGGAAAAGTAGATGAGGCTAGATCAAAGACAAGAATCAAAACCTAAATATAAGAGAAATCAACCTAATTTACCCTAATTCTAGAGAGAAGAGGGAGCTTCTCTCTCTAGAAAATGACCTACAACATGATACTAAACTACCCTGATTGCTTCCTCCTTCATCCTTCTTGAATTTGGCCTTTAATAGCTTCAGAAATGAGTTGGATTGGGCTCCAACAAGTCTAGAAATTGCCCCTAGTGTGTTCCTTTAATGAGGTCACATGACAAGTGTCATGCGTACGTGTGGGTCACGTGTATGCATGGCCTGGTAGATTTCCTTCCTCACACGTATGCGTGAGGCATGCGTACACGTGGCCATGCTTTCCACCAAGTCCTCATTTCTTCATGAATTCTCCATTTTGCATGCTTTTTCTTCACTTCTTTAATCCAATATTTGCCTTCTAAGCCTGAAATCACTAAACAAACACATCAAGGCATCGAATGGAATTAAAGAGAATTAAATCTAGCAAATTATGGGCCTAAAAAGTATGTTTTTAATCTTAAGCACAATTTAGGAGAAATTCACAAAACCATGCTATTTCATTGAATAAATGTGAGATAAGTTGATAAAATCCACTAAATTAAACACAAGATAAACCACAAAATTGGGGTTTATCACATACCTTCTGATACCTCTAATCCGAATGAAGAATGAATAACTTAATCATGAAATAGATCAATACAAGACTTTAAAATAAAATAAACTTAGATTAATAATCCATAGAAAACATAAACAGAGCTCCTAACCTTTTGACAGAGGATTAGTTACCCATGGAATGAAAGAAAAACAAGAACAAAATTGTTCTTAGGAACAGAATGTGCTCTCTATGAACAAGGTTCATTTATTTATATCCTAATTCTAGAATTCAAATTCAAACTATCCTAATCTCATCTTTTGCAGCAAAAGATAAAATAACTAGTTATTGACTTTAATAAAAAATAATAATTTAAATCATCTCCTAACAACCAAATTTTTTATATTTTTAGTAAGAATTAATAACTAATCTTCTAGAGTCTTGAATGTTTTGGATGTGATTAAGGTTTCTAATGATGTGGATAATTAAGTTTGGGTCTTAATTGTTGCATCTTGAGAGTTGGAATTATCTTTACGCTAGGCCTGTTCTAGAGGAATTTGGGCATAAACCCAAATGCACCTTCCAAGGAGAACGCACGCCGGGCATGTGACCTAGAAGCTTGAGGGACTCCCAGTGGATGAAGGGAGAAGGCAGGACCACGGGGAATTTAGATTGGCTGCCGGTCGTGTGAGGAGTGAAGGCGAGAGGCCGCCAAGCGTGCAGCATGGTCTCCGGGCATGTGGGCTTGGTTGCCGGGTGTGCCTATTGGGTGCAGTTTTGGCTCCGTTTCTCTTTTCCTTAGGAAACGCTTTTGTTCCTTAAGCCATGCTTTTGCTGTAATTGTATTTTTCTTATAGAAAAACTTTAATTCTTGCTTATTTTGAGTTTAAAAATTCCTTAAAACACTTATCCAACTCAAAATATTTGATTATTTATGGAATCCTATTAGAAAACATACGAAATTTGATTAAAACCTAAGAAAACGAATGAAAAAGAACCCTAAAAATCACTTAAGATGATGTGTCCTCATCTCTATCTTTAACTTGTATACTATGATTCAATCCAGTTATTTTTAATAGAAGTATAACTATGTTAATTACCTACAAATCTGTACCAAGTTTTTGTAGATTTTGATGATCGATGACAAATTTTCATGTTGACATTTTATATTTGGATATTTCTTTTTGTTATTTAACTTTTGCAATTGTATTTTGATAAGATTATAAGATTTTGGTCAATGACATTTCACGTAGCGCTCTAAATTTGGAAGATAATTTTAAATTTATTTATTATTTTATTATAAAACGATTTTTTCGGTTGAACCACAGTTAAACTAGTTATACCAATGTACAACAACAAGAATTGATCGGTCCGATTATCAGAACCTTGGTTATAAGGTCAATTGTAACTACTTGTCTCATTTAATATCTATTTGTCGCGATATTTAATTGCTTACTAAACATTACTACACATCTACGCCGCAATGGGAGCTTGAAATTTGGATTTAATATTATATTTAGTGATTTTGAATTAAAATTTCAATTTCTTTAACATTTTCAGAAAATAGCGACATAAATTATTAAAAAGATTTATCTTACTTGCATTCTAAAGACATATATTAAGATTATAAATTAATTTTTTTTTAAAAATACAAAAAGTTTAAATTTTCAAAAATTTGTTTTTCATTTATTAAATAAAAAAATTTAAAACAATATATTAATAGTAGTGTTATCATGTGCCTAGGGCACATGTTAGCTAAACCTTTATTATAATTTTTGGAACTTAAGACTAAATCTTTGATAATATTTTTTTTTGTAAAAATATTTTCATTTAATCTTTTAAATTTCATATCTATCATTCAATGTCTATATTTATCTTTAATCAAATATCATATATAGATATAACTCAGTCAAATATATTTTATACCAACATAATATAAAGACTTAATTTAGTCTTTATTTCTGTCTTTTAATTTCTATATCTCAATTTTAGTCTTTCTTCTAAATACAGCCTAATAGAACAAATAAAATTAATTAAATATAATAAATACTAAATGCTCAAGCCACCTTGGATAGAAATAAGGAGACGCAAGGATGTAAAAAACTAAAAGAGAAAGTCTATTTTACCAACGAAATAGGCAATTTACCGACTGCCAACTATGATACAGATACATACGTTAATGTACAAAGTCCGTTTTCTCCTTCGATTGAAACCAACACATCTGCTCTCTCTCTCTCTCTCTCTCTCTCTCTCTCTCTCTCTCTCTCTCTCTTTCTTCTAAGTGCTAACCACCAAAAATCTCTATAAATATTTCTCTGTCTCTCTCCAACCATATTCTGATTTTTACTCTATTTTCATGCCCACCGATTTTGAGTCTCCATCATTCCTCTATTTTTACAATTTTCACTCATTCATTGCCATTTTACACCCTTTTTCCTGTTTTGGCATTCTTTACCGATTCGTCATCCCTCGAAGAGTCTCCAAGTCACTCCCCATTCACCGGCGATTGGAGAAAGGGGACAAGTTCACCAACAGGGTTTATGAGGTTCTTCACGGGTTGTGCACAACTTTTTCATGGGTCGTGCAAGCTCCTCCACGGGCAAGGTTCCTGTAATCACGGGCCGTGTTACTCTCGTCATTCCCTTTGTGATTTCTCTCTTCTTGTTGTCATAAGAGCTAGGTTGTGCGACTTTTTTCATTGTTCGTCTGAAATCTACAATAACAAGTATTGCTTACTGTCGCCATTAATTATGGTAAGTCTGCCACTTCACTTCTCCTTTTTCTCGATGTCACCCCCTTTTTTGGGTTCTTCTAGACTTAGATTTAACTTTGATACACTGAAACTTCAACTTTAATGTGGATTTTTTTCCTTTTTTTTTCGAGTATGAAGTATCTGAAACGATTAATGGAATGATTGAAAGTTGTACTAAATTTTTATGTTGTTCTTTATTGATGTTGTTGAAATTAACTTTGTATTTATGCAATTTATTTCAATAAATTTCCTGATGTGTGTTGTTATTGTAATTTGAAATTAAGTTTCTATTTGTGCAATTTGTTACTGTTTTCATGATTTGTGAATTGAACTTGTTATGGGTGAGTTAATTTATTTGAGACTTGTTTACATGTAATCTGCAATTTGTATATAGCTAGCTATATTCGCTCTTCAAAGTTCTAATATAAATAGATTAGCTTAATTGCAGTTCTACATACATAATACAGAATGCAAGACATAGATATGAAGCATAGAAACAGACTTTAATGGACTATCATGTTCAATTTAATTTTATCATTTATAGAAATAGAATTATAGTATATTGCTAGTTTTAAACTATCTTTAAAGAAAACTATGAAGTATGAGTTAGTGAATCATTCTATTTTGTTTACATGATGAGGATTTTATAAGCCACCAAATACCAGCAAGTGTACCAAGTCGTATCAGGTAATAACGCAGGTGAGTGAGTGTCGATCCCACGAGGATTAACAAATTAAGCAAGCAATAATCAACTGATCAATCTAGTTAAACAACCAAATTAGGGTTTTGAACAGATATGATTAAGAAAGCTAAGGTTTTAGAAATGTTAAAACTTTCGAATCAATACTTGAAACTTTCCACCTTGATCATGCAAGATATTTCTATGGAAAATCATTAGTAATCAAACACCAATCTCTTGGTGATTCAATTTCACTTTAACCTAATTAATCACTAATCCTTTAGTCAATTACTTAAGAAAAGAGTTGAAAAACGTTTACTAATTTATAAAACCACACAATTCATAAGAATCTTCCCTTGTTGATTTTATGTCACATATCAAGTCTAGTTTCAAAACTTAAGAGTTGTGAGAATTAGTTTTCAAGCTTAATTCAATTAATCAACTTTTCCAACAGGTTAAGAGAATTCAAGTCAGAGAAGAATTGTTTTCCATCACATTCAAACCCTTTAAGATGAAGAACGAAAACCCTTTCTTAAGAAGAAATGAATGCATAAATCAAAGGTAAAGAAGTTAAAATATTAATCCATAGAATTAACAGAGCTCCTAACCTTAATCAAGGAGAATTAGTTGCTCATGTTCTTCAGAGAATCCTTGAAAAAAAACTATTGAGGGCAGAGGAGATCAGTCCCCTCTTCGCTTATATACTAATCCTAGTGAAATTCAAATTCAAAATCTAAACAGAATCAAAATTAAAACAAAATTAAATCAAACTAATTAATGATCACCTCTAGCAAAGCTTTCAATCTTATCTTCTTGTAAATCCTCAATTGATGTTGTGACTAGTGGGTTTTTAGTTGAGCTTTGAATTGACCAAGTGAATGATAAAGAGTTGGAGGTTTTGTGGCTTGATTTGAGGTCCTGGGAGTATTAAACAATCTCACGTGGTACGTGAGATGTTCACGTTGTACATGAAGCCTTCTTGATGGGGCAACTTGGTCCCTGGATAGCTCATGTTGTACGTGGAGTATCCCACATGGTACATGGTCTTAAAATCCTTCAATTGTTGCCTCGGGTTGCCCTTCAGTAGTTGTGCGTACACACGCATTCATGCATACGCACACTTACCTAAAATTCTCTCCTCGCGTGTACGCATACATTCATGCATACACACAATGGCCGCGTCCTACATGAAAGCCTTCACGTCCGACATCTAGTCTTCTACGTACCACGCTAAAATGGGGAGTCATGCGTATGTACAGGTCATGCGTACGAATGGATGAGGAAATTTACCATTTATGCGCGTACGCACAAGTCCAATTTTGGCGTTGTACGCCAATGCTCCTGCTGAGTTTCCCAAAATCCAAATCTTCATGTTCCTTCCTCTTGTGCATGCTTTATTTCTCTCTTCTAGGCCATTCCTACCCTATAATTCCTGAAATCACTCAACAAATACATCACGGTATCGAATGGCAATAAAAGAGGATTAAAATATGGCAATTTTAAGGCAAAAGAAGCATGTTTTTCATCATGGAGAAATATTAGAAAGGGAACACAAAATCATGCATTTCTTGTGAATAAGTGTGAGAAATATTGACAAAAACCCCCAAATTCTACATAATATAAACCACAAAATTGGGGTTTATCAGCTCCCATGTCCCACATGAAGTGCTGATGAGCTGAAGATTGATGGTTTAGAATTCACAATAAATTCTTGTTGCAAGTATAGTTTCTAAACCAAGCAATAATCCTTTCATACAAAAACTTGTTTGTCACTTAAGCAAACCCAATAAAATTGATAACCGAAGTATTGAAACCTCGGGTCATCTCTCAAGGAATTGCAGGGAGGTATGATTTATTATTGGTTATGAAAAAAGCGTATTTTTGGGTTTTTGAAATAATGAACAAGTAATTTGAATGGCAAGAAAAATAAATAAATAATTATAAAGTAAACTCTTGGCAAGGTATGAGAACTGGGAATCCTATCCTAGTTATCCTTATCAGATGTGATGAGAATTGCATTTTGCTCCCACTTAATTAACCCTTACTAAATAAAGGTGAGTCAAGTGGGCTAATTAACTTGATTCCTCAGTCCTAGTCAACTCCTATGGAAAGACTAGCTTTGGAGGGATACAAATCAATCCGCAATCCTAATTTTCAATCAACTACTGAGTTTGATAACTGAAGCGTTACCAATTACTTAACCAGAACCAAAAGGGAAAATAAATCTAAATTAAAATGAAAGAATCATAAATAGAATAAAACAATTCTTAATTCTGAAATACCTCAAAATATATTAAATATAACATTCAAATCTCAACATGGGAAAAGATAAATAATAATTAAAGTAATACAATAAATAAAAGTAGAAAATAAATTAAAGGAACATTGAACCTGTGATTGAAGAAATAACCATAAAATAAGAGGAATCCTAATTCCTAAAACCTAAGAGAGAGGAGAGAGCCTCTCTCTCTCTAAAACTACATCTAATCCTAAAATTATCAATTATGAATGTTGTGTATGTTATTTTTCGCGTTGTTGTTTGATTCTTCCATTCTCTGGCTTATATTCTGTGTTTCTGGATTTAGAATTGGGCCGAAAAAGGGTCCAGAAATCGCTGGGGGTGTTTTCTGCAGATTCTTGTACGTGGCGTCTATCACGCGAGCGCATGGGTCACACGTTCGCGTGGTCTGGAGTTTTTCCTTGTCACGTGTACGCGTCGGTTACGTATAGCATCAATTGCATTCTGCTTAAGGCACGCGTCCGCGTCAGTCACGCGTTCGCGTCGATGCCATTTCGCGCTAGGCACGCGTCCGCGTCGTCCACGCGTGCGCGTCGCTACCTTTTCTTCAAAACTCCATTTTGTGCTTTTCTTCCATTTTTGTATGTTTTCTTTCTGTCTTCTAAGCCATTCCTACCCTATGAAGCCTGAAAATACTTAACACACAAATCACGACATCGAATGGTAATAAAGCATAATTAAATTTAATATTTTTTTAAAGCATAGGGAACATGTTTTCACACTTATCACATAATAAGGAAGGAAAAGTAAAACCATGCAATTCATATGAATAAGTGGGTGAAGAATTGATAAAAACATTTAATTTGAGCACAAGATGAATCATAAAATTGGGGTTTATCAACCTCCCCACACTTAAACAATAGCATGTCCTCATGCTAAATCCAAGAGCAAGGGTAAAGTTAGAATGGTGGAATCTTATGCAATGCAATTTATTCTAAATGCAAGCTACCTATATGAATCATACAATTCTAATTATCATCCACCTATATATATAGAGCTTACATGTGGTTAATTTGATTCATACTTTCAAGGAATCCTATATGCATAGCCAAACCTAAATCATGTTAAAGCACTTTCACAATTGAGTTGGGTTAAAATATTTCACAAACTTGCAAGACAGTTAAATAATTAAATCTGGATATATGGAGATGAGCTATTGAACCCTCACTAGATTATTTGTGTTTACTCTCTATTCGCTCAGTGTTTGGGGTTAATCACTCTATTCTTTTCTATTCATGCTTTCTAAACCTTTGTTCTTCATCTAACCAATCAACAAATATACAATGTATACATACAAACATTATGAGGTCTTTTCAGGATTGTAATGGGGCCAAGGTAAAGATAAGGGTATATATAAGGCTAAGTGAGTTATAAGTTGAATCCTTAATTAGTCTAAGATCTCACCTTTGCAATAAATTCTCGTTGCAAGTATAGTTTCTAAACCAAGCAATAATCCTTTCATACAAAAACTTGTTTGTCACTTAAGCAAACCCAATAAAATTGATAACCGAAGTATTGAAACCTCGGGTCGTCTCTCAAGGAATTGCAGGGAGGTATGATTTATTATTGGTTATGGAAAAAGCGTATTTTTTGGTTTTTGAAATAATGAACAAGTAATTTGAATGGCAAGAAAAATAAATAAATAATTATAAAGTAAACTCCTGGCAAGGTATGAGAACTGGGAATCCTATCCTAGTTATCCTTATCAGGTGTGATGAGAATTGGATTTTGCTCCAACTTAGTTAACCCTTACTAAATAAAGGTGAGTCAAGTGGGCTAATTAACTTGATTCCTCAGTCCTAGTCAACTCCTATGGAAAGACTAGCTTTGGAGGGATGTAAATCAATCCGCAATCCTAATTTCCAATCAACTACTGAGTTTGATAACTCAAGCGTTACCAATTACTTAACCAGAACCAAAAGGAAAAATAAATCTAAATTAAATTGAAAGCATCATAAATAGAATAAAACAATTCTTAATTCTGAAATACCTCAAAATATATTAAATAGAACATTCAAATCTCAACATGGGAAAAGATAAATAACAATTAAAGTAATAGAATAAATAAAAGTAGAAAATAAATTAAAGGAACATTGAACCTGTGATTGAAGAAATAACCATAAAATAAGAGGAATCCTAATTCCTAAAAACTAAGAGAAAGGAGAGAGCCCCTCTCTCTCTCTAAAACTATATCTAAACCTAAAATTATCAATTATGAATGTTGTGTATGTTGTTTTTCACGTTGTTGTTTGATTCCTCCATTCTCTAGCTTATATTCTGTGTTTCTGGATTTGGAATTGGACTGAAAAAGGGTCCAAAAATTGCTGGGGGCATTTTCTGCAAATTCTTGTATGTGGCATCTGTCACACGAGCGCGTGGGTCACGCGTTCGCGTGATCTGGAGTTTTTCCTTGTCATGCGTACGCGTCGGTTACACGTACGCGTCAATTGCGTTCTGCTCAAGGCACGCGTCCGCGTCAGTCACGCGTTCGCGTCGATGCCATTTTACGCCAGGTGGTGCACGAAATTGTGATGTCCAGGCTCAAACTATTCCTGGCACGTGAGCAACTTGGTACGCATAATCGTGATTACACATTCATAATTTGTCACAACTTCGATACAACTAACCAGCAAGTGCACTGGGTCGTCCAAGTAATACCTTACGTGAGTAAGGGTCGAATCCCACGGAGATTGTTGGTATGAAGCAAGCTATGGTCACCTTGCAAAAAAGCGAAATAAGATGAATTGAATAGAAAACAGTAGTACTTGCATTAATCTTTGAGGAACAGCAGAGCTCCACACCTTAATCTATGGAGTGTAGAAACTCTACCGTTAAAAATACATAAGTGAAGGTCCAGGGATGGCCGAGATGGCCAGCCCCCAAAACGTGATCAAAGGATCATAAGGTAATCCAAAGATGTCAAATACAATAGTAAGAGGTCCTATTTATAATAAACTAGTCACTAGGGTTTACATGAGTAAGTAATTGATGTATAAATCCACTTCCTGGGCCCACTTGGTGTGTGTTTGGGCTGAGCCTGAGTGTTGCACGTGTAGAGGTCCTTCTTGGAGTTGAACGCCAGCTTTTGTGCCAGTTTGGGCGTTCAACTCTGATTTTGGATCCTTTTCTGGTTAGGGACAGCTTGGTTTAGCCGCTTTGACCAGGATTTTATTCCTTTAGGCCCTCCTATCCACTGATGCTCAAAGCCTTGGGATCCTTTTTATTTTCCCTTGCCTTTTGGTTTTAAGGGTTATTGGCTTTTTCTGCTTGCTTTTCTTTCTATATTTTTTTTTTCTATTTTTTCGCCTAAATTTTTTTTTCTGCAAGCTTTGTTCTTTGCTGCTTTTTCTTGCTTCAAGAATCATTTTTATGATTTTT
>NC_029790.2:83172515-83222796 GCF_000816755.2 Arachis ipaensis
GAAGGTAGTGGGTGTATGGATGTGAGTGGTAAATGGAAAACAGAAGGGAAGATCATGAATGGAAAAAGAGATGATGAGGTAGGTGGGGATCCTGTGGGGCTCACAGATCCTGAGATGATCCTGTGGGGTCCACAGATCCTGGGATAATCCTGTGGGGTCCACAGATCCTGAGGTGTCAAGGCATTTACATCCCTGCACCAATTTAGGCTTGTAAAAATGTCTTTGCACCCAACTCTGGGCGTTCAGCGCCAGGTTGGTGGCCATTTTGGGCGTTCAACGCCCATTTGTGTGCCATTTCTGGCAACCATAATCTAGCTCTGTCTCTTACAGCAAAGGGGAAAAGCATGAGCCTGTAGACTTCAGGAGCTACTCCATTAGTCTTAACAGTGTCACATATTTGCAAGAATTCAGTTAAAAACTGAAAAGGATCTTCAGATGGAAGTCCATGAAACTTGTAGTTCTGCTGCATCAGAGAAACTAATTGAGGTTTTAGCTCAGAGTTGTTTGCTCCAATGGCAGGAATGGAGATGCTTCTTCCATGTAAATTGGAATTAGGTGCAGTAAAGTCACCAAGCATCTTCCTTACATTATTATTATTTTTGGCTGCCATCTCCTCTTCCTGTTCGAAAATTTCTGAAAGGTTATCTCTGGATTGTTGTAATTTAGACTCTCTTTAATTTTCTTTTCAGAGTCCTTTCAGGTTCTGGATCTGCTTCCACAAGAGTGTTCTTATCCTTGCTCCTGCTCATATGACAAAGAAGAAGGCACAGAAAAATAATAATAATAATAGAGATCCTTTATACCACAGTATAGGGATCCCTGTGTGAGTAGAAGAAGAGGGGGAGACAAAGAATGTAATATAATGGAAGAAACACAACTGTGAGGATGGCAGAGATGTGAGGTGAGATGTTAGGATATGAATGAATAAATAGAATAAGATGGGGAAGGGATAATTTTCGAAAATTATTTTGAAAAAGAGTTAGTGATTTTCGAAAATGGTTTTTGAAAATTGTTAGTATTTTTTTCGAAATTTTTTTTTAAATTAAAAATAAAAATAAGAATAATTAGTTAATTAAAAAGAAATTTTTTAAAAAGAGGGAAGATATTTTCGAAAATTAGAGAGAGAGAGAGTTAGTTAGGTAGTTTTGAAAAAGTTAAGAAACAAACAAAAACTTAGTTAGTTAGTTGAAACAAATTTTGAAAACCAATTTTGAAAAGATAAGAAGTTAGGAAGTTAGAGAAGATATTTTGAAATCAAATTTTTGAAAAAGATAAGAAGATATTTTTGAAAAGATATGATAGGAATTAGTTTTTGAAAAAGATTTGATTTTTAAAATCTCAATTAATGACTTGATTCACAAGAAATCACAAGATATGATTCTAGAACTTAAAGTTTGAATCTTTCTTAACAAGTATGTAACAAACTTGAAATTTTTGAATTAAAACATTAATTGTTTATGTTATTTTCGAAAATTTAATACAAAAATAAGAAAAAGATTTTTGAAAAATATTTTTGGAATTTTCGAAAATAACTAAGAAAAATGAAAAAGATTTGATTTTTGAAAAAGATTTTGAAAAAGATAAGATTTTCAAATTTAGCTTACGCCACGAAGATTCCAGTTAGGAGATCTAAGAGATATTCATTCTAGCTTTTTTCATGTAGAACGGAAGTGTTTGTCAGGCACGTGTTCATAGGGGAGATGGTGATGAGTGTCACACATAATCATCACCTTCATCACGTTCTTGGGTGCGAATGGATATCTTAAAAGCGAAATAAGATGAATTGAATAGAAAACAGTAGTACTTGCATTAATTTTTGAGGAACAGCAGAGCTCCACACCTTAATCTATGGAGTGTAGAAACTCTACCGTTAAAAATACATAAGTGAAGGTCCAGGGATGGCCGAGAGGGCCAGCCCCCAAAACGTGATCAAAGGATCATAAGGTAATCCAAAGATGTCAAATACAATAGTAAGAGGTCCTATTTATAACAAACTAGTCACTAGGGTTTACATGAGTAAGTAATTGATGTATAAATCCACTTCCTGGGCCCACTTGGTGTGTGTTTGGGCTGAGCCTGAGTGTTGCACGTGTAGAGGTCCTTCTTGGAGTTGAACGCCAGCAAAGTATGGACTATTATATATTGCTGGAAAGCCCTGGATGTCTACTTTCCAAAGCAATTGGAAGCGCGCCATTTCGAGTTCTGTAGCTCCAGAAAATCCATTTTGAGTGCAGGGAGGTCAGAATCCAACAGCATCAGCAGTCCTTTTTCAACCTCTAAATCTGATTTCTGCTCAAGTCCCTCAATTTCAGCCAGAAAATACCTGAAATCACAGAAAAACACACAATCTCATAGTAAAGTCCAGAAATGTGAATTTAACATAAAAACTGATGAAAACATCCCTAAAAGTAACTAGATCCTACTAAAAACATACTAAAAACAATGTCAAAAAGCGTATAAATTATCCGCTCATCACCAGGCACGCGTCCGCGTCGTCCACGCGTACGCGTCGCTGCCTTTTCTTCAAAACTCCTTTTTGTGCTTTCTTTCCATTCCTGCCCTATGAAGCCTGAAAATACTTAACACACAGATCACGGCATCGAATGGTAATAAAGCATAATTAAATTTAATATTTTTTTAAAGCATAGGAAACATGTTTTCACACTTATCATATAATAAGGAAGGAAAAGTAAAACCATGCAATTCATATGAATAAGTGGGTGAAGAATTGAAAAAAAATATTTAATTTGAGCACAGGATGAATCATAAAATTGGGGTTTATCAAGTGCCTTAGTGCCCTTGAGAGTGCATCTTCAGTAACCATGGCACGCTGCTTTCCCCATGTTGTATGTGAGGCTCTCTATTCAAATTAGGGGACATTCTGTTTCCATCAAGAGAGCTTTCTGTTTGCTACTCCATTCTTGCTCTTCTTGCTTCATTTTCTTCAATCTTTGAAAATTCTCTTCCAAATTCCATGAAATCAATGAATGCACACTAACTCAAACTATTGCTCAAGTAATCATGAAATCACTGCTTATCTTGCAATAACTCTTAGATTATTGATTGAAATTCTAAGAGAAAAAATACTAAAGATGCGTACGCATCACTATATGTGCCATTCCTCTATCTCTAGCAACTAGAAAGTGATAATGCATTAAAAATGTAAAGTTTCCTTGATTTTTTTTCTAAATTAAGAGAGTGCAATTGATATATTTAGGCTGAGATTCATGAAAGGGTATAGTCCTGGTGTGTGTTCAGAACAACTTTATACATGTTCGATTATTTCATTGTATATTGTCTTAGTGTTTAACAGATACATAGCTTTAACGAGGACCTCTCTGCAATTTCTACAATTTTATTGTACAATCTACTTATATAACATAATTTTATTCTATAATGATGAGCTGTTGTGTTTAGTAGATGCTAATGTACTAAAACTCTAAATAGATATTTTTATTGATGTACACAAAGTGTTTATCCTAATGGTTAAATAGTTGTTGTCACTAGAGCTGTGATTATCTTACTTGATCATTGATGATTCTTGATAGATTTTGTAATAATTGTTCTCTTATCTAGTTAGAAATTGTTTTCCATGAATTGGTGTTGATTTTGAGTATTTTATTCAATGTTTGATAATGCCGGCATGATGAGTTATCTTTAATCAAATTATTTAAAGGAAATGAACATATGGGTTGATGGCATATAATGTTTTCTAGTTAGTGTGCTTGATAAAGAACTTCTCGTAAGGAAGTATATTGTTTTAGTAATTATTTGTCCATGTTATGTGTTCATTATGATTTTAACCGTATCCTTTGATTGATGAAAAAATGAGGTTGTTGATGTTGTAAATTATGCAGAGGTTAGCGTAGGAGGCGCACTGTAATTTCAAGAAGACAATTGTGTAGCAAGGAGGATGCAAAGGCCAGGTGGAATAAGTAGGCTTGGGCTATGGGTTTTAGAGTGTTGGATGTACTAACTAAAATTTGTAGGTTTAACTTAGTTACTGGTTTTGTTATTTACTTGTGTTCTTAAAAATTTCATATAATTGGTATTACATTGGTGTAAAAGGGAGTTTACGATTGAGTTCAAATTTTTGGTGTATGTTGTCCTATTTTAGCTCAATTCTTTATACGTTATAATTATCCATTATTTTTCATGACCTTTGAACACTTTGCTATGGGTGAGAGATGACACCAATTGGTCATAAAACAACAAGCTTTCACCATCCAACAATTTTGACTTCATGAAAAATTCAACAATTCATCACATAAGGAAAATTGTCTCAATAGTTATGTCAAAGTAGCGGTATGAAAATCAAAATGTTAAATGAATTTTTTCTAGTGCGACAGGATAACTCCCAACCTATTCGATTTCAATGTAAAACAATTCATAAAGAGAAAGCCTCTTGTGCCTCATCGTGAAACCATAACCATGCGATGACAACAGAGAGCACAAAGTGAAACCGCTTAACTTATTCCTCCTAGGAGGGGGTTTTTCCTTCGTCGAAGACACGACACCCGGCGAGCTAGGTTCTAACCTCCATCTGCTGCTACTCTATCTCGGCCTATTTTTTACTCAAGTGGCTATCCCCGACTGCTAGATATGCACTTTAACGGGAATTTCAATGAATATTCCTTTCGAATAGGCCACATGAAAGTACTCCTTCACATGGCCAAGGAGAACATCCCGGTTAGTGTTCAACCCACTCAGAGTACATGATAGGATGAGATCTTTCCAGAAACTCAGAACTTCTTCCCAAGAATCTGGGAGATAAAAACTTTACAAAAACACAACGTTATAACTGAGACCGATGTTCAACCCCAAAATAATGTGTCGATTATTTAATCTACGATCAGTACTCATGTAAAGTATTTTATATAAAGATACTAGATTTAAACAAATTCATTCAACAAAATATTATTCGTACAACAAAGTCAATTATTAAAATCAATTCATGTATTGTGAATAAATATATAAATTTTATTTAATTTACTTTTAATATATATTTTATATTAATAACTAATTTTAGTATACAAATAACTAATAACAGTTGTTAGATGTGCTGAAGAGACAGAATTGTGCAGTGCCTTCACGGTATGTCGTGTGCAAATTGATACGTGCGTCTTGGAAGTGATTCAGGAGAGGATTCGTATCACTGTTGGTTCAAGGGGCTATGATGTTTTCGTGAAGGAGGTTGGTAATGAAGCGTGTAACATGCTATGTAAGAGGGTTATTATGGATAATGAAGTCACCAACTGTGGGCTCTCGAACCATGTGATAACAAATCTGAGTCCAGCAAATGAGGCATGGCAGCGAAGGCAGCCATCCCCATCAAAGGCGGACGACCAAGATGAAGGGTTGATGATGATGGTGCAACAGGGCGAGGAAGAAACCAAGGACAGAATTGTAATTTTGGATGATATTTTGAATAAATGGGTTAAATGAAGTATTAATCATAATCATGGAAAACTAGTAATGTATTAGTTAGTTAATAGTATCAATAAAGGAGTCTGTGATTTTAGTGGTGAAACTGGTGCTAGTTATGAGGCTGACTCAGATAGAACGGTTACTTGTGTGTATGGGGCTTTGTGTAACGGGCTGAGAAGGGGTACCAATAAGAGTAAACAAAAAAAGAAGGAAGTGATAAGGGCTGGGATAAGGAAAAATAACTGTTGTGATGTGGAGGCTCCCACTTTGGGCCTATATCCTCGGGCTGGCAATGACCCGGTTGAGGGAAGACGCAGCTGTGAAGTGGATGATGGCTCTTCATTGGGCCTTACTCCTTTGCCTGCCCACGACCCGGTTAGAGAGAGGAGTCTGAAGCGGTTTCTTTCTCCTGTGCAGCAACATCACGATCACCTAAGCTCGAGCTCCCTTGAATAGGTCGCTGAGCCAAGGGTCAGAGATGGCATCTGTGGGAGCTTGCGGACTGTCGATCGAGAAAGGCGCCTGGTCTGTAGGTGGGATGGTTGGGGCCGAGCCGGTGGAGAAGCTGGAGATGGGGAAAACGACGGGGATGGTCTTCGTGGTGGAGGAGCAGACACGCCTGGGCAGGCTGTTAAGGATGATGAACAATGCTATGCGGATCGGAGGGCGGTCGAGGTAGAAGCGACTGAAGAGGGACTCGGTCCTACGGCGAGGGCGGGTCGAACACAGGTCTGGCGCTGGAGATTGAAGCGGCAATCGCGTGCGGGAAACAAGTCGGAACCTGTGCTGGGGTAGGGGCTGGTCAAGGGTGCATTCTGGAACACAGTGGAGGCCGGGGGGCTATTGGACAGGCTGTGGTAGGTCGTGAAGTTGCTGGACCTGGAAAGGATGGCCGCGATCAAGAGGAGGGGGTGAGTGACTTTCAGTGCCTTGAGGACCAAAGGTTGGAAAACAAGTTGACCTGGGAGCTGGCTATGGAATCTGGTGCTATGGTGTGTAATGAGAAAGATGATATTATGGCAATTCTCCAGGCACAGAATGAAGAAATAGCTCAGAAGAGAAAACTGGCAAAACAAAAGGTGAAGATGAGGCGATGCAGACCCAAATCTAAAAAACAGGTGTGTAAAAATAATTCTAAATGACTTTCAGTTCTTGGAACGTTAGGGGGTTACGGGGTGACGGAAAGATGAGAATGGTGAAGGAGTTAAAAAACAAACATAACTTGAGTATGTTAGGTTTGATTGAGACTAAAAGACAGGTGGTGACGAGTTTTGACGTTGCAAAGATATGGGGGTCTATTGGGGCATGTTGGGAATATGTAGGGTCGGATGGTGTATCCGGTGGTCTTTTGCTGATATGGGATGAAAATTTTTTTAAAATGAATAACTGCTATAAGGGGGTAAGATGGTTATGTGTTGAAGGTTTCTTGTTAAATAATAGTTTCCACTGTGCTATTTGCTTAGTCTATAGTGTGCATAGTAGAGAAGAGAAGAGCCATGTGTGGGAGGAGTTGAGTTATATTGCGGGTCTGTGTCAGGTCCCTTGCTGTTTCATGGGAGACTTTAATGAAATAGTTAATGTGGAGGAACGGAAAGGTGCTGTGAATTTACCACTGTCGGCAAAAGAGTTCAAGATTTGGATTCAAGACATGCACTTAGTAGATCTGCCACTTACCGATCACAAATTTACATGGTTTTGAGGCCGTTCATGCAGTCGAATTGATAGAGCCATGGTATGTGTAGAGTGGTTGGAGGCGTTTCCTGAGACTAGGTTACGAGGTGGACCAAGGGGCTTGTCAGATCACTGCCCTATTATTGTGGAAGGTAATAAGGTAAGGGGAGGTCCTAGGCCTTTTCAAAGCCTTAATTCGTGGTTTACACAAGAAGGTTTTCTTGAAATGGTTAAGGAGGAATGGAGAGGCTTAGGGGAGCTACAGCTCACAGATAAATTGAAGGCGTTAACGGGTCCATTGGGAAGATGGCATAAGGACAACTTTGGTGAGATGGATAAGAGGATCTTGAAGTTTGAGGAAGAGATAAAAAAGGTTGATGATATGGTAAGTAATGGAGTGTATTATGGAACTATAGAGGCTAGGAGGAAGGCGTTAGTCACTTGCTGTGAAAGGTGGTATGTGAGGAAAGAAATTCACTGGAAGCAAATGTTTCGGTCTAGGCAAGCAAAGGAAATGGACAGAATCACAAGGTACTTCCACAATATAGCGTCAGCAAGAAGGAGAAATAATCGGATTGATACTCTGATAGTTAACGGCAGACTATTAAGGAATCAAGCTAGAATAAAGATTGCTATTAGAGAGTTTTATAAACATCTGTATTATTAGGAGAGCTCTCCATTGTTGGGGTTCAGAGATGGTCTTGTGGAAAGAATAGCTAAGGAAGATTCTGTGAACTTGGAGGCAATGCCATCGGCGGAGGAAATTAGAAAGGCAGTGTGGGATTGTGAGTCATCGAAGGCGCCAAGCAGTGATGGGTACAACATGAATTTCATCAAGAGGTGCTGGGATGGGATTAGGGCTGAATTTACGGCAGCAGTGATGGAGTTTTTTCAAACATCCAGGTTACCGGCAGATTCCAATATTACGTGGGTGGGGTTGGCCCCTAAGTTCATTGGAGCGAAGGAGATTAAAGACCTCTGACCCATCAGTATAGTTGGCTGCGTGTACAAGGTTATTTCGAAGGTTTTAGTTAGGAGGATGCGAGCAATGATGCCAGGATTGGTAGGGGAGACTCAGAGTGCTTTTATGAGGGGTAGGAAAATTCATGATGGGGCTCTCACAGTGTGTGAAATAGTGCACTGGCTTAAAAGGAAATCTAAGAAGGCAACCATACTCAAGTTAGATTTTCAAAAAGCTTATGACAGAGTCAAGTGGAGCATTGTGGATATTGTGCTGTAAAAGATGGGGTTTTGATGCAGGTGGAGGGCGTGGGTCATGGAGTGTGTAACTACAGCTTCCATGTCGGTCTTGATTAATGGTTCGCCATCTAAACCATTTAAAATGGTGAAGGGCTTGAGACAAGGTGACCCGCTTTCTCCCTTCTTGTTTGTGCTGGTTGTGGATGTTCTACATAGAATGGTTGGGGAGGTAGTTAGGAACAGATGTATTTCTCCGTTGGTGGTTGGTCAAGACAGTGTGGAGCTATCACACCTTCAGTTTGCTGATGATACTATCCTGTTTTGCCTACTAGAAGATGAGACTATGAAGAATTACAAGCGGCTGCTGCGTTGGTTTGAGTTGATGTTAGGTCTCAGTATCAATTTCAAAAAGCCCAGTCTGATTCCTATCAATTGTCAAGAGCAGTGGGTACAGAGTATGTGTCGGTTGTAGGGTTGTCAAGAAGGTGGCTGATGAGCGGATAATTTATACGCTTTTTGGCATTGTTTTTAGTATGTTTTTAGTATATTTTAGTTAGTTTTTATTATGTTTTTATTAGTTTTTATTCAAAAACCACATTTCTGGACTTTACTATGAGTTTGTGTGTTTTTTTGTGATTTCAGGTATTTTCTAGCTGAAATTTAGGGACCTGAGCAAAAATCTGATTCAGAGGCTGAAAAAGGACTGCAGATGCTATTGGATTCTGACCTCCCTGCACTCGAAGTAGATTTTCTGGAGCTACAAAAGCCTAATTGGCACGCTCTTAATTGCGTTGGAACGTAGACATCCTGGGCTTTCCAGCAATATATAATAGTCCATACTTTGCCCAAGATTTGATGGCTCAAACTGGCGTTCCAATTCAGCTTAAGAATTTTGGCGTTTAACGCCAGAACTGGCATAAAAGCTGGAGTTAAACGCCCAAACTGACACAAAAGCTGGCGTTTAACTCCAAGAAAAGTCTCTACACATGAAAGCTTCATTGCTCAGTCCAAGCACACACCAAGTGGGCCCCGGAAGTGGATTTTTACACTTAACACCCTAGCTTACTCATTTTCTGTAACCCTAGGTCACTAGTTTACTATAAAAATCACTTTTAGTAATTCATCTTGTACCTCATGACACTTTACACGTTTCATATTGTATCTTCTACGGCATGAGTTTCTAAACCCCATTGTTGGGGGTGAGGAGCTCTGCTGTTCTTCATGAATTAATGCAATTACTACTGTTTTCCATTCTATCACGCTTGCTTCTATTCTAAGATATTCATTCGCACTTCAATTTGATGAATGTGATGATCCGTGACACTCATCATCATTCTCACCTATGAACGCATGCCTGACAACCACCTCCGTTCTACATGCAATCAAGCTTGAATGTGTATCTCTTGGGTTTCTAATCTAAGATTGGAACCTTCGTGGTATAGGCTAGAATTATTGGCGGTCATTCTTGAGATCCAAAAAGTCTAAACCTTGTCTGTGGTATTCTGAGTAGGATCTGGGAAGGGATAACTGTGACGAGCTTCAAACTCGCGAGTGTTGGGCGTAGTGACAGACGCAAAATGATCAATGGATCCTATTCCGACATGATCGAGAACCGACATATGATTAGCCGTGCGGTGACAGCGCATTTGGAACATTTTCACTGAGAGAACGGGAAGTAGCCATTGACAACGGTGATGCCTAACATAAAGCTTGCCATGGAAGGAGCCTTGCGTGCATGAAGAAGAAGACAGTAGGAAAGCAGAGATTCAGAAGACAAAGCATCTCCAAAACCTCAACCTATTCTCCATTACAGCATAACAAGTATTTATTTCATGTTCTTCTACTTTTTACAATTAAATCTGAGAATTATTGATATCCTAACTAAGAGTTATAAGATAACCATAGCTTGCTTCAAGCCGACGATCTCCGTGGGATCGACCCTTACTCACGTAAGGTATTACTTGGATGATCCAGTGCACTTGCTGGTTAGTTGTGCGAAATTGCAAAAGTGTGATTGTGATTTCGTGCACCAAGTTTTTGGCGCCGTTGTCGGGGATTTTTCGAGTTTGGACAACTCACAGTTTATTTTGTTGCTTAGATTAGGAATATTTTATTTTTGTTGGTTTAGAGTCTTTTATTTGAGTTTAGTTTCATATTTTAAGTTTGGTGTCAGTTGCATGCTTTTATTTTCTTTTAATTTTTCGAATTTGCATGTTCTTAGTTCTTTCTTGATCCTTAAAAATTCTAAGTTTGGTGTCTTCTTTGTGTTTTCCTTTAAATTTTCAAAAAATTTTGCTTGATTTTCTAAAACTTTTAAGTTTGGTGTGTTTTTGTGCTTTTATTTACTTAAAAAAAAATTTTTTCAAAAATTTGTTCTTGGTGTTCATCTTGATCTTCAAAGTGTTCTTGGTGTTCATCTTGACATTCAAAGTTTTCTTGTTTGTTCTCTTTGTTTTGATCTAAAATTTCTAAGTTTAGTGTCATTTTGTTGTTTTTCTCTTTTCTCATTAAAATTCAAAAATAAAAAAAAATATATTTTCCTTATTTTACTCATAAATTTTGAAATTTAACATTAAAGTAGTCAAAGATTTTCAAAATCATATCTCTTCTTTTTAATCAAGTCAAAATTCTAATTTCAAAAATTGATCTTTTCAAATATTTTTCAAAAAAAAATCAAATCTTTTTAATTTCTTCAATCATATCTTCTCAATCATATCTTTTCCAAAATAATCCTCAATCATATCTTTTTGATTGCTAATCTCAAAATCTTTTTAATTAATTAATTAATTTAGTTTTCAATTTGCTTTTATTTCATTTTCTTCTAATTTTCGAAAACCATATCCAAAATTTTTCAAATCTTTTTAATTAATTAGCCATTTTAGCATTCGAATTATTTATTTATCTTTTTACTTTTTCTTAAATTTTTGAAACTTTTATTTTATTTTTTATTTATTTTGTTTTATTTTTTTTCGGTTACTTTTAATTAAATAAAATAAAAAAAAATTCATATCAATTCACTTTTCTCTATCATGGACATAAGTGGAAGTGGACAGTCCAAAAGGACTCTGGGGTCATATGCTAACCCCATTACAGCTGCATATGGGAGTAGCATCTGTATACCTCCCATCAAAGCAAGCAGTTTTGAGCTAAATCCTCAGCTCATTATCATGGTGCAGCAAAATTGCCAGTATTCCGGTCTTCCACAGGAAGAACTTACTGAGTTTTTGGCACAGTTCTTACAAATTGCTGACACATTACGTGATAAAGAAGTGGATCAGGATGTCTACAGATTACTACTATTTCCATTTGCTGTAAAAGATCAAGCTAAGAGGTGGTTAAATAACCAACCCACAACAAGCATAAAAACATGGAGACAGTTAACAAACAAATTCCTGAATCAATTCTACCCTCCAAAAAGGATGACACAGCTAAGGCTGGACATCCAAGGCTTTAAACAAGAGGATCATGAATCCCTTTATAATGCCTGGGAGAGGTACAAAGGGATGCTAAGGAAATGCCCCTCTGAAATATTTTCATAGTGGGTATAGTTAGACATCTTCTACTATGGGCTTACAGAAAAAGCTCAGATGTCTCTAGACCACTCAGCTGGTGGATTTATACACATGAGGAAGACAATTGAAGAGGCTCAAGAACTCATAGATACGGTTGCTAGAAATCAATATCTATACTCAAGCAGTGAGTCCTCCATAAAAGAAGAGGCTATGACAGTAACTACTGATCCTAATCCTCAAGAACAAATTGTTGAACTTAATCAGAAATTACTCTTTGTGACAAAATAATTAGCAGAATTTAAAGAGATACTCCAGGACAGTAAAAATGCTAACAAAAATATGGAAGCACAATTGAATCAGACAAGACAGTAGCTATCTAAATAGATAACAGAAGAATGCCAAGCTGTCCAATTAAGGAGTGGGAAGACATTGAATAAATCAGCTCAAAGTAGCAGAAAGCCAAGAAAGGAACAATTGACAGAGGATGACCAAACCACTGCCCAAAATCCCTCTGAGGATAGCAAGAGCCCAGAGAGGAATAATTCGGGCGTTCAAATGCCAGAAAAGGGTGAAAGACTGGCGTTAAACGCCCAGTGGATGCCCAATCCTGGCGTTCAAACGCCAATGAGGGATCAGACACCTGCAAGTGCTGATAGTAACCCCTCTAAAAAGGCTTCTCCAACCACCTCTGTAGGGACTAAACCTACAGCAACTATGGTTGAAGAATATAAAGCCAAGATGCCTTACCCTCAGAAACTCCGCCAAGCAGAGCAGGATAAACAATTTGCCTGCTTTGCAGACTATCTCAGGACTCTTGAGATAAAGATCCCATTTGCAGAGGCACTTGAGCAAATACCCTCTTATGCTAAGTTCATGAAGAGATCTTAAGTCATAAGAAGGATTGGAGAGAAACTGAAAAAGTGTTTCTCACTGAAGAATGCAGTGCGGTCATTCTGAAAAAGCTTACCAGAGAAGCTTCAAGATCCAGAGAGCTTTATGATACCATGCACATTAGAGGGTGCTTGTACCAAGACAGCTCTATGTGACCTTGGAGCAAGTATCAATCTAATACCTACATCCACCATCAGAAAGCTTGGCTTGACTGAAGAGGTCAAACCAACTTGGATATGTCTTCAACTTGCTGATGGCTCCATTAAATACCCATCAGGCATAATTGAGGACATGATTGTCAAGGTTGGGCCATTTGCCTTTCCCACTGACTTTGTAGTGCTGGAAATGAAGGAGCACAAGAGTGCAACTCTAATTCTAGGAAGACCTTTCCTAGCAACTGGACGATGTCTCATTGATGTCCAAAAAGGGGAAGTGACCCTGAGAGTCAATGAGGATGAGTTCAAGTTAAATGTTGTCAAAGCTATGCAGCATCCAGACACGTCAAATGACTGCATGAGCGTTGATATTATTGGCTCCCTGGTGAAAGAGGTCAATATGACTGAAAGTCTTGAATCAGAGCTAGAGGACATCTTTAAAGATGTTCAGCCTGATCTGGAGGAATCAGAGGAAATAAAAAAACCTCTGAAAATCCCTCAAGAAGAGGAGAAACCTCCTAAACCCGAGCTCAAACCACTATCACCATCCTTGAAATATGCATTTCTGGGAGAGGGTGACACTTTTCCAGTGATCATAAGCTCTACTTTAAATCCACAGGAAGAGAAAGCACTAATTCAAGTGCTAAGGACACACAAGACAGCTCTTGGGTGTTCCATAACTGACCTTAAGGGCATTAGCCCAGGAAGATGCATGCACAAGATCCTATTGGAGGATGATGCTAAGCCAGTGGTTCAACCACAGAGGCGGTTAAATCCAGCCATGAAGGAAGTGGTGCAGAAAGAGGTCACTAAGTTACTAGAGGCTGGGATTATTTATCCTCTTTCTGATAGCCCCTGGGTGAGCCCTGTCCACGTTGTCCCCAAGAAGGGAGGCATGACAGTGGTTCATAATGAAAAGAATGAACTGGTTCCCACAAGAACAGTTACAGGGTGGCGTATGTGTATTGACTACAGAAGGCTCAATACAGCCACCAGAAAGCATAAAATTTGAAAAAAGGGAATAGAGGTGGATCAAGCTAAAGTGGAAGTAATTGAAAAATTACCACCACCTGCCAATGTAAAGGTAATCAGAAGCTTTCTGGGACATGCAGGATTCTATAGGAGGTTTATAAAGGATTTTTCAAAAATTGCAAAACCTCTGAGCAATCTGCTAGCTGCTGACACGCCATTTGTATTTGACACAAAGTGTCTGCAAGCGTTTGAAACCCTAAAAGCTAAGCTAGTCACAGCACCAGTCATCTCTGCACCAGACTGGACATTACCATTCGAACTAATGTGTGATGCCAGTGACCATGCCATTGGTGCAGTGTTGGAACAGAGGCATAACAAGCTTCTGCACGTCATTTACTATGCTAGCTGTGTTTTAAATGATGCACAGAAGAATTACACAACCACAGAAAAAGAGTTACTTGCAGTGGTTTATGCCATTGACAAGTTTAGATCCTATTTAGTAGGTTCAAAAGTGATTGTGTATACTGACCATGCTGTTCTTAAATACCTACTCACAAAGCAGGATTCGAAACCCAACTCATAAGATGAGTGTTGCTTCTGCAAGAGTTTGATATAGAAATAAGAGACAGAAAAGGGACAGAGAACCAGGTAGCTGATCACCTGTACCGGATAGAACCAGTAGCAGGGGCGTCCCTCCCTCCTACTGAGATCTCTGAAACCTTTTCGGATGAGCAACTCTTCGCCATTCAGGAAGCACCATGGTTTGCAGACAGGAAAGGGAAGAAGCATGAAAGGCTTCTCTCAATACCGAGTCAAATAAAACCCCCACATTCAAACTCTAAGTTTGGTGTTGGGAGGCCACAACCAAACTCTAAGTTTGGTGTTAAGAGGCCATCATCATGCTCTGAGTATCCGTAAGGCTCCATGAGAGCCCACTGTCAAGCTACTGACATTAAAGAAGTTCTTGTTGGGAGGCAACCCAATTTTACTTATCTATGTTAAATTTCTATTTTCCATTGTTATTTTATGATTTTTGTAGGTTGATGATCATGTGAAGTTACAAAAACAATTGAAAAAGCAAAAACAAACTGAAAAACAATGAAAAATAGCACACCTTGGAGGAGAAGCCTACTGGCATTTAAACGCCAGTAAGGGCAGTAGAATGGGCGTTAAACGCCCAGTCTGGCACCATTCTGGGCGTTTAACTCCAGAAATGGGCACCAGACTGGCGTTTAACACCAGAAAAAGGCAAGAAGCTGGCGTTAAACGCCAGAAATGGGCAGCAACCTGGCGTTTAACGCCAAGATTGGCAGCAAAGGGCGTTTTGCAAGCCTAATTGGTGCAGGGATGAGAAATCCTTGACACCTCAGGATCTGTGGACCCCACAGGATCCCCACCAACCTCAACTCACACTCTCTCTTCTTCACACCCTTTTACTCTTCCCCATATACCCTTCACCAACCACCTCAATACCTCTTCCCCAGAAACCCCTCACTTATCAAATCCTACCCTCTTCTCCATAAAACCTTCACCAATCCACATCCATCCATCACAAACCCACCCATACATGGCTGAACCTTACCCTCTCCCCACTCCTATAAAAACCCATCTTCACCCCTTCATTTTCACACATCTTTTGCTCAGCGACTAGCAAACCTTCTAAGTTTGGTATGGTAAAAGCATTGCTTTTCGTTTTTCCATAACCATTTATGACACCTAAGGCTGGAGAAACCTCTAGGAAGAGGAAAGAGAAGGCAGTGGCCTCCAACTCCGAGTCATGAGAGATGGAGAGATTCATCTCAAAAGCCCATCACTAGAAAGAGGATGGAGCAAACAAGAGAGCCCACTCATGGACCTCAACAGCAGCAACCCATTATCCTCCATGAAATTAGAGAAGACCAAAGAGTTATGAGAGAGGAGCAACAAAGGCAAGGAAGAGATATTGAGTAGCTCAAGCACTCCATAAGATCTTCAAGAGGAAGAACAAGCCGCCATCACTAAGGTGGACCCGTTCTTTAATGTCCTTGTTCTTTATTTTCTATTTTTTGAATTTTTATGCTCTATGTTTATTTATATTTGTGTCTTATTATATGATCACTAGTGTCTAAGTGTCTATGCCTTAAAGCTATGAAAATGAATCCATCACCTTTCTTAAATAAAAAGTGTTTTTTATTGCAAAAGAAAAAGAAGTACATGAATTTCAAATTTTAAAATAGATTAATTATTTTGATGTGGTGGCAATACTTTTTATTTTTCTGAATGAATGCTTGAACAGTGCATATTATTGAATTTGTTGTCCATGAATGTTAACATTGTTGGCTCTTGAAAGAATAATGGAAAAGGAGAAATGTTATTGATAATCTAAAAAATCATATAATTGATTCTTGAAGCAAGAAAATGCAGTGAAAAGCTTGCAGAAAAAAAAAGAGGCAAAAAATAAAAGAAAAAGAAAGAAAAAGAAAAGCAAGCAGAAAAAGCCAATAGCCCTTTAAACCAAAAGGCAAGGGTAAAATAAAAAGGATCCAAGGCTTTGAGCATCAGTGGATAGGAGGGCCCACAGGAATAAAATCCTGGCCTAAGTGACTAAACCAAGCTGTCCCTAACCATGTGCTTGTGGCGTGAAGGTGTCAAGTGAAAACTTGAGACTGAGCGGTTAAAGTCGTGATCCAAAGCAAAAAGAGTGTGCTTAAGAGCTCTGGACACCTCTAATTGGGGACTCTAGCAAAGCTGAGTCACAATCTGAAAAGGTTCACCCAGTTATGTGTCTGTGGGATTTATGTATCCGGTGGTAATACTGGAAAACAAAATGCTTAGGGTCACGGCCAAGACTCATAAAGTAACTGTATTCAAGAATCAACATACTGTACTAGGAGAATCAATAACACTATCTGAATTATGAGTTCTTATAGATGTCAATCGTTCTGAACTTCAAAGGAAAAAGTGAGATGGCAAAACTGTTTAGAAGCAAAAAGCTAATAGCCCCACTCATCTAATTAAGACTGATCTTCATAGATGTTTTTGGGGTTCATTGTATATTCTCTTCTTTTTATCCTATTTGATTTTTAGTTGCTTGGGGACAAGCAACAATTTAAGTTTGGTGTTGTGATGAGTGGATAATTTATAGGCTTTTTGGCATTGTTTTTAGTATGTTTTTAGTATATTTTAGTTAGTTTATATTATGTTTTTATTAGTTTTTATTCAAAAACCACATTTCTGGACTTTACTATGAGTTTGTTTGTTTTTCTGTGATTTCAGGTATTTTCTGGCTGAAATTGACGGACCTGAGCAAAAATCTGATTCAGAGGCGGAAAAAGGACTGCAGATTCTGTTGGATTCTGACCTCCCTACACTCGAAGTGGATTTTCTGGAGCTACAGAAGCCCAATTGGCACGCTCTCAATTGCGTTGGAAAGTCGACATCCTGGGCTTTCCAGCAATATATAATAGTCCATACTTTGCCTAAGATTTAATGGCCCAAACCGGCGTTCCAAGTCAGCTTAAGAATTCTGGCGTTTAACGCCAGAACTGGCATAAAAGCTGGAGTTAAACGCCCAAACTGGCACAAAAGCTGGCGTTTAACTCCAAGAAAAGTCTCTACACATGAAAGCTTCAATGCTCAGCCCAAGCACACACCAAGTGGGCCCCAGAAGTGGATTTTTACACTAAACACCCTAGCTTACTCATTTTCTGTAACCCTAGGTCACTAGATTACTATAAAAATCACTTTTAGTAATTCATCTTGTACCTCATGACACTTTACACGTTTCATATTGTATCTTCTATGGCATGAGTTTCTAAACCCCATTGTTGGGGGTGAGGAGCTCTGCTGTTCTTCATGAATTAATGCAATTACTACTGTTTTCCATTCTATCACGCTTGCTTCTATTCTAAGATATTCATTCACACTTCAACCTGATGAATGTGATGATCCGTGGCACTCATCATCATTCTCACCTATGAACGTGTGCCTAACAACCACCTCCGTTCTACATGCAATCAAGCTTGAATGTGTATCTCTTGGGTTTCTAATCTAATATTGGAACCTTCGTGGTATAGACTAGAATTATTGGCGGTCATTCTTGAGATCTGGAAAGTCTAAACCTTGTCTGTGGTATTCTGAGTAGGATCTGGGAAGGGATGACTATGACGAGCTTCAAACTCGCGAGTGTTGGGCGTAGTGACAGACGCAAAATGATCAATGGATCCTATTCCGACATGATCGAGAACCGACAGATGATTAGCTGTGCGGTGACAGCGCATTTGGAATATTTTCACTGAGAGGACGGGAAGTAGCCATTGACAACGGTGATGCCCAACATAAAGCTTGCCATGGAAGGAGCCTTCCGTGCATGAAGAAGAAGACAGTAGGAAAGTGATGAGCGGATAATTTATACGCTTTTTAGCATTGTTTTTAGTATGTTTTTAATATATTTTAGTTAGTTTTATTATATTTTTATTATTTTTTTTTAAATTCACTTTTCTGGACTTTACTATGAGTTTTTGTATTTTTCTGTGATTTCAGGTATTTTCTGGCTGAAATTGAGGGACCTGAGCAAAAATCTAATTCAGAGGCTGAAAAAGGACTGTAGATGTTGTTGGATTCTGACCTCCCTACACTCAAAGTGGATTTTCTAGAGCTATAGAAGCCCAATTGGCGCGCTCTTAATTGTGTTGGAAAGTAGACATCCTGGGCTTTCCAGCAATATATAATAGTCTATACTTTTCCCGAGATTTGATGGCCCAAACAGGCGTTCCAATTCAGCTCAAGAATTTTGGCGTTTAACTCCAAAACTGGCACAAAAGCTGGAGTTAAACGCCCAAACTGACACAAAAGCTGGCGTTTAACTCCAAGAAAAGTCTCTACACATGGAAGCTTCAATGCTCAGCCCAAGCACACACCAAGTGGGCCCGGAAGAAGATTTCTGCATTAATTACCTATTTCTGTAATCCTAGGCTACTAGTTTTCTATAAATAGGACCTTTTGCTATTGTATTTTCATCTATCTTTGACTCATACTTTGATAGACCTTTTCACGTTTAGGAGGCTGGCCTCACGGCCATGCCTAGACCTTGTTCTTATGTATTTTCAACGGTGGAGTTTCTACACACCATAGATTAAGGTGTGGAGCTCTGCTGTTCTTCATGAATTAATACAAAGTACTATTGTTTTTCTATTCAACTCAAGTCTATTTCTTCTCCAAGATATTCATTCGTTCTTCAACTTGATGAATGTGATGATCCATGACACTCATCATCATTCTCACCTATGAACATGTGCCTGACAACCACCTCTGTTCTACTAGCAATAGCTTGAATGCGTATCTCTTGGGTTTCTAATCTAATATTGGAACCTTCGTGGTATAGGCTAGAATTAATGGCAGCCATTCCTATGATCCGGAAAGTCTAAACCTTGTATGTGGTATTTCGAGTAGGATCTGGGAAGCGATGACTGTGACGAGCTTCAAACTCGCGATTGTGGGGCGTGTGACAGACGCAAAAGGATTAATGGATCCTATTCCGACATGATCGAGAACCGACAGCTGATTAGCCGATGTTGTGACAGAGCATCAGAACCATTTTCACTGAGAGGACGGGATGTAGCCATTGACAACGGTGATGCCCAACATAAAGCTTACCATGGAAAGGAGTATGAATGATTGGAAGAAGGCAATAGGAAAGCAGAGGTTCAAGGAGAACAAAGCATCTTCATACGCTTATCTGAAATCCACCAATGAATTACATAAGTATCTCTATCTTTATTTTATGTTTATTTTTATCACCTTAAACTCCATAACCATTTGAATCCGCCTGACTGAGATTTACAAGATGACCATAGCTTGCTTCAAGCCGACAATCTCCGTGGGATCGACCCTTACTCACGTAAGGTATTACTTGGACGACCCAGTGCACTTGCTGGTTAGTTGTGCGGAATTGTGACAAAGTGTGATTCACGTTTCAGAGCTCCAAGTCCTTTGGCACCATTGTTGATGATCATAATTTCGTGCACTAGAAAGCAGAGATTCAGAAGATAAAGCATCTCCAAAACCTCAACCTATTCTCCATTACTGCATAACAAGTATTTATTTCATGTTCTTCTACTTTTTACAATTAAATCTGAGAATTATTGATATCCTGACTAAGAGTTACAAGATAACCATAGCTTTCTTCAAGCCGACAATCTCTGTGGGATCGACCCTTACTCACGTAAGGTATTACTTGGACGACCCAGTGCACTTGCTGGTTAGTTGTGCGGAATTGCAAAAGTGTGATTGTGATTTCGTGCACCAGTGGCCTCCCTGTTAAATATCTCAGAGTCCCTTTAGGAGCTAATCCGAGGCTTGTTAAGACCTGAAAGCCAATCATCGATAAGGTGGAAGAGAAACTAAGCCTTTGGAAAGCAAAGGTGCTAAACAAAGCGGGAAAGCTGGTTCTCATCAAGTCAGTCTTAAATAGCTTACAATTTATTATTTGAGCCTATATAAGATGCCAAAGGCAGTCGCTGAGAAGTTGATTTCTCTACAGAGAAGATTTCTATGGAGTAAGGAGGATGGGAGGAATGGTATGGCGTTGGTTAGATGGGAGTTAGTGCAGGGCCCTAAGAAGCTAGGCGGGTGATGCGTGAGCATCTTGTCTATCTTTTCCTAGTGAATTTGCATCTAAATTGTTGAATTTAATTAAGAATTAATTATATTTTAGCCACTATGGATGCTATTTTGAGTTTTGTACAATACTGTTTATTTTAGGTAGCATTTGGCGGAATTTGATGGAGTTTCTGCAGAGAAAGAGAAGAAGCCAAGGAGATGACCAGCGAATACCGACGCGGACGCATGGCTCACGCGACCGCGCAGAATGGAGGAAATCGCAATGACGCGATCGCGTGCCTGACGGGATCGCGTGGACTGGAATCTGCACAAATGACGCGAACGCGTGGATGACGCGGACGCGTCACATTCGCCACGTGCAGAAAATGCAGAAAAATGCTGGGGGCGATTTCTGGGCTGTTTTAACTCAATTTTCAGCCCAGAAAATACAGATTAGAAGCTGCAGAATGGACAGAACAAGTGGTCCCCACCCATCAACTGAAGATCTGTTAATTAATTCAAATTTAAATTCAAATCTTAAATTAGGAAAAGATATTATCTTAAGTTTAATTTTAAATATTAGATTTTAAATTTATTAGGATTAGTTATAAAAAGGGATCTGATGCCATCCGATTGGAAGACGGTACATTTGGACTTGAATCCTTATTTTCTCTTTTCTATGAGTAACTAAACCTCCACTGTTAAGGTTAGGAGCTCTGTCTATTTCTATGGATTAATTTTATTGCTTTTACTATTTTAATTTATGTATGGGTTTATAATTTAAGAATTGTTTTCGCTCTTTATTTTATGAATTTGGGTGGAACGGAAGTATGACCCTCTTTTTATTTGAGTTCTTGTAAAACTTGGAAAAGCTCTTTACCTGAACAACAGCTTGAAAACTATTTCTCCTAAATTTTAATTATCTGAATTTAATAGGATACGTGACATATAATCCTTTTACCTCTTGGATAATTAGAGTTTTTGTGGCATATAAACTAGAAATTGATTATCACCCTCTAATTGGAATTAATTTACCAAGGAATTGGCAGTTAATGAATTTTAGAGGAGACTAGGAAGGTCTAAGGAATTAGGGTCTAGTCACATATCGTTTGCCATAAATTAAATCCTACATGATTAAAATAGTTAGTAAGAAAAATTAATCCGGAAAAATAGATAACTCAGAAACCTTAACTATCTTCTCCATATTTTATTCCCAACTTATTTATCTGCCTATCTTTAATATTTTTTATATTGTTTAATGTCTTTTATATTGCATCTCAACACTATTTTCTGTTTGTTTAACTAATCCTATCAAACGCTATTGTTGCTCAATCCATCAATCCTCGTGGGATCGACCCTTACTCATGTAAGGTATTACTTGGTACGACCCGGTGCACTTGCCGGTTAGTAAGTGTGGTTGTAAATTACCGCACCAAGCTTTTGGCGCCGTTGCCGGGGATTGATTGTGATTGACAACTACTCGTTGTTTGATTGCTTAGATTAGATAATTGTTTTTCTAATTAAGTTTATTAATTTTTATTTCTCATTTTTTTCCTTTACTTTTTTTCTTGCTTTTCGTTTCCCTTCCCAGTCCCTCTGCTTTCTTTTTTTTGTTTTACTTCCTTTTACTTTTAAAAATTTTTTTTCTTTCCAAATTCTCGTCCGTTTCGTATTTGCCTTTCTTTTTTTTATTTTATTTCTTTTCAATTAATTCTTATTTTTTAAAAAAATTTATTTTATTTTTGTCTTTAATTTCAAAAAAAACAAAAAAAATTTATTTTAGTATTAATATTTTTCTTTAATTCCTGAAATTAAGTTTGGTGTTACCCAGTTAATTTTATTTTAATTTTTCTGTTTATTTTTCTTTTTAAATTTTCGAATTTTTTTTATTTATCTATTTAGTATTTTTATTTTATTATTTTACACAGGTTACCTCACAGGGACTTCTCTGCACTCTGACGTAGAGAGTTCCATTTTTTCTTGTTTTCTGCTTGTGTATGCACAGGAATAGAGACAAAGAACATCTCTTAGACTTTGATCCTGAACCTGAAAGAACTTTCAGGCGGCGTTTACAACAAGCAAGACTTTGCAAGACTGCAGAATCCACTATGGCAAATAATAACGCTAACGCCAACGTGGTAAATCCTAATGGGGATGATCAACAGAGGAGAGTGCTTGGCTCTTATTCTGTCCCTACTGCGGATCTTTATGGAAAAAGTATTGTGGTGCCTCCTATAACTGCAAACAACTTTGAGTTGAAGCCACAATTGGTCACCTTGGTGCAGCAAAACTGCCAGTATCATGGACTTCCTCATGAAGATCCAAATCAGTTCATATTTGATTTTCTGCAGATATGTGATACTGTGAAGACAAATGGAGTGAACCCAGAGGTGTACAAACTCATGCTTTTTCCATTTGCTCTGAGGGATAAAGCAAAGCTATGGTTAGATTCCCAACCAAAGGAGAGTCTGAATACGTGGGAAAAGGTTGTCACATAATTTCTCACTAAATTTTTCCCACCAAGGAAGCTGACTAAGCTTAGGTTGGAGGTTCAGACTTTCAAGCAAAAGGAGGGTGAAACTCTTTATGAAGCTTGGGAGAGATACAAGCTACTGACTAGGCAATGCCCTCCTGACATGTTCTCCAAGTGGACCCAACTGGATATCTTTTATGAAGGCTTAGGAGAGATGTCAAAGATGAGCTTAGATACCTCTGCAGGCAGTTCATTGCACAAGAAGAAGACACCAGAGGAGACTATTGAGCTGATTGAATTGGTTGCAAGCAACCAATATTTATACTCATCTAATAGGAATCCTGTGAACTCTGAGACCGCTCAGAAGAGAGGCGTGTTGGAAGTAGAAGCTGTTAATGCTCTTCTTGCTCAGAACAAGCTTATGTCTCAGCAGATAAATCTACTTACTCAACAGATGGGTGGCATGCAAGTCTCAGCTATCAACACTCAAAATCCACCCCAAGAGACCTCCTATGACATGACAGGTAACTTTATGCAAAATGATAATTATGATTATGCTCAACCCTCTTCTGAACAGGTGAATTACATGGGGAGTGGTCCTAGAAATCCCAACAATGATCCATATTCTAAGACATACAATCAGGGATGGAGGAATCACCCAAATTTTGGGTGGAGAGATCAACCTCAAAGACCTCAGAACTTCAACAATAGTTCTCAAGGTGGTTTTCAACAGAATAACCATAATAACCGCCAATTTCAGTCTTAGCAACAACAACCACCTCAGCAGGTGATGAGCTGATAATTTATACGCTTTTTGGCATTGTTTTTAGTATATTTTTAGTAGAATCTAGTTACTTTTAGGGATGTTTTTAATAGATTTTATGTTAAATTCACATTTCTGGACTTTACTATGAGTTTGTGTGTTTTTCTGTGATTTCAGGTATTTTCTGACTACAATTGAGGGACTTGAGCAAAAATCAGATTCAGAGGTTGAAGAGGGACTGCTGATGCTGTTGGATTCTGACCTCCCTGCACTCAAAGTAGATTTTCTGGAGCTACAGAACTCGAAATGGCGCGCTTCCAATTGCGTTGGAAAGTAGACATCTAGGGCTTTCCAGGAATATATAATAGTCCATACTTTGGCCTAGAATAGACGACGTAAACTGGCGTTCAATGCCAGCTCTCTACCCAAATCTGGCATCCAGCGCCAGAAAAGGATCCAAAACCAGAGTTGAACGCCAGAAATGGATCAAAACCTGGCGTTCAACTCCACAAATGGCCTCTGCACGTGGAAAGTTAAGGCTCGGCCCAAGCACACACCAAGTGGGCCCCAAAAGTGGATTTATGCATCAATTACTTACTCATGTAAACCCTAGTAGCTAGTTTATTATAAATAGGACCTCTTACTATTGTATTTGACATCTTTGGATCTTTGGATTACCTTATGATCCTTTGATAACGTTTTAGGGGGCTGGCCATCTCGGCCATGCCTGGACCTCTCACTTATGTATTTTCAACGGTAGAGTTTCTACACTCCATAGATTAAGGTGTGCAGCTCTGCTGTTCCTCAAAGATTAATGCAAAGTACTACTGTTTTCTATTCAATTCTTCTTATTTCGCTTCTAAGATATCCATTCGCACCCAAGAACGTGATGAAGGTGATGATTATGTGTGACGCTCATCATCCTTCTCCCTTATGAACGCGTGCCTGACAAACACTTCCGTTCTACATGAAATAAGCTAGAATGAATATCTCTTAGATCTCCTAACCAGAATCTTCGTGGCGTAAGCTATCTCACTTGTTTTCGAAAAAAAAAATTGTTTTCAAAAATATTATTTTTCTTCAGAATTTTTAAGAATGAATTCTAGTGTTTCATGAAGCATGTTGAAGCCTATCTGGCTGTAAAGCCATACCCAAACTACTTTGGGATTGGCATTCAACTAATCACTCCAGTCCATGTAATTATATGCTAAAGCTTGGCTGGCTATTAAGCCATGCCTGACCCTTTGATTGGAGCTTTAAGACTAACATGGCAAGATTCCTGGAATTCATATTAAAAATTTTGAAATCCTTATTTTTATTTTTCACAATAATTTTCGAAAAAAAATAAATAAATAAATAAAAATACAAAAAAATTAGAAAATCATAAAAATCAAAAATATTTTTGTGTTTCTTGTTTGAGTCTTGAGTCATATCATAAGTTTGGTGTCGCTTGCATATTCATCTTGCATTTTTCGAAAATTTCATGCATTCATAGTGTTCTTCATGATCTTCAAGTTGTTCTTGGTAAGTCTTCTTGTTTGATCTTGATGATTTTTTGGTTTGTGTCTTTTCATGTTTATCATATGCATTCTTGAAGTCTTAGTGTCTAAGCATTAAAGAATTCTAAGTTTGGTGTCTTGCATGTTTTATTTGCATTAAAAATTTTTCAAAATTGTGTCTATGATGTTCATCTTGACATTCATAGTGTTCTTGGTGTTCATCTTGACATTCATAGCATCCTTGAATTCATCACATGTTTTGATCTAAAAATTTCATGCATTGCATAATTTTCATGTTTTTCATAAAAATTTCAAAAATAAAAAAAATATCTTTCCCTTTTTCTCTCATCAAATTCATCAAATTCCCAAGTTCTTTCCTCCTCAAAAGCTTAGTAAACTTAGAGTGGACGTTCAGACCTTCAAACAAAAAGATGGTGAATCCCTCTATGAAGCTTGGGAAAGATACAAACAGTTGACCAAAAAGTGTCCTTCTGACATGCTTTCAGAATGGACCATCCTGGATATATTCTATGATGGTTTATCTGAGCTATCAAAGATGTCACTGGACACTTCTGCAGGTGGATCTATTCACCTAAAGAAAATGCCTGCAGAAGCTCAAGAACTCATTGACATGGTTGCTAATAACCAGTTCATGTACACTTCTGAAAGGAATCCTGTGAGCAATGGGACGCCTATGAAGAAGGGAGTTCTTGAAGTTGATACTCTGAATGCCATATTGGCTCAGAGCAAAATATTGACTCAGCAAGTCAATATGATTTCTCAGAGTCTGAATGGAATGCAAGCTGCATCCAACAGTACTCAAGAGGCTTCTCCTGAAGAAGAAGCTTATGATCTTGAGAACCCTGCAATAGCAGAGGTGAATTACTTAGGTGAACCTTATGGAAACACCTATAATTCATCCTGGAGAAATCATCCAAATTTCTCATGGAAGGATCAAAAGCCTCAACAAGGCTTTAATAATGGTGGAAGAAACAGGTTTAACAATAATAAACCTTTTCCATCATCCACTCAGCAACAGACAGAGAACTCTGAACAAAATACTTCTAATCTGGCAAACTTAGTCTCTGATCTGTCCAAGGCCACTGTGAGTTTCATGAATGAAACAAGGTCTTCCATTAGAAATTTGGAAGCACAAGTGGGCCAGCTGAGTAAAAGGATCACTGAAATCCCTCCCAGTACTCTCCCAAGCAATACAGAAGAGAACCCAAAAGGAGAGTGCAAGGCCATTGACATAAGCACCATGGCCGAACCTACAAGAGGAGAGGACGTGAATCCCAAGGAGGAAGACCTCCTGGGACGTCCAGTGATCAATAAGGAGCTTCCCTCTGAGGAACCAAAGGACTCTGAGGCTTATCTAGAGACCATAGAGATTCCATTGAACCTCCTTATGCCCTTCATGAGCTCTGATGAGTATTTCTCTTCTGAAGAGAATGAAGATGTAACTGAAGAGTAAACTGCCAAGTTCCTTGGTGCAATCATGAAGCTAAATGCCAAATTATTTAGTATTGGAACTTGGGAAGATGAATCTCCCTTGTTTATCAATGAACTAAGTGATCTGGATCAACTGAGAAATGCCACCATCACTAAGGTGGATTCATTCCTTGCTCTTATTTCTTCTTTTTTTTTTTTCGTTTTCTATGTTATGGTGCTTATCTATGTTTGTGTCTTCATTACATGATCATTAGTAGTTAGTAACTATGTCTTAAAGATATGAATGTCCTATGAATCCATCACCTCTCTTAAATGAAAAATGTTTTAATTCAAAAGAACAAGAAGTACATGAGTTTTGAATTTATCCTTGAACTTAGCTGAATTATATTGATGTGGTGGCAATGCTTCTTGTTTTCTGAAAGTATTCTTGAACAGTGCATATGTCTTTTGAAGTTGTTGTTTAAGAATGTTAAATATGTTGGCTCTTGAAAGAATGATGACTAGGAGACATGTTATTTGATAATCTAAAAAACCATAAAAATGATTCTTGAAGCAAGAAAAAGCAGCAAAGAACAAAGCTTGCAGAAAAAAAAAATATAGGCGAATAAAAAAAAATTTATATAGAAAGAAAAAGCAAGCAGAAAAAGCCAAAGCTCTTAAAACCAAGAGGCAAGAGCAAAAAGCCAATAACCCTTAAAACCAAAAGGCAAGGGAAATAAAAAGGATCCCAAGGCTTTGAGCATCAGTGGATAGGAGGGTCTACAGGAATAAAATCATGGCCTAAGCGGCTAAACCAAGCTGTCCCTAACCATGTGCTTGTGGCGTGTAGGTGTCAAGTGAAAACTTGAGACTGAGCGGTTAAAGTCAAGGTCCAAAGTAAAAGAAGAGTGTGCTTAAGAACCCTGGACACCTCTAATTGGGGACTTTAGCAAAGCTGAATCACAATCTGAAAAGGTTCACCCAATTATGTGTCTGTGGCATTTATGTATCCGGTGGTAATACTGGAAAACAAAGTGCTTAGGGCCACGGCCAAGACTCATAAAACAGCTGTGTTCAAGAATCATCATACTGAACTAGGAGAATCAATAACACTATCTGAACTCTGAGTTCCTATAGATGCCAATCATTCTGAACCTCAATGGATAGAGTGAGATGCCAAAACTATTCAAGAGGCAAAAAGCTACAAGTCCCGCTCATCTGATTGGAGCTATGTTTCATTGATAGTTTGGAATTTATAGTATATTCTATTCTTTTTATCCTATTTTCAGTTGCTTGGGGACAAGCAACAATTTAAGTTTGGTGTTGTGATGAGCGGATAATTTATACGCTTTTTGGCATTGTTTTTAGTATATTTTTAGTAGAATCTAGTTACTTTTAGGGATGTTTTTAATATATTTTATGTTAAATTCACATTTCTGGACTTTACTATGAGTTTGTGTGTTTTTCTGTGATTTCAGGTATTTTCTGACTGAAATTGAGGGACTTGAGCAAAAATCAGATTCAGAGGTTGAAGAGGGACTGCTGATGCTGTTGGATTCTGACCTCCCTGCACTCAAAGTGGATTTTCTGGAGCTACAGAACTCGAAATGGCGCACTTTCAATTGCGTTGGAAAGTAGACATCCAGGGCTTTCCAGCAATATATAATAGTCTATACTTTGGCCAATAATAGACGACGTAAACTGGCGTTCAATGCCAGCTCTCTGCCCAAATCTGGCGTCCAGCGCCAGAAAAGGATCCAAAACCAGAGTTGAACGCCAGAAATGGATCAAAACCTGGCGTTCAACTCCACAAATGGCCTCTGCACGTGGAAAGTTAAGGCTCGGCCCAAGCACACACCAAGTGGACCCCAGAAGTGGATTTATGCATCAATTACTTACTCATGTAAACCCTAGTAGCTAGTTTATTATAAATAGGACCTCTTACTATTGTATTTGACATCTTTGGATCTTTGGATTACCTTATGATCCTTTGATCACATTTTAGGGGGCTGGCCATCTCGGCCATGCCTGGACCTCTCACTTATGTATTTTCAACGGTAGAGTTTCTACACTCCATAGATAACTGAGATTTACAAGGTGACCATAGCTTGCTTCATACCAACAATCTCCGTGGGATTCGACCCTTACTCACGTAAGGTATTACTTGGACTACCCAGTGCACTTGCTAGTTAGTTGTATCGAAGTTATGACATATTATGAATGTGTAATCACGATTACGCGTACCAAGTTGCTCACGTGCCAGGAATAGTTTGAGCCTGGACATCACAATTTCGTGCACCAGCAGGCAAATTCTAAATCCCAAGAAGATCCTAAATGGGAGATGATGATGAGTTTCATACAAGAAACCAGAGCCTCCATTAGAAACTTGGAGGTGCAAATGGGTCAAATGAGCAAGCAATTACCTGAAAATCTTCAAATACATTCCTTGGTGATACAGTAGTGAACCCAAGAGAAGATTGTAAGGCCATTCAATTGAGAAGTGGTAAGGTAGCTAGTTCTGAGACTAAGGTCAATGAAGATCTAGTTGAAAAGGAAGCTCTAGAGGAGAAGAAAGAAGAAGTAGAGCACGCCCCTCCTAAGCGTGTAGACAACCCGTTTCCTGACTCTCTTGACACTTATCCCACCTTACCAAAAGGCCCCTGAATACAAGCCGAAAATGCCATATCCTCAGAGGCTTCAGAAGGCGTCCAAAGAAAAACAATTCTCTAAATTTTTAGATGTCTTCAAGAAGCTGCAAATTAACATCCCTTTTGCAGAGGCTCTGGAGCAAATGCCTCTCTATGCTAAATTTATGAAAGAGTTGTTGACACACAAGAGGAATTGGAAGGAGCAAGAAACCGTGGTGTTAACCAAGAAATGCAGTGCTATTATTCAACACACCCTTCCTGAGAAGATGCCAGACCCAGGGAGCTTTGTCATTCCTTGCACCATTGGAGAAGTCGGCATTCAGAGAGCTTTATGTGATCTTGGAGCTAGCATCAACCTCATGCCACTTTCAGTGATGAAAAAGCTTCAAATTGAGGAGGTAAAACCTACTCGTATTTCTCTTCAACTTGCTGACCTTTCTATTAAATTACCTGTAGGTGTGGTTAAAGATTTACTTGTTAAAGTAGGACCATTTATTTTTCCTGTTGATTTTGTTATATTAGACATGGAAGAGGAGGTAAACCCTCTATTATACTTGGTAGACCCTTTTTAGCTACAGGTAGAGCTCTGATTGATGTACAAAAGGGTGAATTAACCCTGAGGGTCAATGAAGAACAGGTGGTCCTAAATGTTTTTGAAGCTCTCAAGCACCCCAATGGTTCTAAGGGGTGTATGAAAATAGATGTTATTGAACCACTTGTTCAAGAAGTACTGGAAGCTGAAGTACTTGATGATGTTCTGGATCCTATTTCTGAGTGTGAATTAGTTGAAGTTGATGATTCACCACCCCAAAAGGAGCTGATGAACACGCCTATAAGGGAGAAGGAAGCCCCCAAGCCTGAGCTAAAACCCTTACCCCCTTCTCTGAAATATGTGTTTTTGGGTGAAAATGATTCATATCCAGTAATTATTAGCTCTTCCCTGAAGCCTGAAGAGGAAGAGGCGCTTATTTCAGTGCTCAGAAGCCATAAAACAGCTCTTGGGTGGACCATCAGTGACTTAAAGGGGATTAGTCCAACTAGGTGTATGCACAAGATCCTTCTTGAAGATGATGCTAAACCAGTTGTGCAACCACAAAGGAGACTCAATCTAACTATGAAAGAGGTGGTCCAAAAAGAGGTAATGAAATTATGGGAAGCAGGTATTATTTACCCTATTTCTGACAGTCCTTGGGTAAGTCCTGTGCAGGTAGTTCCCAAGAAAGGAGGGATGACGGTGATCAAGAATGAAAAGAATGAGCTTATTCCTACAAGAACAGTCACAGGATGGAGAATGTGCATAGATTACAGGAGGCTCAACACTACTACAAGGAAGGATCATTTCCCCCTCCCTTTCATTGATCAGATGCTTGAGAGGTTAGCTGGTCATTCTTTTTATTGTTTTCTAGATGGATATTCTGGATATAATCAAATTGCAGTGGACCCTCAAGATCAAGAAAAGACAGCATTCACATGCCCCTTTGGAGTATTTGCCTACAGGAGAATGCCATTTGGACTTTGCAATGCTCCAGCAACTTTTCAGAGGTGTATGCTTTCAATTTTTTCTGATATGGTTGAAAAGTTTATTGAAATATTTATGGATGACTTTTCTGTTTTTGGTAATTCTTTTGAATCATGCCTTAAACATTTATCTCTTGTCTTGAAACGGTGTCAAGAATCAAACCTTGTTTTAAATTGGGAAAAATGCCATTTTATGGTTACAGAATGCATTGTTCTTGGACACCGGATTTCAAGATTCTAGATTCTAAGTTCATTCCATACCGGACCAGACCAGAATAGGGTTATATACATTCTCATTATGAGAAAGGGGTCATTCGAGCGTATCTAAATAGAAAAAATAATCAATGCCATATATGATTGGTCATCTAATCGTGGTTATCTGGATGCTTTTTATGGAAGTTTTTTCATTACAAATGTAACAATAAACCTATTGATATTGGCAGAATCTTTTGAGTCTTCCAATGTATCATTTCTGAGTCCAATGGAATTCATAGGTATAGGAAGAAGCCCTGTCAAATAGAGATCTTTTCGATTTACCTAGTGAAAAAACATATAGTTAATAAAAAAGTTTATTGATATTAGATATGAGGTTGACAGAGCAAAGGTGGAGGTAATTGAAAAATTACCACCACCAACTAATGTTAAGGCAATTAGGAGTTTCTTGGGTCATGCAGGATTTTATAGAAGATTTATAAAGGATTTTTCTAAAATTGCTAAACCATTGAGCAACTTGTTGGTTGTTGATGTATCTTTTGTCTTTGATTCTGATTGTCTGCATGCTTTTGAAACTCTGAAAGCAAACCTTACTTCTGCTCCCATTATAGCTCCCCCTGACTGGGATTTACCATTTGAATTAATGTGTGATGCTAGTGATTTTGCTATAGGAGCCGTTTTAGGACAGAGGCATGGTAAGCTTGTACATGTCATTTATTATGCCAGTCGTGTGTTAAATGATGCTCAAAAGAATTATACAACTACAGAAAAGGAATTATTAGCTGTTGTGTATGCTGTTGATAAATTTAGGTCCTATTTACTTGGTTCTAAGGTTATTGTTTATACTGACCATGCTGCTTTGAAGTATCTTCTAACCAAACAGGATTCTAAACCAAGATTAATCAGATGGGTGTTGCTCCTTCAAGAGTTTGATATTGAGATAAAAGACAGGAAAGGGTCAGAAAATCAAGTAGCTGATCATCTCTCCAGAATTGAGCCTGAAGCAGGAGTACAACCACCCACAGTTGTGACTGAAACGTTTCCAGATGAGCAATTGTTTCTCATTCAGCAGGCACCATGGTTTGCAGACATTGCAAATTATAAAGCCATGAATTTTATCCCAAGGGAGTACAGTAGGCAACAAGTGAAGAAGCTATTGACTGATGCAAAGTACTACATTTGGGAAGAACCATACCTTTTTAAAAGGTGCTCAGATGGAATTATCCGGAGGTGTGTCCCAGATGAAGAAAAATAGCAGATTCTCTGGCACTGTCATGGTTCTGAGTATGGAGGCCACTTTGGTGGTGAAAGGACAGCAACAAAAGTCCTTCAGAGCGGGTTCTACTGGCTGACTCTCTTCAGGGACTCAAGAGCTTTCCTAAAGCACTGTGGCAGATGTGAAAAAGCTGCAAATCTCCCTGCTAACCATGAAATGCCACAGCAGGGACTTCTTGAGGTTGAGTTGTTTGATGTGTGGGGTATTGATTTCATGGGACCTTTCCCACCCTCACATTCAAACAACTATATCCTAGTAGCAGTCGACTATGTGTCCAAATGGGTGGAAGCTGAGGCTTTGCCCACCAATGATGCCAAGGTGGTAATGAGCTTTCTTCAGAGGTATATCTTTAGCCGGTTTGGCATCCCAAGGACACTCATTAGTGATGGAGGAAGTCACTTCTGTAACAGACAGTTGGACTTTCTTCTGCATAGATATGGAGTCCGTCATAAGGTGGCAACCCCCTATCACCCTCAGACAAGTGGACAGGTTGAAGTTTCCAACAGGGAGCTTAAGAGGATTCTGGAGAAGACCGTCAGTGTTTCAAGAAAGGACTGGTCTAGGAAGCTTGATGATGTTCTCTGGGCATACCGGACAGCATACAAGACTCCAATTGGCATGTCCCCATATCAGTTAGTCTATGGCAAAGCCTGTCACTTGCCAGTGGAGCTGGAGCACAAGGCTTATTGGGCAATCAGGTACCTGAATCTTGATTCAGAAGCTGCAGGAATTAAGCGGATGCTTCAGTTGAATGAGCTTGATGAATTCAGATATTCAGCCTATGAGAATGCCAAGCTCTATAAGGAAAGAACCAAGCTACTGCATGATAAGAAGATTGCCATCAGAGTCTTTGAGCCAGGACAAAGAGTGCTTCTGTATAATTCAAGGCTCAAATTCTTTCCCGGGAAGCTGAAATCCCGGTGGTCAGGACCGTTTGTGGTTACCAGAACCTCGCCATATGGTCATGTGGAAATACAGGAAGAAAATTCTAACAGGAAATTTACAGTGAATGGCCAGAGGTTGAAGCACTATCTTGGAGGCGAAATTGACCGCCAGAGGTCCACTCATCTGCTGAACTAGCAGAACTGACCGTCAAGCTAGTGACGTTAAAGAAGCGCTTGTCGGGAGGCAACTTGATAATTTCGTATCCTTCGCCATTTTTCGTAGTAGTTTTTCTTAGTTATTTTTTTTATCGAGTTCTTACTAATTCTCTGATCATGCAGCTATGTTCTTCCAGGAACCGACCAGCTCAAGCTAAAAAAAAAAAATACTACGCGACGCGACTGCATCAGCGACGCGTCCGCGTCGCAAGGGGAGAAGAGAAAAATAAAAACGAACAGAGAGTCACGCTGGAGCGTGGCTGGAGGCGTGCCAATGGCACAATTTGTTCCACGCGACCGCATCGCCGACGCGTCTGCGTCGTATGGGCGTAATGGCCTCCCACGCGACCGCGTGACCCACGAGGCCGCGTGCCCTGATTTTCGACGTAAAACGGGTGCACAGCTGAAAGTTGTGCTAGAGTGGTGCTGGACTATCGCTGGACGCGCAATTCCCTTCACGCGACTGCGTGCCCCCACGCAGCCGTGTCGCTTGCGCCGCCCAGTTTTCTTTCTCTCTCTCTCCCAATCCTACTTCTCTCTTATTCTCTTATCCTTTTATTTTTTCTTTCATTTTAATATTTGTCTTTTCTAATTTCAGTTCCTCTTTGCTTGAGGACAAGCAAACTATTAAGTTTGGTGTTGACGCTGCGCTTACAGGTTTTCTAGTACAAAAGGGAGGCGAATCATCTTCGCGAAGGAGCACAACCTGAAGAATAAAGCGACCGCTAGGATAATTAAGGTGGTTGAGTTCCTTTCATTTTTTATTCCTCCCCTCTTTTTCTATGTTATGTTCCAGTTTCCTGTTATTTTGCTTTGTTTGTTGCATGATCCTTTATTAGTTAGAATCCTAGGACTAGTTTAGTTTTTCTATTGCTTTAATTCTGAAAAGATGTCTCATGTATTACTCACTGAGCTTAAATTAAAAAAAATTTAAAAATAAAAATAAAAATAAAAATATAGGAGTGATATATTGCATGAGAAAGTGGGTCTATATTGAATAATAGTCTTATTTACTTAAATGTGGTGGTATTTTCTGTGATTCTGAATGCATGACATGAACAGTGCATATTTTTTGATAGTGAAGCTTATGAATGTTAAAATTGTTGGCTCTTGAAAGAATGATGAAAAAGAGAAATGTTATTGATAATCTGAAAAATCATAAAATTGACTCTTGAAGCAAGAAAAAGCAGTGAAAAACACAAAGGCTTGCGAAAAAAAATAAAATAAAGAAAAAAAGGAAAAAAAAGGAAGAGCAAGCAGAAAAAGCCAATAACCCTTCAAACTAAAAGGCAAAGGGTAAAAAGGATCCAAGGCTTTGAGCATTAATGGATAGGAGGGCCCAAAGGAATAAAATCCTGGCCTAAGCGGCTAAATCAAGCTATCCCTAACCATGTGTTTGTGGCGTGAAGGTGTCAAGTGAAAAGCTTGAGACTGAGCGGTTAAAGTCGTGGTCCAAAGCAAAAAGAGTGTGCTTAAGAACTCTGGGCACCTCTAACTGGGGACTCTAGCAAAGCTGAGTCACAATCTGAAAAGGTTCACCCAGTTATGTGTCTGTGGCATTTATGTATCCGGTGGTAATACTGGAAAATAAAATGCTTAGGGTCACAGCCAAGACTCATAAAGTAGCTGTGTTCAAGAATCAACATACTGAACTAGGAAAATCAATAACACTATATGAATTCTGAGTTCCTATGGATGCCAATCATCCTAAACTTCAAAGGATAAAGTGAGATGCCAAAACTATTCAGGATTGCAGTTGTAAACCCCACTATAAGAAGAGACATGAGCTTAATCGAACTCTCATTCTCATGCAAATTCACATCCTAAGCTTATATTAGTTTTGGTTACTTGAGGACAAGCAACAGTTTAAGTTTGGTGTTGTGATGCGTGAGCATCTTGTCTATCTTTTCCTAGTGAATTTGCATCTAAATTGTTGAATTTAATTAAGAATTAAATATATTTTAGCCACTATGGATGCTATTTTGATTTTTGTACAATACTGTTTATTTTAGGTAGCATTTGGCGGAATTTGATGGAGTTTCTGCAGAGAAAGAGAAGAAGCCAAGGAGATGACCAGCGAATACCGACGCGGACGCATGGCTCACGCGACCGCGCGGAATGGAAGAAATTGCAATGACGCGATCGCGTGGAATCTGCACAAATGACGCGAACGCGTGGACGACGCGGACGCGTCACATGCGCCACGTGCAGAAAATGCAGAAAAATGCTGGGGGCAATTTCTGGGCTGTTTTAACTCAATTTTCAGCCCAGAAAACACAGATTAGAAGCTGCAGAATGGGCGGAACAAGTGGTCCCCACCCATCAACTGAAGATCTGTTAATTAATTCAAATTTAAATTCAAATCTTAAATTAGGAAAAGATATTATCTTAAGTTTAATTTTAAATATTAGATTTTAAATTTATTAGGATTAGTTATAAAAAGGGATCTGATGCCATCAAATTGGAAGACGGTACATTTGGACCTGAATCCTTATTTTCTCTTTTCCATGAGCAACTAAACCTCCACTGTTAAGGTTAGGAGCTCTGTCTATTTCTATGGATTAATTTTATTGCTTTTACTATTTTAATTTATGTATGGGTTTATAATTTAAGAGTTGTTTTCGCTCTTTATTTTATGAATTTGGGTGGAACGGAAGTATGACCCTATTTTTATTTGAGTTCTTGTAAAACTTGGAAAAGCTCTTTACCTGAACAACAGCTTGAAAACTATTTCTCCTAAATTTTAATTATCTGAATTTAATAGGATACGTGACATATAATCCTTTTACCTCTTGGATAATTAGAGTTTTTGTGGCATATAAACTAGAAATTGATTATCACCCTCTAATTGGAATTAATTGACCAAGGAATTGGCAGTTAATGAATTTTAGAGGAGACTAGGAAGGTCTAAGGAATTAGGGTCTAGTCACATATAGTTTGCCATAAATTAAATCCTACATGATTAAAATAGTTAGTAAGAAAAATTAATCCGAAAAAATAGATAACTCTGAAACCTTAACTATCTTCTCCATATTTTATTCCCAACTTATTTATCTGCATATCTTTAATATTTTTTATATTGTTTAATGTCTTTTATATTGCATCTCAACACTATTTTCTGTTTGTCTAACTAATCCTATCAAACGCTATTGTTGCTCAATCCATCAATCCTCGTGGGATCGACCCTTACTCATGTAAGGTATTACTTGGTACGACCCAGTGCACTTGCCGGTTAGTAAGTGTGGTTGTAAATTACCGCACCAGCGGGCTGGGAGTTGGAGATGCTATGATTCGTAACACTGCACTGTTGTTTGAGTGGTGGTGGCGTTTTTCTAAAGAAGAATGCCCGTTATGGAAGAAGGTGGTCTATTCATGCAATAATCTGAGGCCAAATGAGTTACTGTCCACCCAAGTGTTGCCTACTAGAGGGGCCCTTGGAAGGATATTTGCCACATAAAAATTAAGGAGCAACATTTGAAGGATAAGATGATTACTGGCCTGGCTTTGGAGATTGGTGATGGCCAACGGACTCGGTTTTGGGAGGATGTTTGGTTACATGGTGGGTCCTTGAAAGAACGGTTCCCCCGACTCTTCTTTGTTTCAAACCAATGTGGTTCGGTTATTGGGGATTGTGGGTTTTGGGAGGGGTTACAGTGGGTTTGGAACTTCCAATGGAGGCGAGAGCCTTTTCAATAGGAGTTAGACCTCCTAAGTCAGCTACATGAGGCTTTGAGACCTGTCAGGCTAGTGAATACTAGAGAGGATAGAGTTGTGTGGAAATTTGATAGGTGCTACAAGAAGGAATGCTATCAGAGGAGATAACCAGTTACAGCTTTACGAAGGCCGTCTGAAAAGGTTTGGTTCCACCAAGAGTGGAGCTATTTACTTGGTTTGTCCTAGTAGACCGGGTGAATACCAAAGAATGGCTAAGTCGGTTCGGGATTATTAGCAAGATGATAAGCGTTGTGTCTTATGTACTAACGAGGTTGAGCAGGTCCATCACTTGTTTCTTGGCTGTGATTTTACTTGGCAGGTGTGGAATGGGTGGTTATCGGTGCTTGGCCGACGCTGGTCTCTTCCGAATTTGATGAAGGACCATTTCTTAAGTTGGACAGATGAGCCGCGTAGAAAAGAGGATCGAAAGCAACGCTTGAGGTGCTTCTGTGCGATCATCTCGCACATTTGGATGGAGAGGAATAGGAGGATATTTCGGAATAAAAGCAAAGGAGTTGACGAAGTCTTCCACATGACCATGCTTAGCTGCGACGAGTGGAGAGGGGTCCAGTCCTCGTATTGTTGATGGCTATGCTAGAGATGACATGCGGATTTCTTGTCATTGGCGTTGGGTACTTTTGGAGTTATCTGTATGTTTGTGTTATTTGACGACGTATGTTCCACTTTAGTGTGTTGAGCTCTTTTATTTAAAAAAAAAAACGTAGTTTATTCATTAGGGATCTCACATATGTTGATTGGATATTTGAATTCCCATTAAGTCACCTATTTCCAATGAAATTAATTGCACTTTTGAGAAACTGTTTATCAACAGTACTACGGTAATTGGATTTTTTATGTTGATATTTTTGCGATTTTAGGGGGAAGAGATCACGTACCCAAGAAAGTTTTAGATATATATATATATAGGTGAATGTTATGGTGCCTAAAACATAGTGCCTAACTTACTAAAAAAGGCAAAGAAATAATATTTAATAAACTTTAAATATTTTATGTTTACTTCATACATTTTATTTTTCACTTATAAAAATAAGTTAGACAATTTAGACACTACAGGCACCATAAAATCCATCATATATTTATGTGGATGAAGAAGTTGATGTGTAGAAGCAGAAGTGATGTGAATACAGGGAATAGTTGAGGTAGGATACTAGGATAAAGGGAGAAGGGAGAACTGAACAACAATAAAGAGAGCCTTGTGTAGTGGTAGCCTTGTCAGCACTCAGCAGTCAAATATTGAGCGCTGAGACAAAAACGTAGAGTATATAATTAGCTAATTACGGATTTGCGGTAACATTTAAAACATGGTTTACAACCGCTGGCATCCTAATCCAAATTAGTTACTAATGACCATAATCTGTAGTTGAGGAAGTGATTTTGTGTATTAGTATAGCAGTAGTCAGTATTTTGTTTTATGGAAGCAGCCTACCTAGCCGGCTAGCCCCCTCCTGGCTCTACAATCTACATACAGATTATAGAATACAGAATTTTAAATATTTGTTGTGTTTTGTATTGTCTCCCCCACCTCCACTCCGGAACATTATTCTATAGTAATTTGTTTACCATTCACCAACCAGTCTCTTCTCTTCTCTGCTCTTATAACCTGGATACTTTAACCTTTTCTATTACACTAGATTTGAATTTCCACGGCATTCTCTCTTTCTTTCTCTCTGTCTCTCTTCCCCCCAATGTTGTAGCTACAACACTCGCGTTCCTCAAACTCTGCTCTCTCCGTCTTGAACCAAAACTAACGTGATGGGTCACAAGTCCATGTTACAGGAGCTTCTGAAAGAAGAGCAAGAGCCTTTCCTGCTAAACAAGTACATTTCCGATAGGAGAACCCACATGAAGACCACCACTACTACTCTCGTCAACAACAAACAACGCAGCACAACTTTCCCACTCAATCTCTGCAAGAACGCATGCTTCTCCACCTCCACTACCACCACCACCACCAAATCCCCTCTCTTGGAATTCCCATCGCCCAATAATAACAAGAAGCCCATATTCCTTCACATTCCTTCTCGAACCGCCGCGCTTCTTCTCGAAGCCGCTCTCAGGATCCACAAACACAAGAAGACCAATCACGGCTTCGGCCTATTGGGCTCCTTCTTCAGGAGACTAAAGCAGAACCGCCGCAAGCACAAGCTCAAGGTGAGCTCCCTCAAAGATCGAGAAAATGTGATTAATAGATCCTACGAGTTGGGGTTTCGATGTTCATACTCTGTTTGGTCAGAGAGCAACGATGATGAGTCTCTCGACATGGAAACCTCAAGTAGCACTAGTACAAACTTTGATGACCACCACCACCACCATATTATTCACAATGGAGGATTCTTTGAAAGCCCATTCCGTTTTGTTCTTCAAAAGAGCCCCTCCTCCTCCTCCGGCCTCAACACGCCGGAGCTACCTTCACCTCCGCCCTCATCACCACAGACTCCCCACACTACGCAGGTTCGTTAATCAGTTTTTGTTTTCTGAGTCAACTAGTCTCTCAACCTTACTATATTAATCATTCAGGGGTTTAGTTTATTCTTTCTCGGTAATCTGCTATTTCATTTAAGATTTAGCTCCATGGACCGTGTTGTTATTATGATTATTATGCTTTTATGATTGTACTTTTCGATTCTGTTTCTGCCACATGCAAATCTTTTCTCCATTTTCTCACATCGAGTGGACTTTTTTCATAAAACATGACAAACTGTGATTTTTGTTTGCTCTTGCTTGCTGTCATTAGATCCCCACATTCGCGATTAAGCACATAACGGTTCCAAGTTTGTATTGTTCTTGTTCAATTTGTAAAGAGGGCATCTTGTACCACAATAAATAGCTAGCATCGTCACTCAATAACATTAATTTGAATATTTCGTTAGAACTGGAATTACCTTCCATATTAATTTATAACATATTTGCTGATGAACATTTTATCTTATCTTAATAGGACAAAGAAAGTAACGGCGGTGAGAGTGTGCATAAATTCCAATCGGGGGAACTAGAAGAAGAAGATAAGGAACAGTGTAGTCCCGTGTCTGTTCTAGACCCACCCTTCGAGGACGATGACGAAGCGCATGGAAACGACGAGGAGGACGAAAATGAGGAGCATGGTTTCGATTTGGAGTGCAGCTATGCCATAATGCAGAGTATGTCATAATTTCATTTATTTATTTTTGTACCATTCTCTCTGTTTGTTGTGCCGTCGTTTTCCCTCAACGCCCCATCCCACACGCCTCTTTCATTTGGTGATGGAGAAATGGTGGTGTCACTGTTTTTTTATTTGTGTTCATTCATTTCATACTCAATTATCTTATCACTGCAGATTAATAATGAAAACTGTGCACCTACTTAATTAGCCTAAGAGCAAAAAGAGATTCATCATTCTATGTGATGTGATTGTGTCGATATTGTAACCGCGCTATCTATGTGGGTTCCATTTGGAAGATCACATATGCTAAGCACTCAGAGAGCATTTCCTATTCAATGTGGCTTTGGCGTACTCTTTGTTTTTACAGCTAAGTTGAAAAGTATTTGTGCCATTTTGTAAATAAATTCTAACGTGACCCACATCTTTTCATGTTAGGAAATCTCTCCTAGATTGGGATATACTTGTATTTAATGCGCTGCATAACATTTGACCTATCTTAGCCCTTTGGGGTTTCATAAAAGTTGGTCCTTTTTGGTTGTTGCATACCAATTCTTAGTTACAGATCAATTTAACATGGCTATGGTAATTAAACTAGTGGTGGAACCCATTTTATGATCTGTTTCCGGTTTCCCACGCCTTAAATTTCCCACTAATAGCGTCTGAGCCTTAATGCATCTTGAACTCATTGTTTTCCATGTTTTGCATTGTTTGAACATCAATCATATATATTATTTATGATTGATAATTTTTTATTTTGATAGGAACTAAGCAGCAGCTATTGTACAAGCTTCGTAGATTCGAGAAACTCGCGGGGCTAGATCCGGTAGAACTCGAGAAAATAATGCTGGATCAAGAAGAGGAGGAGGATGAAACGGTCATGGAAGATGATGGATATGTATACGAGGCCAGTGAAGCATTATCGTGTAAAGAAAATGGCTTGATAGAACAAGTATTTGAAGCTCTCTTTGAGTCATCAAGACTTCAATTCCCAGAAGGCCTTAAGAGACTTGTATCTGATGTCATTGCAGAGGAAGAGAGGGAAATTGAGTGCTTAGAAGATTATAATCATAGGGACATGGTGGTGAGAAAGGTGTGCAAGAGAATGGAGCTTTGGAAACAAGTGGAGTCAAACACAATTGACATGATGATAGAAGAAGATTTTACTAGAGAAGAGGAAAATGGTTGGAAGAAGAAAAATGTGGATCAGATAAGGGACATGGCTGGGGAGCTTGAACTTGCTATCTTTGGGTTTCTAGTTGAAGAATTCTCAGAGGAGCTAGAATGTTAAAAATGTGGCCAAATTTTGACGCAGCTGAGCTAATTAAATTGTCAAAGATTTTACCTTATTCTTTCTTTTCTTTTTTCACCACCTTAGAATAGGCTTAGTTAGATATAAGCTTTAAAAAAAAAAAAAGTAAACCCAAGAAGATAATCTGGGTATATGTACATGACTCGTGTATGTAGCAAGTCATCTTTCTTAATATTTATAATTTTCACACTTAATGTTGATGTTATGTTTATTATTTATTAATTAATATTAGAAGAAGGAATTGTTAGATGTTAGTTGTCGGCGGAGAATAGTATGTAATGAGGATTGAGTACCACGCACTTCACTCAAGAAAGGATCAATTTGACAAGGACCAATCAGTCTAATCTTATGTTTTTTTCTTTTTCCAATGCCCCTTTTCTTTTCGTGCTTGGATATGACTTGTCAAGTCAAATTTGCATATTGTTTTTTTTTTTTTGGACTAAATTTGCATATTGTTTGTTTCTGGATTTCTTTTACTGATCTCCTTGTTGTGTTAATCAACCCAGATGGATTCTCTTCAGGTTATGCTTTTCCAGTGGCAGTGATCGATCGCTATCGTTTGCAGCTCTTGGTTTGTGTTGTGCTTTCCTGGGCCTATTTTGATTTCTGGGGATGAACGTTGTGAGACTGGGCTCCATCTATCAAGAATTCAACTTCCAAAATAGTCAATATTAAAAATATATCGACTAGTGTCCTGGCCCAATTGAAGCACTCTCTTTCTCTATGGAGGTACACTTGTTTGGTTTCTTCCCGTTCCACATTTACCCATTTAGTGGAACCAACGTATGCCTTCAGTTTGGGCCTACCAAAATTTTATCAAGTTGTGTAAACAGTTTTATTTTAGAGAAAGTATCAACCATCAAGTATCAACCCCCTACAAATTTAAAATACCCCTTATGGCTAGGAATTCTGATGTTCAAACACATACCAAATTGCTTGAACAAAAAATAAAAAAAACATTTTTATATGTGTTTGGTCTTCAAATGATGATCATAGTGTCTTAATTCCGAGGACATTCTCCAGTAATTTCTGCTTCCGTCCCCTTTTCATATGGTCCATCAAATAACAAAACTTTCAAAGGTGTCGGCTTCCCCAGTTGCCACATTAAAGAGCCTGGGCCAATGTCAATACGCCATCCATTCAATGCGTGCAAGTAATGTGTAATGCATGTCCCAACAAAATATAAATTAAAATCAACAGCGTGACGAACTAAATTATTGGAAGAAACTAAGCCACCACTCCCATCTATCACCGACAACCAAGTTTCACCATGGGAAACAGTTCCAATGAAGAAGATGGAGGAGAACCCAACAAAAACAATTACCACGTAATAGACATGTGCAAGTGGAAGTTTAACCAAGAGAGACTAGCTTCCATGCAAGCCAAGATCACAGGTAGCCCTAAACTTTTAAGTAAAGGCGCAGGCAAGAGAACCTGTTGCATCTTCAGGGTTCCACAGAGCCTAATCGACGCAAACGGAAAAGCCTACCATCCCCGAATCGTGTCCATTGGTCCTTACCACCGCGCCCAATCTCGCCTGAACATGATCGAGGAACACAAGTGGAGCTACCTCGCTTCCCTACTTGCTCGGACACACCTCCATGGGTTAACTTTAGAGGCCCTATTAGAATCCCTGGCACCCTTAGAATCCAGAGCCAGAGAGTGTTACTCCGAAGCCCTTCAACTAGACACCCACGATTTCATCGAGATGATGGTCCTTGACGGTTGTTTCATCATCGAGCTCTTCCGCAAGGTTGCAAGATTGGTACCCTTTGAACTCAACGATCCCTTAGTCACCATGGCCTGGATTTTACCCTTTTTCTACCGAGATTTCCTCAAGCTAGAAAACCAGATCCCGTTCTTCATCCTTCAACGCTTGTTTGAGGTCTCAAACATCCCCCAAGATAAGTCAACGTCCTCGCTCACCGCCCTCGCTCTGGAATTCTTCAATAACATTTTGCTGAGGCCAGACGAGGTGTGTCCTAGTTTATGATGCACAATTATATTTATATTTAATAATCCTACGTCTATATGTATTCAATATGTGCAATACAGGTAATAAGGCAGAAGAGCACGACGGCAAAGGGGATGCACTTACTGGACCTGATTCGGTCCAGCTTCATCCCGAACGACGAACAAGTGGCAGAGCCAAAAACGGTGTCAACACCAACGCACGTGATCCACTGCGTCTCCAAGCTTCGGTGCGCAGGGATCAAGATCAACCCAGGGAACGACAAAGAAACATTCCTGCAAGTAACATTCAAACACGGCGTGATAGAGATGCCGATGCTAACGGTAGACGACTTCATGAGCTCGTTCTTGCTCAACTGTGTGGCGTTCGAGCAGTGCTACAGCTCGTGCTCCAAGCAGTTCACCACGTACGTCACGCTTTTGGACTGCCTCATAAACACGTACAGGGATGTGGAGTACCTGTGCGACAGGAACATAATAGAGAACCACTTTGGGACTGAAGGGGAAGTTGCGAGCTTCGTTAACAACGCTGGCAAAGACGTCGCGGTTGACTTGGAAATGTGTTACTTGTCTCGGTTATTCAACGAGGTTCATCAGTATTATAGTAATAGTTGGCATGTTCAGTGGGCTACCTTCAAGTATAGGTATTTTGATACGCCATGGTCCTTTATCTCTGCACTTGCTGCCTTCGTTTTGTTGCTTCTTACTGTGGCTCAGACCTACTTCGCGGCTTATCAGTATTTTGATCCCCAAAAATTTAATTGATTAATTGACGCTGATTTTCTTCTGATCTACAATGACATACATACTGGCTCTGTCTGTAGAGTTGTTGATCTGGTGTGACCCCCATTTTGGCACAAATTTTTACATATCATCATCTACTTTATAAAAATAGCTTCTACTCTGTGTATCTTAAATAAGCATCGTTAGTCGTTACGTGTCAAAATCAAAGTTTCATAAACATAGTAAAAGAAAGAGGTTTCATATTGAAAATTCAAAAAGAACAAAAGGAGATTGTAAATCTGGAAATTATTTTCTAATCACTGCTTTATTATTCAGGAGATGAAACAAAAAACAGTGATTCTATACGCTTAATTTTCTTTTTGTTTGCGTGTTAGAATTTTTTATGTGTTGAATTTAAAGAGGTGTAATTTCCAACCATATGACTGAACATATATGTTGTATAAAATTGTGGGCAGGGGTGAGTAGGGTAGGGTGTAGTGGGAGTTTGTTTGTGGGTACTTTACCCACACGCTTAGTGTATATATATAGGGAGCTACTCAAATGAAGATGCAAAAAACATCTTTTTATGAAGATGCTTTGTATAAAAGTGTGATTTATTGATTTGGCCACACTTCAAATAAAAACAACACTTTTATAACATATCAAAATCTAACCCTACACTCCATTATCTAAGAGTTAAAAAGAAAAATCATCACATGAAGACAATTATAATATCTTCATGGGAGTACCCACCATATATATATATATATAGAGCAATGTTAGGAGCCAGCAACATTTGTGATTGGTAGCCATCAACTAGCCATCAATGATGATTTGATGGTGTGAGATTGGTGTGAGATATCATCCAATGGCTCACATTTCTCTGCTGGTTACATGCTGGCCAAAATGCAATAAAATTGCTGGCCCTAGACTTTTCCATATATATATATTTGTTGAGTGTTGTTACTCAATAGCCTATTAATAATGATTAAGTGCCGTAGGTTGCCAGAAAAAAACAATAAAATTAATAAAAAAAACAACAAAATTAATAAAAAAAAATAGTTAATTTATATTATTTTATTAATTTATTTAATTTATTAAATTTTTTTATTTATTTAAGATTAATAAAATAAAATAAAATTTTAATTAATAATTTTATATTCTTTACTTTTTTTTAATTTTATTTTAGATTTTAATTTATTACTAAAAGGTAGTGAAATTCTATTGATATTGAAATAAAATTGCAAAAAGGTCTATAGGGTAGAATAAGTAAAATAATGTGATACCCACATTACAACATCCAAATGAAACAACCTAAGATCTAAAATGTTTATCTTTCTCTTTCTTGCCGTCTATTATATTATCGATTCTATTATATAAAAATCAATTTTTTACATTTAATGATAGAGTCGTAACATGTTTCTGAGAGTGTTTCTTAATTTATTTTATTTAACTCATTAAATACAATTCATTATGATGCATTAATTATATCAACTAATTGATTTGATTAGATATTTAAGTATCACACAATGATTGTAAAACTGTATACTAACATTGATATAATATTATTTCATGTATATGTTTTGCAGGTATCAAAGAAAAGTGTTGAGTTATTTTTTAGTGGGTTTAAATTATTTATTGTTTATTAGAGAATTTTGTGCATTAGAATTCTCTAATAATTTATTATTTATTTTGAGCTGATTTTGATATGTTCTTACTTGACAGTAAAATAACATATAAAAAATTGTTAGTGGGTTTAAGTATTACTAGGTTATTTATGGTCACATTGAGTATATATGTTTGATTTATTGAAAAAAATAAATTACTAAAACTAATTAAGGGTGTGAGTAAGATTAACGTTGAGAGAATCTCAATTGGTAAATAGAGTTCGTAGAGCAAAATTTTAAAAATATTTTCAATTTGCGAGTAAAATTAAAATAGAGTCTAAACTCTACCCTACTTTATCCATTGTCAGTTTTATGGGAGAACATAATATTTCCAACTTTGTGGGAGAATATAATATGATATTGTCATTTTGATTTTTTTTATTAAATTAAAAAAACAATAAATGACAAAACGATACTGCAGTTTTATAATTTTTAAAAAATTAAAAAATAATAAAAATAAAATACCGTTGTAGTTTTGTGTTTTTCGAAAATTAAAAAATATAATAAATGACAATCCCGCAATGCCAAATTGAATTTATGTCAGATTTCTCCGCATAAAAAATCGCTGAACATTTTTTTAAAATACTAAACTTATCTCAATATTTAAAAAACTCTATACAAGAAATACTTGTGAATAGGTATCCATGAGGCTATAACCCGGGTCCACCGCTAAGACTTCTTCTATTCTTACTGTTTCGTAGACGTCGTCAACGTATTGAGAAATCCAAATATCACAAGCAAGGTGGTATATATCGACCGACTTAAGGGTGTCTACGGATCGGATCGGATCGGATCGAATATGACGAAAAATTCGATCTGATCCGCACAATTCTCATCGGATCGGATCGGATACAATATCTGCATTTTTTAGTGTCGGATCCGATCCGATCCGCAAATTTGCGGATCGGATCGGATCGGATATCGGATATATCCGCATAATCCAAGATTATAAGACACTAAAATCTAAGATTGTTGAAAGAACATTGAGAATGAAGTTTCTTGCTACTTAAAAATTAAACTTGAGTCATCCCTTCTTAAATCAGCAGGCAGCAGCACTAAAATACTTATCAAACATGAATAGTGTATTCCTATTAAAATATACATATTGAAAAATTAGTAAAACATGTTAGAATAAATTGAACAAAAAACAGTCTAAGTTATTATACACTAATACAAGTACTTAGTTATAAACTTATAATACCTAAGATGGTTCAAGAGGATGTAATTGACTTTGAACTTCAGGATCTCCAGCACTAGTAACTCCAGAAAATTCTTTTCAATTAAACAATCAAATATGTCAAAGCCAATGGGATAAAATAAAGAATAAAGAAGAGCGAAAAATAAATGAACCAATTCATTATATACCTGAATCAACCGTAGCATCTCCTTCATCAAGCTCAACCAAAATCTTAGCAGGTTTTAACCAATTTTGAGTACAAATTAAAGCCTCTACAGTGGTGGGACTCAAAGCACTACGATAAGGGTCAAGGACACGACCTCCGGTGCTAAAAACTGACTCGGACGCCACAGTAGAAACAGGAATGGCTAATATATCTCTAGCCATGCAAGACAGAACTCGATACCTCAGAGTCTTTCCTCTCCACCACCTCAGTATGTCAAATCCACTAAAATCTTCCGCTACTTCATCTTCCAAATACCTATCCATCTCATTCTTCTTGAGCTCACTTAACTTTATCCTTTGTGTTTGTTTCCACTTGCTCATAGGGTCTTCAATCATAATGCTATCAATGTCACTCGTGTCTAAACTAGGATTTGGTGTAGTATCGGAAGAAAAACTAGTATCTTGAGTATCTTCAGGGGGGCGAGGATTCCATATGGTATATTGCTTAAACAATTTAGCAATAATATCCTTCAATTTTTTGAAGATCCTTGAAGACTTTTCACCTTCACCATACATCTCAGACAAAGTGAACTGAATATATTCCAAAGATGGTTTATTGGCTTTGTCACTTGAAGTGAAAGAGGAAGAAGAGTAACGGTGATCAGAATCATCCCAATACTTATCAAACTTAGCTTTCATAGCTGATGCCATCTCACGCAACACCAAATCATCACTTACAATCTATTTATTTAAAGTGCATAATATCTTACACAATACATGAAAAAAAGTATTTGAGGTGACATTCAAAGAACTAGAGAATAAAAGAGTTGCATGATAGAAAATTTGTAAAAACCGCATGAAAATACGAGCTCTACTCCAATCTTCATCAGTAGGAGGCCCCCTCATCGTCAACATATCTCTCAAAATGAGCATCTTTTCTCGCAAGCCGAGCAAATGCCCTTTCAAACTTTTCAGCCACTTCCAACATCATATAGGTAGAATTCCACCTAGTTGGCACATCAAGAATAATCATTTGACGACTAGTAATGTTTGCCTCAAGTGCGCACCTCCTAAAGGTTGCTAATCTAGATGGAGAGGACTTCACAAACTTACAGGAAGTTCTTATCCTAGCAATAGAAGAGCTTAAATCTTTTAAACCGTCACAAACAATTAAGTTCAAAATATGGGCAGCACATCTCAGATGGACAAATTTCCCACCCAACATAGTACAACCATTCCATTCTCGCATAATTCTAACCAAAGTATTCACAGCAACAAAGTTGGCACTAGCATTATCTACAGTTACAGTACAAAGCTTCCGAATACCCCAATCTTTCAGGCACTTCTCTAACGCTTTTCCTATGGTAGGACCAGTATGATCAGCAATCAAGTTAAAAGACAATATTTTCTTATTCAACGTCCATCCATCATCAATGTAATGAGCAGTTACACACATATAGTTCATGTTTTGAACAGACGTCCAAGTGTCAGTGGTTAGGGAAATCATCTGATGGTTCAACTCTAAGAGGGATTTAAGTTTGGTCTTTTCCTCTACATACAATTGCATACAATCTCTAGCAACTGTCTGACGACTTGGGATTTTAAATTGAGGTTGCATCTCACCACAAAAGTCCCTAAATCCAGTATTTTCTACAAACTTAAATGGGAGTTCATCAATTATTATCATCTTACAAAGTGAAAGCCTACACCGCTCCTGGTTAAAGTCTACTGCCTTCAATGTTGGTGGCTCATCTAAATTAGAATTTGTGAACACAAGGGTTTTTTGTTTTTTATCAACTTGATTATCTGGGTTCTTCGCACAAGTTCCAATGTGTTTTTTAGATTAGAGGTTCCATCCTACGACTATGACATTGTAACCATTTCAAGCAATGTTTACATTGAGCTTTAGTTTCTTCCGCATTTTTTTTTAAAGTGATCCCAAATAATAGAAAGGGGGCCTGCTAGCCTTTCATTTACCTGGCTAGCCTGTTTGTGTCTCTGTCCCAGCAGTAGGAGCATCACTTGAGGCTTGATTAGTCACTGATTCTCCTCTCCTTGCTGACTCAGAAGGTGTCGATGCAGCAATATTTGGTGGAGTAGGAATGCTCCCTACCTCAGATCCACTTGTATTGTTTGTAACTGCTTGCCTATCAGCCATTTCAAGCAACACAATCCTGCAAGAAACATCTCACATAATTACATAATTCATATAAACATAGAATAGAACAACAGCATCTCACATAATTCATATAAACAATAACATGAGCAGAATTCTTTAAAAAACACAATAACAGTAAGGGTAATTACAACAGGTTACTATTATGTATTGAAAATAAGTCAAAAAATCGAGTCCAAACACAGAATAGAGAAATAGAGCATTTCAATTCAGCAGGTTACTCATGAAAATTACCTGAAGACTAAAGTCCTGACTCCTGAATGTGGCGATGAGATTAGGGCCTAGGGGTGAGAGATTGTGGGCTTTCAACCAGAGAGGCAGAGAATCCAAGCAGCTGATGCTAGTGTTGCTCTAAACAGCCTGCTCAAGGATTTGAACATCGTCGTGAACGTTGAGGAGGAAGCCGACCAGCACAGGCAGGAACGGCGAGGGTGAACGGCGACCTGAACGGCATAATAGGTGAGACTCTCAGAGATTGGGAGTCACGGGGTAAACGGCGGGGTGAACGACAAAATAGGTGAGACCGTGAGAATCTGAGAGATTGGGGGTCAGGGGTTGAACGGCGGGGTGAATGGCAGACGTGCAGAATAGGTGAATGGGTGAGAGTGAGATTGGGGTCTAGAGATTTGAGTTTCACTTTGTCTCAGGCTTTCAGCGTCGTGAAGGAAGGAAGCAAGGAACAAGGAAGGGAAGGGTCCGAAGGGAGTCACTAGTCAGGGACGAAGGGTGAGCTGTGGTCTGTGTCTCTGTGAAGTGTGAAGTGCAAAATGAGATTAGGGTTAAGTTAGGTAGTGGCTGCAACACAAAGTAACTAACATATATATATTTTTTATTTTTTATTTTATAATTATTTTTTATGGATCTGCAGATCTGCGGATCGAATCCGCAGAT
>NC_029790.2:83223301-83224521 GCF_000816755.2 Arachis ipaensis
CAAGTTCTGCTAGGACCTGAAGTAATGATTTTTCCTTGCACGCTACATCACCTAAATCCAAACTAGGAAAATTTTTATCATATATATCAAATAAATGTTAATTACTTAAGAAAAAAAGTTAACAATCAACAATAATAAGTAATTACAACTTTATTCCTTTTTGAGTACGTACAAATACAATTTTTCTATCCTTATTTTAAGATACGTTATTATACTGATCATCTGTATATTTATATGAACACGCGTGGCAACATTAGCACGAATTTACTAATTTTAGCACAAATAGAACACAACTACAAGAATGGATGTTGGTTTTGTATTTAAGAAGAGCAGGTATACATCACCATCACCCTTTAGAGTAAAGGTAATGTTAGATGCTCAAAATATTAAAGATAATAAATAAAAAATATATGATCAATAATTTTTTAGGACATACTTAAACGCACCTAAATATCATTACATATTAGTGCGTCTAACTTTATTCTTAACATATATTTTTAAAATAATATATATTATTATTTATTAAGGTAAAAAATATTTTAAATATTTTATATAATTAAGAGAAGATATTAAAAATAATTAAAAAATTATTTCATATTTTAACATCAATAAAAAATTAAAATATTATTGTAATTTATCAAAAATATGTTTTATATTTTATATATATGTCGTGTTCTTGTGTCTTATAAAATTTTAAAATTTTGGTGTCCGCATGTCCCATGTCGTATTGTGTCCCATATCCATGTCAGTATTCATGCATCATATAGCCAATAACATTTGCACTGATAAGAGAGTATCGATCACTTTCCTAACTTAATTGACACAAATAATTTCTTTCTATAACTATTTTCTCTCGTTAATTACACCAAAAGTCAATTTCAAATTTAATGTCCCAATCTCAAAAAATTCTGTGTCATTATTACATTCATAATTCTATAATTTTATTCTCAAATAAAAATTTTAAATTCTAGTATTTTTTATCTTAAAAAATTCTCAAATTACCTCAATACATTTTATAAAAAATAAAACCATCTTAAATTTGATTAGTTTATATTTATTGAAAACTAGAAACAGTCAAAATTAGTAGTTTTTGTACTACAAAATAAAATAATAAATTAGTACCAAGTCATTGATTATAAATGTTATGTGTTTAAAATTATAGATATTATAAATATAAAATTATAGATGTTAAGTTAAAAAATTTTATCAACTTTTACTAT
>NC_029790.2:83224940-83247447 GCF_000816755.2 Arachis ipaensis
CTCATAACTTAATTGATATAATTAATTACTTTCTATAACTATCTTCTCTCATTTAATTATACTAAAAGTCAATTTTAAATTTAATATAAACTAAATCTCAAAAAATTCTCCTTCATTATTAGATTCAAAATTCTATAACTTTTTTTTCAAATACAAATTTTAAATTCTGATATTTTTAATCCTAAAAAAAATCTCAAATTGCCTTAATACATTTTATAAAAAATAAAAAAATCTTAAATTTGATTAGTCTCTATTTATTGAAAATCAAAAATTTCTAAAATTATTAGTTTTTGACCTACAAAATAAAATAATAAATAATAAATTAGCACTAATTCATTGATTATAAATATTATGTGTTTAAAATTAAAGATGTTATACATATAAAATTATGAATATTAAATTAAAAAATTTTAACAACTTCTACTATACAACTCATATTTTACATATAGACTATTAGAAAATAAAAAATAAAGAATGAAAAATAAACAAAAATTAAAAATAAATTTTTAAAAGTAATTATTAACCCATCATATTAAAATCAATAAATAAGCATACATATGAATATTAAATAAAAAAATTAAAATAATTAAAATCATGATCCATTTTAAGTGCACATATGAGATAATTTGAAGAATACAATAATACACATAGTTTAAAATTTGGTAATATTAATTATAAAAATTTATTAATTATGGACATCATATATATGAAATTATGAATGTTATGAGTATGAAATTATGGATGTTATTAATATGAAATTATGGATGTTACGTGTAACTTATTCAATAACTAAAAAATGATGTGTATTGTAAGAACCGGAGTTTTCACAAAAAATCGCTTAACTAGAATAGAATATATTAATTTTCCAGAAGAGGTTCGAAAATAAAAAAATGTTTTTCTTAAAATATAAACATGAGATTCGGATTCAATGGATTTTTCTAAGTGGACAAATGTTCTCTTTTGAAAATTTTCACGTAAAAACGCGTACCAATAGATTAGCTGACAATACTAGCTTAAGTCTATCCAGTACTGCGTAAGAGAGAGTGAAACAGTAGAAAACCTTAGAAGAGTTTTTGAAATAGCCAACCGGGTACTTATTCTAAAGGTTTGGCCCAAAGTTGAGACAAACGAACCAAAAACGCAATACAGTTGGACCGGGCCCGTTGGGCCCAAGCCCAACTTATATAAAGCCATAAATGAGCCAAAGAAGCTCATTTCAGCACAAAGAGAGAGAGAGAGAGAAAGAGAGAGAGAGAGAAAACTCAGATAGGGAGAAGAGAGGAGAAGGAAGCTATTGTCACTATTCATCTCCCCTTCAAAGTTCCATAACTTTTGATCCGGAACTCCGATTGACGAGCCGTATGCGGCTACGCGAAGTTCTCATTGACCTCTTCCATTCTAGCTAAACAAATTAGGTAAGAACTCGAATTTCATACTCCTCCTTTCAGCCTTAACAGATTTCACGTTTTTGGATATAGTATTTGAGTAGATTTTTGTGATTTTGGTTGTTTAGGTGAACTCTAGTAGCGGGTAATTATTAGGCTTTGCCCCAATCCCTTTGGACAAGGTAAATTTCCTCATATAACCTTGTAGTATTGTATGTTGTGGTTTCTAGGTTTTGATTTTGGTGATATATGTGTTGTTAGTTTGAGCTTTGGTGCATTCTGGAGTTGTCTTGGCTTTTTGGTGGTTTTGTGCATGGAGGATAATCGGCCAAGGTATGGTTTCAGTTTTCTCTATGTAATATATAATATTTTTGGACACTTAGGCTAGTTGACTTTAAGATAGGATTGAATTAAATAAATGGTGGATTGGATTATGTATGTGGCATGTGAATTGTGATGAAGATTTTATTTGTTGTGTATGTTAGAGTTTGATTATGATATTGATGAGAAAATTGATGATTGGTGTTGTTGATGGGAATTGATAGAAGATGTAGTGGTGTTGTGTGGAAGGAATTGGAATAATAATGATGATGAGTATATGATTTGATAATGAATGACGATAATTAGGTATATGGCTTGTATATGGAATAATGTTATTGTAATTGGGATCATGGAATGAATTGGGAAATAGAATTGTTTTGGGTACTTTGGCAGTGATGTGTGTTTGATTGATTAGGTACATGAAGTATAGGATAGGGAATTGGGTATGTTTTGTTTTGGGTTTTGGTTGTGAATTTTGGAAAGTTGAAAACCTTGTGTTTTTGGCAAAAACTAGTGTTTGGTAAACTTTGACAGATCATAACTTCAGCCTCAAAACTTGAAATTAAATGAACTTTGTTTTAAATTAAATATGGCTTTGAGAGCTTTAAATTGATATAAAGTTTGTAGAAAATAGATTTTTGTAGAGGAAGTTATGACTATTTAAAGTTCGGTATTTCAAACTGAAATTCTACAGCATTTAATTTTTCTGAGTCTGATGCAGCATGCGTACGCGACCACCTGCACACGACGCGACTAACCCTTTCGGGTATGATATCACGCGTACGCGAGCAAGGTGCATGCATATGCGAGCAAAGGAAAATGCACCCACACGTACGCATGACCCCTGCTTTGCTAAAAATGTATTTTTCTTCATTTTTAAGGGTTTTCTAGCTTTCCAAACTTTCTTAACTTCTCTTTGAGACTTATGGTTGGTAATTAGACTCTAAAATTGGGGAGGATGGGTTAATTAATTTGAATTTGTGATTTTCTTTGATATGAGTTTAGAGCCGGTGACTTAGGCCTTAGGAGGTTTACGGATAAGTGATAAACCCATATTTCATGATATATTTTGTGCTCAATTTAAGTGATTTATTCAACCTTTCATCCACTTATTCATGTGAAATTACATGGTTTTACCTTCCCTTCCTTATTATGTGATATATGTGAAAAACATGTTTTCTATGCTTTAAAAATAATTATTTTAATTACCTTTTATTTCCATTCGATGCCGTGATTTGTTGTTGATTATTTTCAGATCTCCTAAGGCGGGAATGATTTAAAGGATGAAAAAGAAACATACAAAAAATGGAAGGAAAGCACAAAATGGAGTTTTTGAAGAAATTGGCAGCGACGCGAACGCATGGACGACGTAGCCGCATACCTAGCGCGAAAAGGCAGTGACGCGAACGCGTGACTGACGCGGACGCGTGCCTTGAGCAGAACGCAGATGACGCGTACGCGTGACCGAAGCGAACGCGTGATAAGGAAAACTCCAGATGACGCGACCGCGTGACCCACGCGGACGCGTGACAGACGCCACACACCAAAAACTGCAGAAAATGCTCCCAGCAATTTCTGAAGCCCTTTTTGGCCCAGATCCAAGTACAGCACAGATTAAAGGTTATAAAGTGGGAGAATGCATCCATTCAAAAAGGAGGCCTTCAATTATTCACTTTTCATGATTTAGATGTAGTTTTTAGAGAGAGAGGTCCTCTCTTCTCTCTTAGGTCTTAGGATTAGGATTAGGATTTCTCTCAATTTTAGGACTGCTTATCTTCATTACAGGTTCAATGTTCCTTTTTTATTTATTTTTCCAATTTAATTTATGAACTTTTCCATGTTAGATTTGGATATTCTATTTAATATAATTTGAGGTGTTTTCAGATCTATGATTTGTTTCTTTTATTTATGATATAAATAATTTAGAATTTTTTCTTTTGCCTTTGGTTGATTAATTGGTAACTCTTGAGTTGTCAAACTCATCGTGATTGATAATTGTTATCTTTGCTGATTGATTTAAATTCCTATAACTCTAGTCATGGGAAAGAACACAGCAATGCCTAAGGGTATCAAGCTGATGTATCTGAATGATGAGGCTCAGCTCTGGCACCAGATTCTGAGCAACTTTGTTATGCTGAGCACTCACGAGATGGAGCTGCCTGCTGCTATGATCACTGAAGAATGGATGCTTGACGGTTTAGAATTCAGAATAAATTCCCGTTGCAAGTATAGTTTCTAAATCAAGCAATCATCCTTTCTTACAAACGTTTGGTTGTCACAAGTAACAAACCCCTTTAAATTTGATAACCGATGTATTCAAACTTTGGGTCGTCTTCTCAAGGAATTGCAGGGAGGTATGTTCTTATTATTGGTTATGAGTTTTGTAAATTAGGGGTTTTGAAAGTAAGGAACAAGTAATTTAAATGACAAGTAAAATAAATAAATAACTATAAAATAAACTCTTGGCAAGGTATGAAAATTCGGAAGTCCTATCCTAGTTATTCTTATGAGAATTGAGTTTAACCCCACTTAGTTAACCTAAAGCAAAGGAAAGTAAAGTGGACTAATTAGTTAGATTCTCAAGTCCTAGCCAACTCCTAAGGAAAGACTAGAGTTAGTGGAATTCCAGTCAATTAGAGGAATTAATCAACAATCACGATAAGTTTAATAACTCAAGAGCCTCCAGTTAATCAATTAAAGCCAAGAATATAAAAAAGCTAAATAAGAATCATAAATCTAAAATATCTCAATTGCATTTAATAAAAGGAAATTAACCCAAAAATATAAAGAATTCATAAGCCAATTTGGCAAAGAAGAGAATCAATAAGAAAAATAAGTAAACCAAAGTACCAGGATAAACAAAAGTAGAAGAGAAACTAAATTAAAAGAACATTGAACCTGTGATGAAGAAGAAATAATCCTAAATCCTAAAACTAAATCCTAAGAGAGAGGAGAGAACCTCTCTCTCTAAAAACTACATCTAAACTATGAAAAGTGAATAATGATCAGATGAATATGAATGAATGGATTCCCCCACTTTATAGCCTCTAATCTGTGTTTTCTGGGCCGCAAACTGGGTCGAAAACAGCCCAGAAATCGCTGGAGAAGAAATCTGCCACGCTGATTTTCGTCACTGTGTCGCGTCCGCATGGAGCACGCGTTCGCGTTTCCTAGAGTCAGGGCAACTATGACATATTATATATCAAATCGAAGCCTCGGACGTTAGCTTTCCAACGCAACTAGAACCGCGTCATTTGGACCTCTGTATCTCAAGTTATGACAGTTTTAGTGCGAGAGGGTCAGGCTGAAAACTTTGCAGTTCCTTCAACTTCTTGTATTCCTTCCACTTTTGCATGCTTCCTTTCCATCCTCCAAGCCATTCCTGCCCTGTAATCTCTGAAAACACTTCATACACATATCACGGCATCGAATGGTATAAAGGGAGAATTAATATTAATGAAATTAAGGTCAAAGGAGCATGTTTTCAATCATAGCACAAAATCGGGAAGGAAAATATAAAACATGCAAATAGTATGAATACGTGGGTAAAGATTGATAAAATCCACTCAATTGAGCACAAGATAAACCATAAAATAGTGTTTTATCAACCTCTCCACACTTAAACATTAGCATGTCCTCATGCTAAGCTCAAGAGAAACTATAAAGGCGTGAAGAGGAATGGTAGAATGTATGAAATGCAACCTATCTATATGAATGCAACTACATGCAAAATGTTTCTACCTACTTGGTTAAAAGTAAATAAGCTCTTCAAGACAAACATAAATCAGATTTCACTAATTCAAATCATACAATAAAAAGCAAGTAAACTTGTAAGAAGATAGCTCATGAAAGTAGGGAACATAGAATTAAGCACTGAACCCTTACTGGTAGTGTATATCACTCTAACTCTCTCAAGTGTCTAGGGTAATTCACTCTACTCTTCTCTAGTCATGCTTTCTAAACTTTGTTCTTCATCTAACCAATCAACAAATATTTAGTATACCAATGCAAACATCATGAGGTCTTTTCAGGGTTGTAATGGGGCTGAGGTAAAGGTAAGGGTACATGTATGGCCAAGTGAGCTATAATATGAATCTTTGACTAACCTAAGCTCTCACCTAATATACATATATATACTATATACTGCTAAATTCATGCCTAGCTACCCATAATTTCCACTTTTTGTATGATTCCCATACTCATGTACCAAATTTTTGATATTTCTTTACTTTTATCACATGTGCATTGATCTTTTTATTAACTTAGCATTGGGGTAATTTTGTCCCCTTATTTAATTATTGAATATTTTTAGATTTTTTTATATATAAACACAGCTTATCAATGCACATAGATTTTTTTAATTTTTCTTTTACAGTTTCACATGAGTAGGTACCCAAATTTCCATTATATTATCATGATACATTCCCTTATTATCTTTTGTACCCACAATTTTCCCATACTTAATTAACACACAATTCTACCTCAAGCTAACCAAAGATTCAATTGGGATATATAATTATTTTTCCGCTTAAGGCTAGTAATGTGGTAAAATAAAGAACAAATGGGATTTAAAAGCTCAAAGTGGCTAACAAAGGTAACTTAAGGGGTAGGCTTAATTTGGATAAGTGAGCTAAACAAATAATGGCCTCAATCATATGCAAGCATATAAATATATTAAATATTGGACATATAGGATGAAACAAAATATAGATTACAATCATAGAGAAGTAAACACACAAGAATAAAATAATTATGGTTAAATAATGTAACCATGTATTTAAGCTCAAAGTCTCACAGGTTGTGTGTTCTTTAGCTCAAAAACCATGTTCCAAATATAACTTCAAGCAAATTTAACACAAAAGTTTTGATTAAAATTAGTGAAATTTTGTTATAAAAATAGGGTCTTAGAAGAAACTTATTGTCTTTTCAATCAAGTAGAACATGCATGCAACTAACCTATTACTGTGCAATTTATCCTATTCTACAAAAGAAAAACTAACTAAATATCCTATTTTATTGGTGTTAGGGAAGAGAAATTACCTCCGGAAGTCAGGTACTGACCGACCTCCCCACACTTAAGGCTTTGCACCGTCCTTGGTGCCATCTGTCAGGAACAAGGGTGGGCTGGTAGCAGTATCTCCACAGTCGGGACCATCGTGGCTCCCTGTGCTGGTAAAGGAAGTGGAGTCCGGGGTGTCAGAGTCTCTGTATTTTCCTTTAAGTAGCTCCTTGAGGTATGTGAATCGGCGCTTGTTACGGCGCTCTCTTAGCTTTGCTTTGTGTTCCTGCCGATCCAACCTTTCAAGTATCTGATGGAGCAGTTAATTGGTTGTAGGTGCTTGTGGTATTGAAGGAGGAATGTCTTCAGCCGGTTCAGTAGGCTGGCTTGCAGTGGCTGCTGGAGGTCTGATATATTTTCCGTTAGGGACATACTAATCATCCCGTGGAAGAATGGCTTTGGTGTCCCCAGCTCTGTAGGAGACTCCGGCTGCTGAGACAAGATCTGAGACCAAGGAGGGAAAAGGTAAGTTGCCCACAATTTGTACGTGTCCCATGGCATTCCGGATGTGTCTTGGTAGGTTCAGAGGCTGATCTGTAAGGATGCACCATAGTAGAACGGCCATGTCTGCAGTGAAGGAGGACTCGTGAGTGCTCGGAAAGACGTAATGGGACATAATCTGTGCCCATACGCGAGCCTCCAAGGTAAGTGCAGAAGCCAATATTCTCTTAGGACAGGAACGATGGTATCCGTAGATCCATCTGCTGTCAGGTAGTGTGATAACTCTGAGAACAACGTCCCAGTTAAATTGGTACATCTCGCGCTTGAGTGCGGCTTCTTGAAATGTGTCTAGTCCTTCTGGAGTAGGGAGAAGATGTAAAGCTCGTTGAATGGCCTCTTCTGTAATGGGGACTTGCTTCTGACGGACATAGATAGACTGCAAGGTTGGCAGGTGGAAATTAGAGTAGAACTCGACTACCCAAGAAGATTAACCTGCCGTGGCTGTCTCTGTAAGAAACCCCACTATCTTCGTGCAATTTGTGGCTCAACAAATTCAGCAATATGGGTCGGGAGGATAAGAAGGTATTCGTTGTTGTAACTCCTTTCTGCCAGGATGGGGAACATATGCTCACAGTAGTGATTGGTAAATCGCGCAGTGTCCTTTGCTGGGAAGGCTCTCTCTTTTTCATCAACCTTTATAATCCTCTTAATCCTTTTTGTTGAGGGTTTAACTGCAGTTGAAGATGGCTCTGCCACTAATGTTCGTTTGGTGCCTCTCCTTGCTGTTGATTTGGGAGTAGCTTTCTCCTTGCCTTTCTTGGTGGCCATCCTAAAAGAGAAAAAAGAGAAAGTATGTTAAAATGTCAAGGCATAGAGCAAGGAAGAGAACGAGAAAGGTGGTAATTAATGCACATTAAAAGATGAATGATGTTAACACATGGTCATGACTACATGTGAAAAATCATCAACGAAAATATAGCAAGTACATGTAATGACAATTAAATGCAAGATGTTTATTGGCATGCTGGCAAAGGCATGAGTAGCATAGATCAAGCATTCAATGTCCAAGTTAGATTACCAGGTCTTTCAAACTAACAACATGTTTGTAGTAACAATTATATTTACGTAATAAAATATAAAAAGGGTTTTGTGAAAAGCAAGCATTTAGAGTAGTAGATAGAAAGAAATAAAAAAATAGTGCACAATGCCATACGGACTTTTTCACAAACACATAGCAAGCATGGTAAATAAGCTATTGAAAGTATTAAATTGAACATGCAAGCAACCCTTTAAAAGGTAATATATAATTGTCAAACAATTCCTTTAATAATCCACAAGCAAAATATAGAAAATAATGACCCAAATAAATTTCTAACACCAATGAAAATAATGCAATGAATGAAAGTAAGCAAATAAATTAAATGAAATAGAATGGAAGTGAAGAGGGATGAGAAGTTAAAGAGATGAAGAAGAAGAAAGTAAGAAAAGGAAGAAGAAAGAAGAAAAGATAGGAGAAATTAGGATTAGAAAAGAAAAGATAAGATTATTGGCACTGATCTGGATAAGTTGTGCGGCGCAGGCGACGCGGACGCGTGGTTCACGTGTTCGCGTGATTGGCGATATTCTCAAGTGATGTGGACGCGTGGAGCACGTAGACGTGTGACTTGATTTGTGCTAGTGGTGCGAGAGCAGCCTCGTGTTCGCACAACTCTCTGTTTAGTTTGCTTATTGCCAAAAATATGGGGTGACACGTTCGCGTGGGTGACGCGATCGCGTGGATAGCCATTTTTGGAAAATGACGTGGCCGCGTGGGAAACGCATTCGCGTGGGAGGGCTTCGGCTTCCAGCACGAGTTCAGCCCCATTCCAGCCCAACATACTGCCATACACCCCTTTACGTCGATTTTACAGAGCCACGCATTCGCGTGGGTGACGCGGATGCGTGGGCATATTTGCGCCTAAGGCACGCCTCCAGCCACGCTCTCGCGTGACTCTCTGCTCACTTTTCTTTTCTTCCTAATGCACTTGTGACGCGGACGCGTCAGCGACGCTGCCGCGTTGCGTGCATGCTCTCTTTTTTTTTATTATAATAATGCAGTATGCATAATGCAATGCTAATATGAATGTTATGCATGATTCCAGGTTCAATAAAATGGAATAAAATAAAACTTAAAAACAAACAAAACGAAATAAAATTAAAATTGAAAAGGAACGATCATACCATGGTGGGTTGTCTCCCACCTAGCACTTTTAGTTAGAGTCCTTAAGTTGGACATTTGGTGAGTCCTTTGTTATGGTGGCTTGTGCTTGAACTCATCTAGGAATCTCCACCAATGTTTGTAATTCCAATGGCCTCCGGAATCCCAAATTAGGCACAGGAAGCCTTCAAGCAGGTTAAAGCAGGTGACAAAGCCCCAAGAGTGTTGATTGCCAGAATGAATTCCGGGGTCCCAAACCTTGCTTTTGCCCCCGTCTTCTTGTTGATCATTAGTGTTCCGACCGGGTGGCAGGCAATCTGAATTCTCACTAAAGCGGCCAAACAACTTCCTAGACCCATTTAGTTGAGCTTTACACCAACCTTTGCATTTAAACTTTGAGCTTTCCACCATATTGAATCTTGCATGACGACTCCTACCACTAACCATCTTCCTCTTACGCTTAATGCCACAAAGAGCTCTAAGCTGACCATCTGTTTCAAGTAAAGCAAATTCAAGTGAGCTAATTAAGCTTAGAGATGAAAGATTTACCCACTTGAATGAAGGAATGGATGGTGATGGCTTTGGGGGAGAGGTCTCCAACAGCATTGGCAAGGTGATTTCCAGCTCCATTCCCTTGAGTTCTTCCTTGACAACTTCCACCTCATTGTAAGCTTCTTCAATTTCAACCTCTTCCTCTTGGTAGCTTTCTTCCAATTCAGTCTCCTCTTCATTGCTTACCAAGGGCATGGGAGGTTGTGCTTCTGCTTCTTCAATCTCCATCTCTTGATCAACCTCTTCAAAGTCTTTAGCCATGATATGCCTTGGAGGTTGTACACCCTCCTCAACATCATTTTCAAACGTCTTTGAAGGAGGCTCTATAACTTGACTTTTCCATGGAGGTTCTGCATCTCCTAAATCTTCAACCACTTCCTCCTCTTTAACTATTATGGTTTTCTCCACTTGTTCCAATACAAAGCCATGTTCCTCATTGTCCACCGAAGTTTCTAGTGTCTCCTTCATGCTATGCTCTTCTTTTGATTCTCCACATGTAGCCATGGGAGTACTCTGAGTGCTCAGATGTCAAAAAGCTATTATATTTACTACCTCGTTTAAGGCAGTAGTGAGTTTCAGTACGAACCTTTGCATCTTCGCTTGCCCTTGAAGAAGACCACGAAGTTTGTCATCCATTGGAGATTGGGGTGGATATAAGGGTTCATTATTTTGGAGAAAGGGTTCACGGTAGGAAGGTGGTTCTTCTTGATAAGGATATGGGGATGGTGAATATTGAGGTGGTGGTTCTGGGTGTGGTTCATATGGTGGTTGGTATGGTGGATATAGGTTAGGGTCATATGGTGGTGTTTGGTGGTAAGGGGCTTGTGAGTATGGTGGTCCAGAGTTGTGTTGAGGAGATGGTTCATAAGCATATGGCGGGACTTGTTGGTAACTACAAGGGGGTCTACCATAATCATCATCTTGGTATGCATCACAGAATGGTTGTTGGTTATAGTGCATTGGAGGGGGTTGTTGCCAAGAGGGTTGATCAAATCCTTGTGGCTCCTCCCATCTTTGATTGTTCCAACCTTGATGCCTGTTCTCATTGTAATCTCCTCTTCCTACAACATAATTGTAACCAGACTCATAGCCAAAGGGGTGAGAGTTTATAGTAACAAATAACAATTAAAAACAAAAATAAAAATAATTTTAAATTAAAAGGTTATTTAAATTTTGATTTTGAAATTTGAATTTTGAAATTTGAAATTTGAAATTTGAAATTTTTTTAATTTGAAATTTTTTAATGCAAATTTCGAAAATTCAATTAAAATAAAGAGAAAAGATATTTTTGAATTAAATGAGGAAAGAGAAAAATAATAAAATGACACCAAACTTAACATTTTTAGATCAAAACGAAGAAAACAATTAAGAACAACTTGAAGGTCAAGATGAACACGAAGAACAAATTTTTGAAAAATTTTTAATAACTAAATAAAAACCAATAACCTCTTAATTTATGAAAAAGCAAAACTAAAAACAAAAATAAAAATAAATAAACAAGCAAAAAGCAAATATTTACAATAACTAATAATAAGGCACACATTTGCAATTCCCTGGCAACGGCGCCATTTTGAAGAACGGATGCTTGACGATTTAGAATTTAGAATAAATTCCCGTTGCAAATATAGTTTCTAAATCAAGCAATCATCCTTTCTTACAAACGTTTGGTTGTCACAAGTAACAAACCCCTTTAAAATTGATAACCAAAGTATTCAAACCTCGGGTCATCTTCTCAAGGAATTGCAGGGAGGTATGTTCTTATTATTTGTTATGAGTTTTGTAAATTGGGGGGTTTTGAAAGTAAGGAACACGTAATTTAAATGACAAGTAAAATAAATAAATAACTATAAAATAAACTCTTGGCAAGGTATGAAAATTCGGAAGTCCTATCCTAGTTATTCTTATGAGAATTGAGTTTAACCCCACTTAGTTAACCTAAAGCAAAGGAAAGTCAAGTGGACTAATTAGTTAGATTCCCAAGTCCTAACCAACTCCTAAGGAAAGACTAGAGTTAGTGGAATTCCAGTCAATTAGAGGAATTAATCAACAATCATGATAAGTTTAATAACTCAAGAGCCTCCAGTTAATCAATTAAAGCCAAGAATATAAAAAAAGCTAAATAAGAATCATAAATCTAAAATATCTCAATTGCATTTAATAAAAGGAAATTAACCCAAAAATATAAAGAGTTCATAAGCCAATTTGGCAAAGAAGAGAATCAATAAGAAAAATAAGTAAACCAAAGTACCAGGATAAATAAAAGTAGAAGAGAAACTAAATTAAAAGAACATTGAACCTGTGATGAAGAAGAAATAATCCTAAATCCTAAAACTAAATCCTAAGAGAGAGGAGAGAACCTCTCTCTCTAAAAGCTACATCTAAACTATGAAAAGTGAATAATGATCAGATGATTATGAATGAATGGATTCCCCCACTTTATAGCCTCTAATCTGTGTTTTCTGGGCCGCAAACTGGGTCGAAAACAGCCCAGAAATCGCTGGAGAAGAAATCTGCCACGCCAATTTTCGTCACTGCGACGCATCCATGTGAAGCACGCGTTCGCGTCGCCTAGCGTCAGGGCAACTATGGTATATTATATATCAAATCGAAGCACCGGACGTTAGCTTTCCAACGCAACTGAAACCGCGTCGTTTGGACCTCTGTAGCTCAAGTTATGACAGTTTTAGTGCGAGAGGGTCAGGCTGACAGCTTTGCAGTTCCTTCAACTTCTCGTATTCCTTCCACTTTTGCATGCTTCCTTTCCATCCTCCAAGCCATTCCTGTCCTGTAATCTCTGAAAACACTTAATACAGATATCACGGCATCGAATGGTATAAAGGGAGAATTAATATTAATGAAATTAAGGTCAAAGGAGCATATTTTCAATCATAGCACAAAATCGGGAAGCAAAATATAAAACATGCAAATAGTATGAATAAGTGGGTAAAGATTGATAAAATCCACTCAATTGAGCACAAGATAAACCATAAAATAGTGGTTTATCAATCACCCTCATCTGGTGTGTGATGGAGGGTAAGGACCTGTACCTCCCACGTTTCATCTGGTATTACATGGCCAGGGTCCATGTCAGAGGCACTTTCCCTTTCCCATATCTGATTACCCAGCTCGGCCGTCGAGCTGACGTGCCTTGGGAGCTTGCTGATGAGAAGTCACCTGCTGCAGATTGCAAGAAGATTATCCCTCACAGCAGGAAGTTTTGGGCCTTGGGTTACAAACCCCCATTCCTCACCGCTTCTGATGAGACAGCCACACCATCAACTGCCACTTCTTCCTCTACTGCTGCCCCAGCTACCACCACTGCACCTCCACCTGCCTCAGAGCTCGTTTACCACCTCGTGCACCGCCTATTTCAGTAGCTGGACCAGATAGAGCGCCACAACCGGCGGCGATATGAGAGATCTGAGCGTCGCAACAAGCGACGCTATGAGCACCTCAAGTTGATGATCCGTTCTGGCGACGACATCCCCTCCGAGCCTGACACACCATCAGAGCCATCTGAGGAGGAGGCGGACGAGCATGAGGATGAGACACATGCACAGAGAGAGGCTGATCAGGCAGGATCGGAGTAGGCTGCGTCACAGCAGGAGGAGCCACACCAGATTCAGGCTGCAGACACAGAGATCCCTCTCCAGTCAGCACCTCCACTGCAGCAGACAGATCTTCCTACACTTATCTAGTCTGCAGATCCTCAGGCCACCACAGAGACACCAGCAGCCCATCCTTCCAGTGATGAAACTCCTTCACACCCAGCTTGAGTGAGCATCGAGGACGATGCTTTATTTTAAGTGTGGGGACGTCGCCATCCCTTGCGTATTTTTTGGTGAACCACTACAGACTCTTTTTATCTTATTTTGTTTATTTTTCTGTATTTTTATCTTTATTTTTATTTTTATTTTTCAGTACTTATACATTGTTCTTTTGCTATATTTTTACTTTATTTTCGCATTTTACACTTTAGTTCATATTTTAGCCATTTAGTTTGGTTTGCAATTCTAAACCTATTAGTTATAGAATATGTGGATTAATTAGTATAGTTTATCCTTTTAGCATATGATAGTTTGGTTTAAATTGAAAATAAAAAGGAAGTAAACTAGAGACTTCAGTAAATTAAAACAATCCACACACCTTGTATATATAGCATTATATGTTAGTTAGTTAACAACATTTCATCAAGGAACAACACTAAGATTTTAAGGGCCACCCTAAGATTTACATTGAGAATAATGGGAACTCTTAATTTTTACTTGCATGACATGTATAACTGATATATGATTTTTGAGCTGGAGAACACACAGCCTGTGAGTCTTGCGCTTAATTGTATGGTTGCATTCAGACCATAAATTTCATTCCTGTGTGTTTTACCCTTCTTTTTCATTCTGATGTTCTTTACTTTGTTTTAAATCTATATGTCCAATTATAGAATATAGATACATACCAAGAGATGATTGAGGCCATCATTTGAATTCTTCCTCACTTATCCCAAATTAGCCTACCTTTTACATCACCCTTGTTAGCCCCCTCGAGCTTTTTAATCCCCTATTGCTCTATAAATCACATTACTAGCCTTAAGCAGAAAAACAAAATAAAAATCCCAAGTTGAATTCTTGGTTAGCTTAAGATAGAAATTGTGTATTGTTTAAGTGTGGGAAACTTTATGGGAACATGGGATGATAGAAACAAAGTAGGAATTTAAAGAATAAGATGTTTCAAAATAAAAATTTGGGAAACATGCTCATGTAAAATCAAAACAATTGAATTACCATGTGCATTGATTGAAAAAAAAAAGTTTTCCAGTATTTAAATAAGGGGATACAAAAATTCCCCAAATGCAAAATAAAAAGAATCAATGCACATGGGACAAAATCAAATTTAATACATGAGTTTGCAATACAAAGAGGGAAAATTTGGGCAAATAGGTTAAGAGACTTTGATTTATAAAGTATGTATGTTAGGTGAGATCTTAGACTAATCAAGGATTCGCTTATTAGCTCACTTAGCCTTATACATATGCCTTCACCTTTACCTTGGCCCCATTACAACCTTGAATAAGACCTCATGATTTTTGTATGTCTGTATTCTATAATTGTTGATTGGTTAGATGAAAAACAAAGTTATAGAAAGTAAGGATAGAAAAAGAATAGAGTGATTAACCCAATAAACACTGAGTGACTAGAGAGTAAACACAAAATCCAGTGAGGGTTCAATAGCTCATCACCATATATCCCTGCTTAATTGTTAATTGTCTTGCAAGTTTGTGAAATATTTTTACCCATCTCAATTGTAAAAGTGCTTTAACATTATCTAAGGTTTGGCTATGCATATATGATTCCTTGAGGATATGAATAAATTTAACTACATGTAAGCTTTATATACAAGTGAGTAATAATTAGAATTGCATGATTCATTTAGGTAGTTGCATTTAGAATAGATTGCATTGCATGAGATTCCACCACTTTAACCTTACCTTACTCTTTATCTTGGATTTAGCATGAGGACATGCTATTGTTTAAGTGTGGGGAGGTTGATAAACCCATATTTCATGATATATTTTATGCTCAATTTAAGTGATTTATTCAACCCTTCGCCCACTTATTCATGTGAAATTGCATGGTTTCACTTTCCATTCCTTATTATGTGATATATGTGAAAAACATGTTTTCTATGCTTTAAAAATAATTATTTTAATTACCTTTTATTTCCATTCGATGCCGTGATTTGTGTGTTGAGTATTTTCAGATCTCCTAGGGCAGGAATGATTTAAAGGATGGAAAGGAAACATACAAAAAATGGAAGGAAAGCACAAAATGGAGTTTTTGAAGAAACTGGCAGCGACGCGAACGCATAGACGATGCAGCCGCATGCCTAGCGCGAAAAGGCAGTGACGCGAATGCGTGACTAACGTGGACGCGTGCTTTGAGCAGAACGCAGATAACGCGTACGCATGACCGAAGCGAACGCGTGATAAGGAAAACTCCAGATGACGCGACCGCATGACGCACACGGACGCGTGACAGACGCCACGCACCAGAAACTGTAGAAAATGCTCCCAGCGATTTCTAAAAGGAGGCCTTCAATTATTCACTTTTCATGATTTAGATGTAGTTTTTAGAGAGAGAGGTCCTCTCCTCTCTCTTAGGTCTTAGGATTAGGATTAAAATTTCTCTCAATTTTAGGACTACTTATCTTCATTACAGGTTCAATGTTCCTTTTATTTATTTTTCTAATTTAATTTATGAACTTTTTCATGTTAGATTTGGATATTCTATTTAATATAATTTGAGGTATTTTCAGATCTATGATTTGTTTCTTTTATTTATGATATAAAAAATTTAGAATTTTCCCTTTTGGCTTTGGTTGATTAATTGGTAACTCTTGAGTTGTCAAACTCATTGTGATTGATAATTGTTATCTTTGCTGATTTATTTAAATTCCTATAACTCTAGTCTTTTCTTAGGAGTTGATGACGATCGGAATTTTCTATCGGTAAAGAATAAAAATAATCGCGTTGTAAGTATTGTTTCTAAACCAACAGAAAATCCTTTCGTACAAACGTTTTGGTTATCACAAGTAACAAACCCCTAGATAAATTGATAACCGAAGTATTTAAACCTCGGGTCGTCTTCTCAAGGAACTGCAGGGAGGTATGTTCTTATTATTGGTTATGAGTTTTGTAAATTGGGGTTTTGAAAGTGAGGAACAAGTAATTTAAATTAAAAATAAAATAAATAAATAACTGTAAAATAAACTCTTAGCAAGGTATGAGAATTTGGAATTCCTATCCTAGTTATCCTTATCAGGTGCGATGAGTCCCACTTCATAACCTCTAATCTGTGCCTTCTGGAGTTAGATCTGGGCCAAAAAGGGCTTCAGAAATCGCGTGTTCGCTTAGGCCATGCAGCCGCATCATCTGTGTTCTGCTCATAGCGCGCGTCCACGTCAGTCACACGTTTGCATCGCTGTCTTTTCGCACTGGGCATGCGGCCGCGTCGTCCATGCGTTCGCGTCGTTGCTAGTTTCTTCAAAAACTCCATTTTATGCTTTCCTTCCATTTTTGTATGTTTTCTTTCCATCCTTTAAGTCATTCCTGCCTTAGGAGATCTGAAACTACTCAACACACAAATCACGGCATCGAATGGTAATAAAGGGTGATTAAAATAATTAATTTTTAAAGCATAGGAAACATGTATTTCACATATATCACATAATAGGAAAGGGAAAGTGAACCCATGCAATTTACATGAATAAATGAGTGAAGGATTGAATAAATCTCTTGAATTGAGCACAATATATATCATAAAATATGGGTTTATCAACCTCCCCACACTTAAACAATAGCATGTCCTCATGCTAAGTCCAAGATAAAGAATAAGGTAAGGTTAAAGTGGTGGAATCTCATGCAATGTAATCTATCTAAATGCAACTACCTAAATAAGTCATGCAATTCTAATTTTTATTCACTTGTATATAAAACTTACATGTAGTTAAATTAATTCACATTCTCAAGGAATCATATATGCATAGCCAACCTTAGATAATGTTAAGGCACTTTTACAATTGATATGGGTAAAAATATTTTTTTTTAAACTTGCAAGACAATTAACAATTTAAGCAGAGATATATGGTGATGAGCTATTGAACCCTCACTAGATTTTGTGTTTACTCTCTAGTCACTCAGTGTTTAATGGGTTAATCACTCTATTCTTCTTTTTATCCTTACTTTATATAACTTTGTTCTTCATCTAACCAATCAACAATTATAGAATACAGTCATACAAAAATCATGAGGTCTTTTTCAAGGTTGTAATGGGGCCAAGGTAAAGGTAAGGGTATATATATAAGGCTAAGTGAGCAAATAAGTGAATCCTTGATTAGTCTAAGATCTCACCTAACATACATATTTTGTAATTCAAAGCTTCTTAACCTATTTGCCCAGATTTTTCTCACTTTGTATTGCAAGCTCATTAACTTAAATTTTTTTCTCATGTGCATTGATTCTTTTTATTTTGTAATTGGGAAATTTTTGTATCCCTTTTATTTAAATTTTTTTTAATGCACATGGTAATTCAATTGATTTCACATGAGCATGCTTCCCAAAATTTTTATTTTGAGATATCTTTATTCTTTTTAACTTTCTACCTTTGTTTCTATCATCCATGTTCCCATAAAGTTCCCCACACTTAAACAATACACAATTTCTATCTTAAGCTAACCAAGGATTCAACTTGAGATTTTTATTTTGTTTTTCTGCTTAAGGCTAGTAATGTGGTTTATATAACAAAAGGGGTTTAAAAGCTCAAGGGGGCTAACAAGGATGATGTAAAAGGTAGGCTTATTTGGGATAAGTGAGCTTAAACAAGTAATGGCCTCAATCATCTCTTAGTATGTATCTATACTCTATAATTGGACATATAGATTAAAATAAAGCAAAGAACATCAGAATAAAAAAGAAGGACGAAACACACAGGAATAAAAATTATGGTTTGAATGTAACCATACAATTAAGCTCAAAACTCACAGGCTGTGTGTTCTCTAGCTCAAGATTCATATATTAGTTATACATGTCATGCAAGTAAAAATTAAGAGTTCCCATTATTCTCAATGTAAAATTTCTTGGGTGGCTTTAAAGTTTTAGTGTTCTTCCTTGATGAAATGTTGTTAACTAACTAACATGTTATGTTCTATATACAAGGTGTGTGGATTGTTTTTGATTATGTTGAAGGCTCTAGTTTACTTCCTTTTTGTTTTCAATTTAAACCAAACTATCATATGCTAAAAGGGGTAAACTATGCTAATTAATCCACATATTCTATAACTAATAAGTTAGAATTGCAAACTAAACTAAATGGCTAAAATATGGAATAAAGTGCAAAATGCAGAAAATAGAGTAAAAACACATGAAAAGAACAATGTATAAGTACTGAAAGATAAAAATAAAAATAAAGATAAAAATACATAAAAATAACCAAAATAAAATAAAAGAGTCTGTAGTGGTTCACCAAAAAATGCGCCAGAGATGGTGACCTCCCCACACTTAAAATAAAGCATCGTCCTCAATGCTCACTCAAGCTGGGTGTGAAGGAGTGTCATCACTGGAAGGATGGGCTGCTAGAGTCTCGGTGGTGGTCTGAGGATTTGTAGACTGGATGTGGGTAGGTGGGTCTGTCTGCTGGAGAGGAGGCTCTGACTGGATAGGAATCTCTGTCTCTGCCATCTGTATTTGGTGTGGCTCCCCCTGCTGTGGTACAGCCTGCTCCGGTCCTGCCTGTGCAGCCTGGGTGGGTGTCTCCTCCTCGTGATTGTGCTCCTCCACCTCAGCTGTATCAGAAGGGGTGTCAGGCTCGAAGGGGAGGTCACCACCGGAACGGATCATCAACTTGACGTGCTCATAGCGTTGCTTGTTGCAACGCTACATACGATCCAAGCGGGCGAAGAGTCGATGCACCAAATGGTAAATAGGCTCAGGAGCAGTTGGAGGTGCAGTGGGTGGGGCAGGTGCAGCAGTGGAAGAAGAGCGGGCAGCCGAAGGTGTGGCTGTCTCATCAGAAGTAGGAAGGAATGGAGGTCTGTATCCTAAAGCCAGAAAGTTCCTGCTGTGAGAAATGATCTTCTTGCAGTCCGCAGCAGGTGGCTTCTCATCAGCATCCTCCCAAGGCACGTCAGCTCGACGGCCTAGCTGGGTAACCAGGTAAGGGAAAGGGAGGGTGCCTCTGACATGGACCCTGGCCATATAGTGCCAGATGAATCGTGGCAGGTACAGGTCCTTACCCTCCATCAAACACCAGAGGAGGGTAATCATAGCAGCAGGCAGCTCCGTCTCATGAGTGCTCGGCATAATAAAGTTACTCAGGATCTGGTGCCAGAGCCGAGCCTCATCATTCAAGTATATCCGCTTTATTCCTTTAGACATGGTGGTGTTCTTACCCATGACCCATGGGACAGTAGGGTCAAGGGCTATCCTCTCCTTGACAGCGTCCCAGTCGAATCTCAGAAAGCGCATGTCTTCTTCAGCCTTTTGGTAACCGTCAAGCTGATCTGACTTAGGCTGAAGGCGCAAAATATCCTCAATGACCTCTTCAGTGACTTGTAAATGTTTCCCTCCGAGGTGCACTACATCCAGGGAAGTCTTGAAATAATTGCAGTAAAACTCCCTTACCCAGGAAGCATTAACCTCAGTCAAATTCCTCTCCAAGAAGAACCAGCCTCTTTGTTTGATCTGATCAGAGGTGTACTGTTGTAGTTCTTTTGGAATTTTCAAGGTCCTCTCCAGGTACAGATTTCTGGAGGTAGCAAACACTGGATACTTCAGCTCACAGTATCGGTTTGTAAACTTAATTGGATCAGTGGCAGGGAGGAGCTGGTCAGCCTTCTCCTGCGGGGTAAAATGCTTTTCCCGCCAAGAGTCATCATGCATAAGCTCCAGGAGAGACATAAAGGATTCACCTCTTTTTCGTTTTCCAGTTGTTGCCTTGCCTTTTCCTTTCTTTGAGTGTCAGACATCCTGAAAAACAGAAATCTAGGATATAATAAAACCAGGAAAACAAGTAGGCAAATAACAAGATAAGCACAAAGTGGCAAAGGAGTAGTAGAATAATGAAATGAGTTGAATAATTATGCATTTTGGAGTGTTTTGGAGTTTAAAAAGCTGAGATGAGAAAGTTCAATCTAAAATATAATATAAATAGAATTCATGTTAATTAGGGAAAACCATAATCATGCCTCGAGTTAAAAAGTATAAGTAAAGAGTTAGTCAAAAAGCAGAGGGGATTGTTAGAAAGTTAAAAGTGGTTTTAAATAGAAAAAGAGGTTAGAAAGCAAAAATCAGTGAGTTAGTAAAAAGAAAGTTAGAGTAAGTGGCATGATGATTGGTTTTTAAGTAACAAGAATTTCACAATTTGAAGCAACAGATAACTCATATTCGAGCAAGGAAATCAAGTTGTTGATGACTCATATAGATATACCAATAACGAAAATTTGAAGTCAAATCATCAATAATGTGATTTATTAACCGGGGAAACAAAAGGAATAAGAATGTTGGCCCGTGCATTCAAGAATTGGTTTGGTGAAAGCTAAGGAAAGCAAAATTGAAAATGCCAAAACCAATACGTGAATGAGAATCAAAATGATTTACAGAAAATTGGGCAGCATTCCGGCTAAAATTGGATGTTCCCGGAAAATAAACAGCAAGCAGAATAGTTCATATAAATTAAAATAAACTACAAATAGATATAAATAATATGAACATGAAAGAGCAATCGCAATAGCAGCATGACAGTAAGAACATTATATGAACAATGCTAACATCACAGCAACAGCAGAATTGCGAAAATTATAAAACAAGTAGCAAGAACAGCGCAATTAATCAGGCCTAAATCCACTAACCACATCCTAGCTACCTAACCACCTAGAATCCACTATAACATACATCTCTAACTATCCTAAATTTAAACATAACTGAAAAAAAATATGCAAATAATTATGAATGAAAGAAAGGTGGCGTTCGACAGAACCTGGTAGGCGTATGAACTAAGCAAAGAAACTGAGGGATGGCGAGTGTGTGGTTGGGGTGGTGCTGGGAGAGGCACGGTGGTGCGGCGGCGGAACAGGGTGGTCAGCGCGGCAGTTGGTGGCTGTTTGGTGGAAGGGGGTTTCGGGTGGGGGTAATGGTGGTGGTGGTGGTGGCATTCGTAGACGTAACCGTAATGTATGATGTATTGACGTATAGATGTATTTTTTTTTCTCTCCGCACGCTGCGCTAGCGTAGCGATTTCGCAAGCGCAGTCAATTCTTTTGGTGGAGGATGCGCAGGCGCAGTAAGTGCGCCGGCGCACTAGACCTTTAGCCGCATTTTTAGGTTGCGGATCTTTAGACCCGACCTTAGCATGCCGACAGCACGCAGATCGTGTTTACCGGGTGTTCAAGCGCAGGGGCTACGCTTGCGCGGTGAACGTGTTTTGGATAGGGTGCGCTTTCGCACTCGCTACGCAAGCGCAGCACACCTAACGCGTTGTGGGGTTTCCTCTGTCTCTCAACACGACTTTGCTACAACCTAACACGCAAAGCGTGTTTAAGGTCGCTGCGCCAGCGTACGTAGTACGTTGGCGCAGTAAGTAGGAAGAAGGATAAAGTACGCTAGCGTAGTGAGTGCGCTAGCGCAGTTGGGAAAAAGGTGGGTTCGGTGCGCTGGCGCACGGGATGCGCAAACGCACCTAAGTTTAAATAATTTGGGAACACTGCGCTTTGGGATGGGGTAGCGCGGGGGGTAAGGGGAAGAAGAGGGAAAGAAGAGACGTTGGGAGGGGACACGGGTAGAGGTGGTGGGGTTGGTGGGGATGGCCGGCGTGGTGGCAGCTGGTGGGTCGGTGCTGGTGCTGCGGGGGGGAAGAAGGAAGGGAGAGAAGGAAGAGAAAGAGAAGAGAAGAAGGGAGGTGGTGGCGACGGGGGGAGGCGCTGTTGGTGGGGGTGGCGTGGCAGTGACGGCGCGGTGGGTGGTGGTAGTGGGAATGGGGGAAGGAAAGGGGGAGAACTTGGGAG
>NC_029790.2:83248136-83301350 GCF_000816755.2 Arachis ipaensis
TTCTTGTTTTCTGAATGAATGCTTGAACAGTGCATATGTCTTTTGAAGTTGTTGTTTAAGAATGTTAAATATGTTGGCACTTGAAAGAATGATGATAAGGAGACATGTTATTTGATAATCTGAAAAATCATAAAAATGATTCTTGAAGCAAGAAAAAGTAGCAAAGAATGAAGGGGTGAGGGTGATGGTGGTGGGAGGCGCGGCGGTGACGGCGCGGTGGTGGTGGTGGTCGTGGAAGGGGCAGCGGTGGGGGAGGGAAGAAGAGAAGAGAAAGAGAAGAAAGAGAGGAAAGGAAGAAGGGGGGTGGCGTCGCGGTTGTGGCTGGGTGGTCGACGGTGGTGCGGCCGGTGGGGGTGGCTGGGGTGGTGGTGATGGGCACAGGGGAGGGTTGCAGAGAAGAAAGGGAGAAGAAGGGGAATGGGGGGCGCGATGGGGTAGGGTTTCGCGTCACAAGGGTTTAATAAATTTGAATCCACGCAAACGCGTAGGGCACGCGGTCGCGTGGCTTGGGTGGAAAAAGGGTTGACGCGATCGCGTGAGTGATGCGATCGCATGAAATAGGAAGAAGGATGAATGACGCGGTTGCATGATGCATGCGACCGCGTCGCTGGAATTTGTGCGAAACGCACAATCCAACATCGTTTCAGCACAACTCTCTGTCTCCTTTGGGGTGTTGCGCAATCCACACGACGCGAACGCATCGCTCACGCTTTCGCGTGGGATAGGTTTTGTGCAAGTGGCGCGTTCGCATCGGGGACGCGAACTTGTGGGCCATTTGTGCTAGACGCACGACAGCCGTACGATTCCAGCCCAGATTTCTAGGCGTTGGATTTTTACGCCGATTTCCAGATCACGCGGCCGCGTGAATGACGCGGACGCGTAGGAGGTGGTTTTCTTAACTGACGCGAACGCTTTAGCGATGCGATCGCGTCGCACGCCTCTCTTTTTTTTTATGTAGATATGCAGTTATGTAGTATGTAATGCCAATGCAGATGCTTACGAATACTATCCAGGTTCAATGAAAATAAAACAATATAAAAATAAACAAAACGAAATAAAATGGAAACAGGAACGATCATACCATGGTGGGTTGTCTCCCACCTAGCACTTTTAGTTAAAGTCCTTAAGTTGGACATTAGATGAGCTTCCTGTTTTGGTGGCTTATGCTTAAATTCATCCAGAAATCTCCACAAGTGTTTGGAATGCCAACAGCCTCTGGGGTCCCAGACTAGACATGTAAAGCTTTTGAGCAGCTTCAAACAGATTCTCAGGCTCTCGAGGTGACGAATGTCATAATAGATTCCAGGATCCCAAACTTTGCTTTTAAATCCGCCTCCGTCTTGATCTACAGTTTTCCATCCGGGCGGTTTAGAAATTGTATTCTCACCAGGATGACCAAACGCCTTCCGAGACCCATTCAATTGAACTTGGTACCAATCCGTGCACTTTGAATTGGAGCGTGGGACCTTATTGAACCTTGCACACTAGCTCTGAGTACGAGTCATTTTCCTCTTACTCTTAAAGCCGCAGAGAGCGCTAAGCTGGCCATCTATTTCAAGCAAACCATATTCAAGTGGAAAAGTAAAGTTAAAGGTTAAGGATTGTACCCACTTGAAGCTTGTATTAGGTGGTAATTACCTTGGGACAGGTGTTTCCAGTGGTTCTGTAAGTTCTACTCCCTTGTGATCTTCTGTGAATTCCTCCACTTCTTTGCAAAATTCTTCAGCTGCAACTGCGTCCTGATTAAAGTCTTCCATGTCTTCCTCATCACTTAAGTCATACGTTGGATGTTGAGAGAAATCTACCTCGACTTCATCTTCGTATTCACTTGGATAAGGTTCTTCAGGCTCAAGGAATTCAGTTGCGAATGTGAGTTTGTGACTAGGAGAGCTTGATTCGTGATCATTACTGCCCATGGAATCAACCTCTTGGTCTGTTCTGTCCAATTTTTCATAGGGCATATGCTGTGGAGGTCGTGCACTATCCTCCTTTGCATTAAATTCGGACTTCTCAGTGGAATCCTTTACGGTTCTTGATTCCCATGGAGTTTCAGCATCTCCTAAATCTTCAACCACTTCTTCCTCTGCAACTATTTTGGCTTCCTCCACTTGTTCCAATATAAAGCCATGTTCCTCATTGTCCACCGAAGTTTCTAGTGTTTCCTTCATGCTACGCTCTTCTTTTGATTCTCCACATGCGGCCATGGGAGTACTTCGGGTTCTCAGATGTCGGGAAGCTATTAAATTTACTACCTCAGTTACGGCAGTAGTGAGTTCCAGTACGCCCTTTTCTATCTTTACTTGCCCTTGAAGAAGAGCACGAAGTTTGTCATTCACTGGAGGTTGGGGTGGGTGTGAGGTCTCATTGGTTGGGGGAGAGGGTTTAAAGTAAGAATGTGGTGGTTCTTGGGAGTAATTGGATTGGGATTGTGGTGGATAAGGGTCATATGGTGCTGAATGGTGAAAAGGAACTTGTGAGTGTGGTGGTTCAAATCTACGTTGAGAGGATGGTCTATAAGCACAGGGTGGGGCTTGTTGGTAGTTACAAGGTTGTCCACCATATCTATTAGCTTGGTATGCATTGTAAAGTGGTCCTCGTCCATGATATCTTGGAAGGTGTTGCTGCCTAAAGGGTTGATCAAATCCTCTTGGCTCCATCCATCTTTGATTGTTTAGACCTTGATGCATATTCCTGCTATAACTTCCATTTCCTTCAACAATATTAGAACCAAACTCAAAGCGAGAGGGGTCAGAGTTCATAGTAGCCAATTGAAATAAAAGGAGAAAACAAAAACAAATAAAGAAGCAAAAGAAAAAATATTTACAATAACCAATAATAAGGCACACATTTGCAGTTCCCCGGCAACGGCGCCATTTTGACGATTGGAATTTTCTATCGGTAAAGAATAAAAGTAATCGCGTTGTAAGTATAGTTTCTAAACCAACAGAAAATCCTTTTGTACAAATGTTTTGGTTGTCACAAGTAACAAACCCCTAAATAAATTGATAACCAAAGTATTTAAACCTCGGGTCGTCTTCTCAAGGAACTGCAGGGTGGTATGTTCTTATTATTGGTTATGAGTTTTGTAAATTGGGGTTTTGAAAGTGAGGAACAAGTAATTTAAATTACAAATAAAATAAATAAATAACTGTAAAATAAACTCTTAGCAAGGTATGAGAATTTGGAATTCCTATCCTAGTTATCCTTATCAGGTGTGATGAGAATTGGATTTTAATCCCACTTAGTTAAGTCAAGTGGACTAATTAGATTGATCCTCAAGTCCTAGTCAATCCCTGTGGGAAGACTAGCTTTAGAGCGATCTAGATTAATTTGGAATCTGCCAATTTCAACCACTGGTGAGTTTGACAACTCAAGTGTTACCAATTACTTAACCAAAGCCAAAAGGAAAAAAATTTAAATTATTAATGTAAATAAAGGAAAGCAATCATAATTCTGAAATACCTCAAATCATATTAAATAGAAAATCAAATCTAAACATGAATGGTTCATAAGCCAATTTGGCAACAAAAGTAATTAAAGGAAAGCATTAAAATATCTGAAAGCAAAAGGAAAATATAAAGTAAAGGAATATTGAACCTGATAAGGAGTTGGAATACTAAATTGAAATAATAAGAAATCCTAATCCTAAAACCTAAGAGAGAGGAGAGAACCTCTCCCTCTAAAAACTACATCTAAACTATGAAAAGTGAATAATTGGAGCTCTCTCTCAATATGGATGCATTCCCCCACTTCATAACCTCTAATCTGTGCCTTTTGGACTTAGATCTGGGCCAAAAAGGGCTTCAGAAATCGCTGGGAGCATTTTCTGTAATTTCTGGTGCGTGGCGTCTGTCACGCGTCCGCGTGGGTCACGCGGTCGCATCATCTGGAGTTTTCCTTATCGCGCGTTCGCTTAGGCCATGCGGCCGCGTCATCTGTGTTCTACTCATAGCGCGCGTCCGCGTCAGTCACGCGTTCGCGTCGCTATCTCTTCGCACTGGGCATGCGGCCGCGTCGTCCATGCGTTCGTGTCGCTGCTAGTTTCTTCAAAAACTCCATTTTGTGCTTTCCTTCCATTTTGTATGTTTCCTTTCCATCCTTTAAGTCATTCCTGCCTTAGGAGATCTGAAACTACTCAACACACAAATCACGGCATCGAATGGTAATAAAGTTTGATGAAAATAATTAAAGTTTAAAGCATAGGAAACATGTATTTCACATATATCACATAATAGGGAAGGGAAAGTGAAACCATGCAATTTACATGAATAAGTGAGTGAAGAATTGAATAAATCTCTTGAATTGAGCACAATATATATCATAAAATATGGGTTTATCAGTTGACTAGGACTTTATGTGTTAAATTGATTTGTCCACTTGACTTACCTTCATAGTTAGAGGTTGATTTAGTGGGAGCGAAAATATAATTCTCATCACCATTGATAAGGATAACTAGGATAGGACTTCGAATTTTCATACCTTGCCAAGAGTTTATTTTACAGTTATTTATTTATTTTACTTGTCATTTAAATTACTTGTTCCTTACTTTCAAAACCCCCAATTTACAAAACTCATAACCAATAATAAGAACACCTCCCTGCAGTTCCTTGAGAAGACGACCTGAGGTTTTAAATACTTCGGTTATCAATTTTAATGGGGTTTGTTACTTGTGACAACCAAAATATTTGTACGAAAGGATTTTCTGTTGGTTTAGAAGCTATACTTACAACGCGATCATATTTTTATATTTCTTTACCGATAGAAAAACCAATCGTCAATAAGGTTAGTGAATGTGGTGTGGTTAGGTACTTCTTTGACGGGACTATGAAATAGGAAATTTTTATGATGAATTTGAAAAGTTGGAAACCGGTGATGGTTATGATGAGTTGAGAACTTGGAAAGGAATGATGAAATTGTTGGATTATATGAGAGTGTGCAGGGCCTATATCCCTGGGGTGACAGATTTCTCTGCTGCATGAGTAGTTGTTGTTGTTTCCTTCTCTACTGCTTGAAGTGTGCGGGGCCTATATCCCTGGCATGGAAAACTCCCTGCTGCATGAGTGTGTAGGGTACTATATCTCTGGCATGGCAGATTCTCTGCTGTATGAGTGTGCAGGACAATCTATCTCTGGCGTGGCAGAAAATGCTACATCCGGGAAGATGTGTCGGATTGGCAATTATGGACTAACAAGTGATATCACGATCCAATAGGACAGGCATTCATCATATGCATCTTCCACTTGTTTGTTTGCTTTGCCTAAATTATAACCACAGATATTACTTGTGCTTTACTTGTTTGTATTACTTATGCTTCTTCTGGGATTGAGAAGGTTCGGAAGGCAGTGGCGATGGGATCGCAAGGTGGTTAGGCTGGCGAAAGCTGTGGAACAGCGGAGAATTGTTAGTTTAGAAATTCCTTAAGCTAGATTACCTTTATTTTTCTCTATGGTTTTTAAAGTTATGGTTTTAATTTTAGATATGTTGTAAGTTGAATCTCATGATGGATATGAAGCTCTAGGATTGCCTCTGGCGTCCAGGAGTCTTATATCTTACATCACGGGGCACTGTTACCATACTGAGAACCTCTGGTTCTCATTTCATACTCTGTTATTATTTTTTAGATGCAAGTCGCAACCCGCCTCAGTGAGTTGCTTGATGGTGACAGAGCGAAGGATCTTTGCTATGATTTGGAGTCTTTTGGCTATTTGTTTTAAGTTATCCCATTTTTGTATTTATATTTGCCTTAGAGGCTTACTTTATGAGAGATATTCTGTATATGCTGTTTTAACTTGCAAAACTCTGTGTCTGTATATATTAGTCAGCTTAAACTCTGTGGGCTGCGGCTAGTTCTTTATGATTATTATACTCTTATATATCTATATATGTCTTGATATTTCGTAGCTTTATCTTGTACCTTTATACTTTTAGCTTCGTGTGAACGTTTCTGCTTTTGTAACTCTGTTTTTGAGCATATTCCTTCATTAGGCTTCTAGAATTATTATTCCTTCTATATATATTTATGTATGAGCCTTAGGATTGTCGTGACCTCTGATTAACCTTTGCTTTACGGCATGAGGTAAGGCTTAGGGTAATTAGAGTGTTACATTTAGTGGTATTAGAGCGGTTTGTCCTCGTGAGCTTGAGGGATGGACCGACTGTGCTTCATTTAATACTCTACGTCTTTTCTTTGATACTATTTAGGTTATCTGTTTGATATATGCATAGCATGCTTGTTTGTGAGTGACTTTTAGGATAATTGAAGCGCTAGGCTTTTGATATTGAAACTGATCACCTTGATATCGACTGTTTGGTATAGGTAGGAACCCAAATGGCTACTCGCGGGCGAGGTCGTACTCGTACACAAGGAGAAACTGAGAATGACTGATCGACCGACAACCATGCCGAATTTATGGCTGTGATAGCCAACCTGGCTGACCGAACCTCTGTTGCGACTTTGCAAGCTGTACAGAGGTTCGGTCAACCGGCGGAAAATAGAAACGGAAATGGAGATGGGGACAGTAATGACTTAGGAGGTACGACCAACTCAACTGAAGCGGACAACTGGTTCCAAGTCATAAAGCGCGCACTACAGGCTCAACATGTCCCGGCTAACCAATACGTGGATTTTGCGGCCTATCAACTGTTAGGAGAGGCACAACATTGGTGGCAAGGAGAGTGCCAGTTGCTACAACTTCGAAACGCCGAGATTCCTTGGGATGTATTTCAGACGGCGTTCTATAAGAAGTATTTTCTAGAATCGGTAAGAGAAACTAGAGAGTTAGAGCTTATGCAGCTGAAGCAAGGCTCAATGTCAGTAGCAGAGTACACAAACAAATTTGAAGAGCTCTGTAGGTTAGGTTCTCAAGGGTATGTCAGGGAGTCCCTAAGTCATATGAGAGTTGGAAATGTATCAAGTACCAAGGAGGCCTCAAGGATCACATCATGACTGCTATGTAGTTCCCTTGGAAATATGGATGTTCTCGGAACTAGTGAACAAAGCCCGAGTGGTGGAGGACTGTGCCAAGAAGGTAATTGAGGCGAGAGAAAATCGAGGTTATACTAACAACCGAGCTCGTGGAGATTACCTTGCACCAAGGGGAAAAAACTTTAAAAGAGATGGGAACTTCAGAGGAGAAAATGATGCTCAGTTTCACCATAGGAGGGAAGGTCGTATGTGTTTTACTTGTGGGAAGCCGGGACATATATCCAAGTATTGTCGCTGCGGGAGGAATCGAGATGAGGGTCAGAATCAACAGCCAGGCCGTGTGTTTACCTTGGATGCACGTGATGCGACGGGGTCGGATCCTCTGATGAGAGGTAAGTGTATGCTTTGAGTATTATGAGTTTCCTGGACCTAAGGGTAGCTTAGTTCTATCTTTTGGAAAGTCACTGTTAGGGTTACAAGAGCTTAGAGTTTTATTGGAAGTAAACCAAGGAAAAGGAAGATTCTAGTGGCGGTAGCCGAGGATTTCGGACTTGTGATGATGAACGATCAGAGTAACGCAGCGAAAGCATGCTAATTAGCATTTTCGAGGGCAAAAATCTTTTTAAGCAGGGGAGGATGTAAGAACCGGAGTTTTCACAAAAAATCGCTTGACCAGAATTGAATAAATTAATTGCCCGGAATAGGTTCGAAAAAAAAATATTTTTCCTAAAATATAAATGTGAGATTCGGATTCAGTGGATTTTTCTGAGTAGAAAAATGTTCTCTTATGAAAATTTTCACGTAAAAATGCGTACCGATAGATTAGCCGGCAGTACCGGCTTAAGTCTGTCCAGTACTACATAAGAGAGAGTGAAATAGTAGGAGTATGAATCAAAATTTAGATGGATTGTCACAAAATTAGAATCAAAATACTGGGAGTATGAATCCCAGGTCGTCTCCCAACGAGTTGCAGAAAGATGTGCTATTCTATTAATCAGATGTTTTCAAAAATGATTTTGAGTTTGATAAACAGGAAATTAAATCAGAGAATTTGTGTAATTTAAATAAAAATCTTAACCGGGAGTAGATTAGTCGGAAGTTCTATCCTTGTTGGAGTTCTCCCAAGATTAATTGATAATTGAAGGTTGTTCTGCTTAGTTATCCTTTACCAGGTAGAGGAAAGTCAAGCAAGTTGGAAGTCTATTTCTGTTCACAAGTTCTAATCCTCTCCCTTGGGAAGGATTAGTGTTAGTGAGTAGAGGGCGATCCAACAATAAACCCAATTACAATTTTACTCTTGAGCATTCCAACTCAAGGTCCTCCTTTCAATCAACTCCCAATCAAGTTATGGAACTACTCGCTCATTATGAATGTAAACTTCACAAAATAAGAAAGGGAAATAAAGAAAGACATGATAAATAATAATCAAAGAGACCAATTAAAAATAAAAATAGTTCTTGTATTAATAAATTCTAAAAATAATCCAATAGTAATTCTGAACAAATTAAGGATATGAAAGAGTAAGTGACAAGTAAGGAAAACAAACTAGAATGATGAAGTCTTGGCGGAGGTAATAACTCTTCTCAATATCCCAATCCAAAAAGCAATAAAAACAAAATCCTAAGAACTATGAATGTGTAGAGAAAAAACCTAGAGGAGGAGTAAAGTTAGATCTAAAACTAAAAATTATGCCGAATGAATGTCTCCCTCTGGTTCTGCATGTTCCCTGGCTCTAATCTGCTTTTCTGGGCCAAAAACTGGGTCAAAACAGGGCCCAAAATCCCCCCAGCGAATTCTGCAAATTCTGCAGATCGCGCACGTCACGCGATCGCGTCATCCACGGATTCGCGTCATCCAGCATTTTGCCTTGCCATGCGTGCGCGTCGTCCACGCATTCGCGTCACTCGTGCAGTTTCCAATCCATGCGTTCACGTCAGGCATGCGAGTGCGACACTGCAATTTCTCCATTTCGCGCGGTCGCGTGAGCCATGCGTCCACGTCGCTTCTCGCTGGTCATCCCCTTAATTTCTTGTTTTCCTTCCATTTTTGCAAGCCTCCTCTCCAATTTCCAAGTCATTCATGCCCTATAAAGCCTGAAACACTTAACACACGGATCACGACATCAAATGGAATAAAGGAGAATTAAAATACATAATTAAAAGTCTCTAGGAAGCAAGTTTTTAACCATGGAGCAATTTTGGGAAGGATTTGTAAATACATGCTAATCATATGAATAAGTGGGTAAAGATTTGATAAAACCACACTATTAAACATAATATAAACCATAAAATAATGGTTTATCAACCTCCCCACACTTAAACATTAGCATGTCCTCATGCTTAGTTGAAGGAGATAAAATAAATGAGTAGGAACATGTAAAACTCATGCAATGCAATGCAACCTATACATATGAATGCAACTATATGATTCTTGTCTACTTCGTTAAAAGTAAATAAGCTCTTCAAGACAATTACAAATCAAATTTCACTAATTCAATTCTTATACAGTAGGAACAGATAAAAATGCAAGAAGGTAGCTCATGAAAGTAGGGAATACAGAATTTAAGCATTGAACCCTCACTGATGATGTATGTACACTCTAATCTCTCAAGTGTATAGGGTGATCACTCTACTCTTCTCTAATCATGCTTTCTAAAATTTGTTCTACACCTAACCAATCAACAATATTTAACGTGCCAATGATTATCATGACACATTCCCTTATTACCTTTTGTTCCCACAATCTTCCCATACTCAATTAGCACACAATTCTATCTCAAGCTAACCAAAGATTCAATTGGGATATATAATTGTTTTTCCGCTTAAGGTTAGTAATGTGGTAAAATACAGAACAAATGGGATTTAAAGGCTCAAAGTGGCAAACAAAGGTAACTTAAGGGGTAGGATTAATTGGGATAAGTGAGCTAAACAAATAATGGCCTCAATCATATGCAAGCATATAAATATATTAAACATTGGACATATAGGATGAAACAAAATATAGATTACAATCATAGAGAAGTAAACACACAAGAATAAAATAATTATGGTTAAATAATGTAACCATGTAACTAAGCTCAAATCTTACGGGTTGTGTATTCTTAGCTTTTTAAACTATGTTCCAAATACAACTCCAAGCAAATTTAACATAAAATTTTTTATTAAAATTAGTAAAATTTTGTTCTAAAAAAAATAGGGTCTTAGAAGAAACTTATTATCTTTTCAATCAAGTAGAACATGCATGCAACTAACCTATTACTATGCAATTTATCCTATTCTACAAAAGAAAACTAACTAAATATCCTAATTTATTGGTGTTAAGGAAGAGAAATTACCTCCGGAAGTCAGGTACTGACCGACCTCCCCACACTTAAGGCTTTGCACCGTTCTCGGTGCCATCTGTCAGGAACAAAGGTGGGCTGGTAGTAGTATCTCCACAGTCGGGACCGTCATGGCTCCCTGTGCTGGTAAAGAAAGTGGAGGTCTGATATATTTCCCGTTAGGGACGTATTGATCATCCCATGGAAGCATGGCTTTGGTGTCCCCAGCTCTGTAGGAGACTCCGGCTGCTGTGACGAGATCTGAAACCAAGGCGAGAAAAGGTAAGTTGTCCGCAATTTGTACGTGTCCCATGGCAGTCCGGATGTGTCTTGGTAGGTTTAGAGGCTGGTCTAAGGATGCACCATAGTAAAACAGCCATGTTTGTAATGAAGGAGGACTCGTGAGTGCTCGGAAAGACATAATGGGACATGATCTGTGCCCATACGCGAGCCTCCAAGGTAAGTGCAGAAGCCGATATTCCCTTAGGTTGGGAACGATGGTATCTGTAGATCCATCTGCTGCCAGGTTGTGCGATAACTCTGAGAATGGCGTCCCAGTCAAATTGGTATGTCTGGCGCTTGAGTGAGGCTTCTTGAAATGCGTCCAATCCTTTTGGAGTAGGGGGAAGATCTAAAGCTCATTGAATGGCCTCTTCTGTAATGGGGACTTGCTTCTGACGGACATATACAGACTACAGGGTTGGCAGGTGGAAATTAGAGTAGAACTCAACTACCCAAGAAAGATTAACCTGCCGTGGCTGTCTCTTTAGGAAACCCCATTGTCATCGCTCTATTCGTGGCTCAACAAATTCAGCAATACGGGTCGGGAGGATAAGAAGGTATTCGTTGTTGTAACTCCTTTCTGCCAGGATGGAGAACATCTGCTCACAGTAGCGGTTGGTAAATCGCGCAGTGTCCTTTGCTGGGAAGGCTTTTTCTTTTTCATCAACCTTTATAATCCTCTTAATTCTTTTTGTTGAGGGCTTAACTACAGTTGAAGATGGCTCTGCCACGAATGCTCTTTTTGTTCCTCTCCTTGCTGTTGATTTGGGAGTAGCTTTCTCTTTGCCTTTCATGGTGGCCATCCTGAAAAGGAAAGAGTAAGGATGTTAAAACTTCAAGGGTTAGAGCAGGGAAGGGAACGGGAAAGGTGGTAATCAATGCACATTAAAGATGAATGGTGTTAACACATGGTCATGACTACATGTGAAAAATCATCAATGGAAATATAGCAAGTGCATGTGATGACAATTATATGCAAGGTATTTATTGGCATGCCGGTAAAGGCATAAGTAGCATAGATCAAGCATTCAATGTCCAAGTTAGATTACCAAGCCTTTCAAACTAATAACCTGTTTGTAATAACAATTATATTTAAATAATATAATATAAAAAGGGTTTTGTGAAAAGCAAGCATTTAGAGTAGTAGAATAAAAGAAATCTTAAAAATAGTGCACAACGCCATACGGGCGTTTTCACAAACACATAGCATGCATGGTGAATAAGCTATTGAAAGTATTAAATTGAACATGCAAGCAACCCGTAAAAAATTATATATAATTTTCAAACAATTCCTTAACAATTCACAAGCAAATCATAAGAAATAATAATAATCCAAATAAATTTCCAACACCAATTAAAAGAAAAAGAAAGAAAAAGAAAACGTGGATAATGAGAGTAAAAAGAAAAAAAAAAGAAGAAGAAAACATAAAAACAAGAAGAAGAATAGAAAAGTAAAGAGGCAAGAAGAAAAAGAAAAAACCTTGATAATGGTGGTGAGAGAGAGAAAGTAGAAAGTGAGAAAGAAGGAAGAAGGAAGGAAGGGGAAGAAAGAAATAAGAAGGGAAAAGAAAAAGTAGGATTTGGGAAAGAAAAAGATAAGATATTTTGGCAGATTTGGATAAGCTGTGCGGTGCGAGCGACGCGGATGCGTGCGGTACGCGTTCGCGCGAATGGCGCTTAAATGAATCGACGTGGACGCGTGACTCGTTCTTGTGCTACTGGCGCGGGGGCAGCCTCGTGCTCGCACAACTCTCTGTTCGAAACTCATTGTTGCCAAATTTCAGGGTGACACGTTCGCGTGGTGGACGCGATCGCGTGAATGGCCAAGATTTGAAGATGACGCGAACGCGTGGGGCACACGGTCGCGTGGTAGGGATTGTGTGTCTAGCGCCATTCCAGCCCTACTCCATCACAACTTGCTGCCATGCACCCTTTCTTACGTCGATTTTCAGGGCACGCGTTCGCGTGCTTGACGCGGACGCGTGGAAGGCAGTTTTTCCACATGACGCGAACGCGTCAACAACGCGGTCGCGTGGGTAAATTTGTGCCACAGGCACGCCTCCAGCCACGCTCTCGCGTGACTCTCTGTTCACTTTGCTTTTCTTCCTAATGCACTTGTGACGCAGACGCGTCGCGTGCATTTTTTTTTCTTGAACATGAAAATAAACATAGCATATCAATGCACATGGATTTTTAATTTTTATAGTTTCACATGAGTAGGTACCCAAATTCCCATTATTTTATCATGACACATTCCTTATTAACCCTTGTTCCCACAATTCTCCCATACTTAATTAACACACAAATTTCTATCTTAAGCTAACCAAAGATTCAATCGGGATATTTAATTGTTTTTCCGCTTAAGGCTAGTAATGTGGTAAAACATAGAACAAATGGGATTAAAAGGCTCAAATTGGCTGACAAAGGTAATTGAAAGGGTAGGCTTATTTGGGATAAGTGAGGTAATAATCAAATAATGGCCTCAATCATATGCAAGCATGTAAATACACTAAATAGTGGACATATAGAATGGAACAAAGCAAAGATTGCAATCATAGGGAAGAAGACTGAAGAGAGAACTTTTGCGTGGTCTAGAAATTTGCAGATAAATCCTCGTTGCAGATATAGCTCCTAAACCAACAAAAGTCCTTTCTTACAAACATTTTGGTTGTCACAAGTAACAAACCCCTTTGAAATTGATAACCGAAGTATTTAACCTCAGGTCCTCTTCTCAATGAATTGCAGGGAGGTGTTCTTATTATTGGTTATGTGTTTTGTAAATTGGGGGTTTTGAAAGTGAGGAACAGGTAATTTAAATAACAAGGAAAATAAATTGCAGGAATTAATAAATTAATATCTAATAAAACTCTTGGTAAGGTATAAGAACTGGAAGTCCTATCCTAGTTATCCTTATCGATTGTGATGAGAATTGAATTTTTCCCCCACTTTGTTAACCTCTAACTATGAAGGTAAGTTAAGTGGATGAATTAATTTGATTCCTCAAGTCCTAGTCTTTCCTTGGGAAAGGCTAGAGTTAGTGGAACTCGAATTAATTCTTGAAGAATTCCAATTTTCAGTCAACACCTCGAGTTTGATAACTCAAGCGTCACCAATTATTTAACCAAAGCCAAAAGGGAAAATTTAAATTGAAGACATCATAAATAGAATAAAGCAATCATAAATCTGAAACACATCAAATTACGTTTAAACATAAATTCAAATCTAACATGGAATTCATAAACCAACATTAACAAACTAAAATAAAATAATAGAATAATTAAAAGTAGAAGAACATTGAACCTGGGATTGAGAAGCAATCCTAAAATTAAGAGAAATCCTAAATACTAATCCTAAGAGAGAGGAGAGAACCTCTGTCTCTGAAACTACATCTAAATCCTAAAACTATGTATGAATGTATGTTGTATGAGTTGATTCCTATGAATGAATGGATTCTCCCACTTTATAGCCTCTAATATGTGTTTTTTAGGCCGCAAACTGGGTCGAAAACAGCCCAGAAATCGCTGGAGAAGAAATCTGCCACGCTGATTTTCGTCAGTGCGACGCGTCCGCGTGAAGCATGCGTTCGCGTCGCCTAGCGTCAGTGAAACTATGGCATATTATATATCAAATCGAAGCCCCGGACGTTAGCTTTCCAATGCAACTGGAACCGCGTCGTTTGGACCTCTATAGCTCAAGTTATGACAGTTTAGTGCGAGAGGATCAGGCTGTCAGCTTTGCAGTTCCTTCAACTTCTTGTATTCCTTCCACTTTTGCATGCTTCCTTTCCATCCTTCAAGCCATTCCTGCCCTGTAGTCTCTGAAATCAGTTAACACACATATCAAGGCATCTAATGGTAATGAGAGAGGATTAATATCAGCAAATATAAGGCCAAAGAAGCATGTTTTCAATCATAGCACAAAATCAGGAAGGAAAATATAAAACCATGCAAATAGTATGAATAAGTGGGTAAAGAGTTGATAAAAACCACTCAATTGAGCATAACATAAACTATGAAATAGTGGTTTATCAACCTCCCCACACTTAAACATTAGCATGTCCTCATGCTAAGCTCAAGAGAAACTATAAAAGGGTGAAGAGGAATGGTAGAATGTATGAAATGCAACCTATCTATATGAATCCAACTACATGAAGAATGCTTTTTCTTACTTGGTTTAAAGTAAATAAATTCTCCAAGAATAAATATGAAATGGATTTCACTAATTCAAATCATAAAAATGAAGTACAAATAGACTTGTAGAAGAAAATAGCTCATGAAAGCCGGGAACAAAGAATCGAGCATCGAACCCTCACTGGAAGTGTATGCACTCTAATCACTCAAGTGTTTTAGGTTCGATTCTCTTAATTCTCTACTAACCTTGCTTTCTAAGGCTTGCTCTTCATCTAACAATCAACATAAATTTAATGCACAGAAACACATATCAAGAGGTCTTTTAGGGGTTGTAATGGGGTTAGGGTCAGGGTAGGATTGTATTTGGCCAAGTGGACTAAAATCTGAATCCTTAATTAACTTAAACTTTCCACCTAACTTTAGACAATCCATGTAATCATAATACCACATCTAACTATCCATTAACCATGTTTTCCACATATTCATGCATTCTAATTTCAAGTACAGTACATATGCATTGCTTTCACCACTTACTTTGGGGCATTTTGTCCCCCTTTTGCTTAATTACTCTTTTTTTTCTTTTTTTTTCTCACTTATATATATATATATATTTTTTTTTTCTTTTCTTTTATTTTTCTCAATGCATATGATTAAATTATTGGATGCATGAATCATGTCCTAAACATTTTTTTCACATTTTCAGAAAATTCTAACATACTCAATTCTCAAACCAAATGTTTCCAAATTCAACTTTTCCCATAATTTATTCATGAGCACTCTCATTAGTCTAAGCTAACCAAGGATTCAAATTAAGGACATTATTATTTTCCGCTTAGAGTTAATGATGTGCTAAAGTAAAGAACAAATGGGTATAATAGGCTCAACATTAGTTTGCAAAGAATAATGAAAGGGTAAGGCCATATGGGTATGTAAGCTCAGTTAAACAAAGGCCTTAATCATGTAAGTGTATGCATACATCAAACCATGGAAATATAGAATTAAGCAAGACAAAGATCACAATTTTAGAGAGAAAAACACACACCAAAAATAAAATATTGGTTGGTAAAATGCAACCAATTCAAATAGGCTCAAAAATCTCACATGTTTTGTGTGTTCGAGCTCTAAACCATGTTCCAGTATAATATTTCTTCAAATAAGTGTAACATTAAATTTTATTTAAATTAGTGAAATGCTCTAAAAGGTTTCTTGAAAAAGAAAATATTACTTCAACCAAGTGATAAAATATGCACAAAATCAAATAATCATGCAATCAAACATGCAAATGCCACAACTAACAAGGAAAATAAACCATTGGTGTTGAGATAGAAGAGTAACTAACCCATGAAGATCGGTATCGACCTCCCCACACTTAAAGATTGCACCGTTCTCGGTGCATGCTAAGATGTACAAGTGGATGGGTGGCTCCAACTGATGCTTTTCACTGAAGATTTTGCAGATGGACTTGTCTGTCTCCCCATGTAAACGTCTTTCGATTTCCTTCTGGGTGGCCATCCTGAAAGAAAAAGGGAAGAAAAGTAACCCAGAAATAAAGATAAGAAAATAAATGAAGTATGGGTGGGTTAATGCCAAATGATAAGGGTCTCAATTACATGGTAGCTACAACATGCAAGTGAAAAAAAAAACAATAGAAGCACATGGTATACCAGTGGTGCAAAATTTTGCAACAATGAGGGAGAGTGTGGGTAAGGAGAAGTAATGTAAATTCATGTCAATGCAAAATTTATACGGGTATAAAAGATTGGCATTGATTTAAATAATATTATCTAACCAAAATAAAACAAGTCTCTAAGCACCTAAAATAATTCAAGAGAAGATGCAACAGTTAAATAAGAAAATTTTAACACCAAAGGAAAAATAATTAATTTAGAAAAGAAAATAAAAATATGCACAAAATTAAGATGCAATGAATGAAATATGCAAATGAATTAAGTAAAATAAAATGAAAGATGAGAAGGGAAAGGAGGGAAGAAGAAGTAAGTAAGAAAGGAGGGAGGAAAAATTAGGATTGGAGAAGAAAAGATAAGATAATTGGCACTGATCTGGATAGGTTGTGCGACGCTAGCGACGCGGATGCGCGGGGTACGCGTTCGCGCGAATTGCGCTTATAGGAATCGATGCGGACGCGTCGATTACGCAGACGCGTGACTCGTTCTGTGCTACTGGCACGAGGCAGCCTCGCGCTCGCACAACTCTCTGCTCAAAACTCATTGTTGCCAATTTTCGAGGTGACGCGTTTGCGTGGTGGACGCGATCGCGTGAATGGCCAAGATTGGAGGATGACGCGGACACGTGGGGCACGCGATCGTGTGGTAAGGCTTGTGCGTCTAGCGCCAGTCCAGCCTTACTCCAGCACAACTTTCGGCCATGCACCCCTTTTACGTCGATTTGTTGGAGCACGCGTTCGCGTGGGTGACGCGGACGCGTGGGAGGCTATTTTTCCAAATGATGCGGCTGTGTGGGTCACGCGGACACGTGGGTCACGCGGACGCGTGGGCATGTTTGTGCCTAAAGCGCGCCTCCAGCCACGCTTTCGCGTGACTCTCTATTCAATTCTCTTTTCTTCAAAACGCACTGGTGACGCGGACGCGTCAGCGACGCTGCCGCGTCGCGTGCGTGTTTTTTTTATTATTATTTTTTTATTCATGAAAAATGCAGAATGCAAAATGCAATGCTGATATGGATGTTATGAATAATTCCAGGTTCAATAAAATAGAATAAAACTTAAAAACAAACAAAACGAAATAAAATTAAAATTGAAAAAGGGACGATCATACCATGGTGGGTTGTCTCCCACCTAGCACTTTTAGTTAAAGTCCTTAAGTTGGACATTTGGTGAGCTTCTTGTTATGGTGGCTTGTGCTTGTATTCATCCAAAAATATCCACCAATGTTTGGAATTCCAATGGCCTCCGGGATCCCAAACTAGGCGCAGAAAGCCTTCAAGTAAGTTAAAGCAAGTGATAAGGCCCCAAGAGTGTTAATTTCCAGAATGAATTCCGGGGTCCCAAATCTTGCTTTTGCACCCGTCTTCTTGTTGATCATGATGATTCCATCCGGGTAGCAAGCAATCTGAATTCTCACTAAAGTGGCCAAACAACTTGCTAGACCCATTCAATTGAGCTTTACACCGACCCTTGCATTTAAACTTTGAGCACATAACCATGTTGAACCTTGCTTGACAACTCCAACCACTAACCATCTTCCTCTTACTCTTAATGCCACAAAGAGCTCCAAGCTGACCATCCGTCTCCAGTAGCCCATATTCAAGTGGAATTAGAAAGCTAAGGGATATGAATTTTACCCACTTGAATGTTGTGAAGGATGATGGCAACTTAGGGGGAGGTATTTCTAACGAATTTGCAAGCTCTACTCCCTTGTGCTCTTCTCTGACAACTTCCACCTCTTTGCAAGTTTCTTCAATATCAACCTCTTCCTCTTGGTAGCTTTCTTCCAATTCAATCTCTTCTTCATTTCTCACCAAGGGCATGGGAGGCTGTGCTTCTTCTTCTTTAATCTCCATCTCTTGACCAACCTCTTCCAAGTCTTCAACCACGATATGCCTTGGAGGTTGTACACCCTCCTCAACATCAAATGCAACCGTCTTAGAAGGAGGCTCTATGTCTTGACTTTCCCATGGAGGTTCAGCATCTCCCAAGTCTTCAACCATTTCTTCCTCTGCAACTATTATGGCTTCCTCCACTTGTTCCAATACAAAGCCATGTTCCTCATTGTCCACCGAAGTTTCTAGTGTCTCTTTCGTCCTATGCTCTTCTTTTGATTCTCCACATGCAGCCATGGGAGTACTTTGAGTGCTCAGATGTTGGGAAGCTATTATATTTACTAACTCGCCTAAGGCGGCCACAAAATTTAGCACACTCTTATTCATCTTTTCTTGCCCTTGAAGAATAACACTAAGGGCGCCGTTATCCAATGGAGGTTGGGGTGGATAGGAGGGTTCATTATTTTGGAGAAAGGGTTCATGGTAGGAAGGTGGTTCTTCTTGATAAGGATATGGGGATGGTGAATATTGAGGTGGTGGTTTTGGGTGTGGTTCATATGGTGGTTGGTATGGTGGATATGGGTTAGGGTCATATGGTGGTGTTTGGTAGTAGGGGGCTTGTGAGTATGGTGGTCCAAAGGTATATTGAGGAGGCGGTTCATAATCATGTAGTGGGCCTTATTGGTAATTACAAGGGGGTTCACCATATTCATCATCTTGGTATGCTCCCTGGAATGGCTCTTGACTATAGTAGTTTGGTGGTTGTTGGTTGTCACGGAAGGGTCCACCATAACTGTTGTTTTGACATGTATTGTGGAATGGTCGTTGTCCATGGTATCTTGGAAGGTGGTATTGCCGAAAGGTTTGATCAGATTCTCGTGGCTCCTTCCATCGCTGATTGTTTTGACCTTGATGCATGTTCCTGTTATAATTTCCATTCCTTGCAATAGCATTGGAACCAAACTCAAAGCGAGAGGGGTGAGAACTCATAATAGTAAATAAAAATTAAAAACGAAAATAAAATAAATTTTAAATTAAATGGTTATTGAAATTTAAATTTTTGAATTTGAAAATTAAAATTTGAAATTTGAAAATTAAACTTTGAAATTTGAAATTTGAAATTTTGAATTTTAAATTTTGAATTTTAAATTTTTGAAATTTGAAATTTGCAATTTGAATTTTAAATATTGAATTTTGAAATTTGATTTTTGAAATAAGATAAGATAAGATTTTGATAAAAATATGATTTTTGAAAAAGATTTGAATTTTGAAATTTAAATTTTGAAATTTTAAAATTTGAAGTTTGAAATTTGAATTTTAAATTTTTAAATTTGAATTTTGAAAATTGAAATTTGAAATTTTGAAATTTGAATTTTAAAATTTTTTAATTTGAAATTTGAAAATTGAAATTTGAAATTTGAAATTTGAGTTTTAAATTTTGAATTTTTTGAATTTAATGAGGAAGGAGAAAAACAATAAAATGACACCAAACTTAAAACTTATAGATCAAAACGAAGAAAACAATTAAGAACAACTTGAAGGTCAAGATGAAAACGAAGAACAACTTGAAGATCAAGATGAACACCAAGAACAGATTTTTGAAAAAAATTTTTAATAACTAAATAAAAAACAATAACCTCTTAATTTACGAAAAAGAAAAAATAAAAACAAAAATAAAAATAAATAAACAAGCAAAAAGAAAATATTTACAATAACCAATAATAAGGCACACGTTTGCAATTCCCCGGCAACGGCGCCATTTTGAAGAGAGAACTTTTGCGTGGTCTAGAAATTTGCAGATAAATCCTCGTTGCAGGTATAGCTTCTAAACCAACAAAAGTCCTTTCTTACAAACATTTTGGTTGTCACAAGTAACAAACCCCTTTGAAATTGATAACCGAAGTATTTAACCTCGGGTCGTCTTCTCAAGGAATTGCAGGGAGGTGTTCTTATTATTGGTTATGAGTCTTGTAAATTGGGGATTTTGAAAGTGAGGAACAGGTAATTTAAATAACAAGGAAAATAAATTGCAGGAATTAATAAATTAATATCTAATAAAACTCTTGGCATGGTATAAGAACTAGAAGTCCTATCCTAGTTATCCTTATCGATTGTGATGAGAATTGGATTTTTTCCCCCACTTTGTTAACCTCTAACTATGAAGGTAAGTTAAGTGGATGAATTAATTTGATTCCTCAAGTCCTAGTCTTTCCTTGGGAAAGGCTAGAGTTAGTGGAACTCGAATTAATTCTTGAAGAATTCCAATTTTCAGTCAACACCTCGAGTTTGATAACTCAAGCGTCACCAATTATTTAACCAAAGCCAAAAGGGAAAATTTAAATTGAAGACATCATAAATAGAATAAAGCAATCATAAATCTGAAACACATCAAATTACGTTTAAACATAAATTCAAATCTAACATGGAATTCATAAACCAACATTAACAAACTAAAATAAAATAATAGAATAATTAAAAGTAGAAGAACATTGAACCTGGGATTGAGAAGCAATCCTAAAATTAAGAGAAATCCTAAATACTAATCCTAAGAGAGAGGAGAGAGCCTCTCTCTCTCTGAAACTACATCTAAATCCTAAAACTATGTATGAATGTAGGTTGTATGAGTTAATTCTTATGAATGAATGGATTCCCCCACTTTATAGCCTCTAATCTGTGTTTTCTGGGCCGCAAACTGGGTCGAAAACAGCCTAGAAATCGCTGGAAAAGAAATCTGCCATGCTGATTTTCGTCACTGCGACGCGTCCGCGTGGAGCACGCATTCGCATCGCCTAGCTTCAGGGCAACTATGGCATATTATATATCAACTTGAAGCTCCAGACGTTATCTTTCCAACGCAACTAGAACCGCATCGTTTGGACCTCTGTAGCTAAAGTTATAGCCGTTTGAGTGCGAAGAGGTCAGGCTGTCAGCTTTGCAGTTCCTTCAACTTCTTATATTCCTTCCACTTTTGCATGCTTCCTTTCTATCCTCTGAGCCATTCCTGCCCTGTAATCTCTGAAATCACTTAACACACATATCAAGGCATCTAATGGTAATAAGAGAGGATTAAACATAGGGAACTTAAGGCCAAAGAAGCATGTTTTCAATCAAAGCACATAATTAGGAAGGCAAATGTAAAACTATGCAAATAGTATAAATAAGTGGGTAAAGAGTTGATAAAAACCACTCAATTCAGCACAAGATAAACCATGAAATAGTGGTTTATCAACCTCCCCACACTTAAAGATTGCATCGTCCTCGGTGCATGCTAAGATGTACAAGTGGATGGGGGTTATGGTTCCCCGGCAACGGCGCCATTTTGAAAAGAACGAAACTCTCATGCGATCTAGAATTTTCTAAAAATAAATTTCCGTTGTAAGTATAGCTTCTAGACCGACAAGAATTCCTTCTTTACAAAAGTTTTGTTGTCACAAGTAACAAACCCAATAAAATTTATAAACCGAAGTATTCAAACCTCGGGTCGTCTTCTCAAGGAATTGCAGGGAAGTATGATTTATTATTGGTTATGGAAAACAGTATTTTTGGGTTTTTGAAAAAGGTTTGAATGAGAAAAATAGATTGCAGGAATTAATAAATCAATAGCTAATAAAACTCTTGGCACGGTATGAAAACTGGAAGTCCTATCCTAGTTATCCTTATCAATGGTGATAAGAATTATATTTTGCTCCCACTAAGTCAACCTCTAACTATGAAGGTAAGTCAAGTGGATAAATCAATTTAACACCTAAAGTCCTAGTCAACTCCTAAGGAAAGACTAGAGTTATAGGAATTTAAATCAATCAGCAAAGATAACAATTATCAATCACGATGAGTTTGACAACTCAAGAGTCACTAATTAATCAACCAAAAATCTAAATTATTTATATAAATAAAGGAAAGCAATCATAATTCTAAAATACCTCAAATTGCATTAATAAAAAAAATCAATCCAAATATAAAGAGTTCATAAACTAAATTGAGAAAGTAAATAAAAGGAATATTAAACCTGGATATTGAGAAGAAGAAATCCTAATTCCTTTAAGAGGAATCCTAATTCTAAATCCTAAGAGAGAGGAGAGAACCTCTCTCTCTAAAACTACATCTAAAAATATAAAATTGTGAATTATGAGTTGATGATTATGAATGAATGGATTTCCTTACTTTATAGCCTCTAATTTGTGTTTTCTGTGCCGAAAACTGGGTCGAAAACAGCCCAGAAATCGCTGGAGAAGAAATCTGCCACGCTGATTTTTGTCACTGCGATGCATCCGCTTGAAGCACGCGTTCGCATTGCCTAGCGTTAGGGAAACTATGGTATATTATATATCAAATCGAATCTCCGGACGTTAGCTTTCCAACGCAACTAAAACCGCGTCGTTTGGACCTCTGTAGCTCAAGTTATGACCGTTTTAGTGCGAGAGGATCAGGCTGACAGCTTTGCAGTTCCTTCAACTTCTTGTATTCCTTCCACTTTTGCATGCTTCCTTTCCATCCTCTGAGCCATTCCTACCCTATAAACTCTGAAAACACTTAACACACATATCAAGGCATCGAATGGTAATAAGAGAGGATTTAAAATTAGCATATTAAAGGCCCAGAAAACATGTTTTCAATCATAGCACAAGATCAGGAAGGAAAATATAAAACATGCAAATCATATGAATAAGTGGGTGAAAAGCTGATAAAAACCACTCAAATTAGCACAAGATAAACCATAAAATAGTGTTTTATCAACCTCCCCACACTTAAACAATAGCATGTCCTCATGCTAAGTTCAAGAGAAGCTATAAGAGTGAAGAGGAATGGTAGAATGTATGAAATGCAACCTATCTATATCAATGCAACTGTATGCAAAAATGTTTCTACCTACTTGGTTAAAAGTGAACAAATTTTCCAAGACAAACATAAATCAGACTTCACTAATTCAAATTATACAATAAAAGACAAGTAAACTTGTAAGAAGATAGCTCATGAAAGCAGGGAACATAGAATCAAGCATTGAACCCTCACTGGTAGTGTATATTACTCTAATCTCTCAAGTGTCTAGGGTTAATTCACTCTACTCTTCTCTAGTCATGCTTTCTAAACTTTTTTCTTCATCTAACCAATCAACAAAAATTTAATGTACCAATGCAAACATCATGAGGTCTTTTCAGGGTTGTAATGGGGCTAAGGTAAGGGTGAGGATATATGTATGGCCAAGTGGGCTATAATATGAATCTTTAATTAACCCAAGCTCTCACCTATACACACATTCTATATACTTTTAAATTCATGCCTAGCTACCCAAAATTTCCACTTTTGCATATCATACTCATGTATCAACTTTTCTTTAATTTTATCACATATGCATTGATTTTTCATTAACTTAACATTGGGGTAATTTTGTCCCCTTATTTATTTACTTATTTATTGAATATTTTTTTTATTATGCAATTATGAAAATGAAGATGCAAACTATATGTGCTAATAATAAGAAGAGTTATTGAAAGAGAAAACTAAGAAGAAAGAAAGGAACGATCATACCATGGTGGGTTGTCTCCCACCCAGCACTTTGCTTTAACGTCCTTAAGTTGGACGCTCCACTAGCTCAGTCTTCTGCTGTGGGTGGATCCTCCAAGAGGAAGATCTCTAGCTCCTTATTTTTCGTTGCCTTCTCACCATGATATAGCTTTAAGTGATGTCCATTAACTTTGATGAATTCAGAGCTTGAAAGATGACTTAGGTGGAAAACTCCGTATGGCTCGGCCTTCTCTACTCTATATGGACCTTCCTATCTTGATCTCAACTTGCCTGGCATGAGACTCAGTCTAGAGTTATAAAGGAGGACTAAATCCCCAGGTTGGAACTCTCTTCTCTTGATGTGCTTATCATGCACAACCTTCATCTTTTCCTTGTACAGTCTTGAGTTCTCATAAGCTTCTAGGCGAAGGCTTTCTAATTCTTGCAGTTGCAACTTCCTTTCAACTCCGGCTTTCTCAAATCTCATGTTGCACTCCTTCACTGCCCAAAAGGCTTTGTGCTCTACCTCAACTGGGAGGTAATAGACTTTTCCATAAACTAAGCGGAAGGGACTCATCCCAATGGGTGTCTTGTAAGCTGTTATGTATGCCCAGAGTGCATCTTGTAGCCTGGTGCTCCAATCTATGCTATGAGGTTTGACTATCTTCTGCAATATATGCTTTATTTCTCTGTTTGACACCTCGGCTTGCCCATTAGTCTGAGGATGGTAGGCTGTTGCCACTTTATGAATTTTTCCATGCTTCTTCAGTAATCCTGTTAGTCTTCTGTTACAAAAAGGGGTGCCTTGATCGCTCACGATTGCTCGTGGTGATCCAAAGCGACAAATAATATGGTTTCTAACAAAGGAAACAACAGTGTTAGCATCATCAGTGCGGGTAGAAATTGCTTTCACCCATTTAGAAACGTAATCTACAGCTAACAATATATAAAAATAACCATTAGAATTTGGAAATAGAACCATGAAGTCAATGCCCCAAACATCAAAAATTTCACAGAAAAGCATAATCTGTTGAGACATCTCATCCCTCTTGGATATATTACCAAACCTTTGGCATGGGGAACAAGATTTACAAAATTCAGCAGCATCCTTAAAAAGTGTAGGCCACCAGAATCCACAGTCTAAAATTTTTCTAGTTGTTCTTTGAGGGCCAAAATGTCCTCCACTCTCAGATGAGTGGCAGGCCTCTAAAATGGACTGGAATTCTGATTGAGGCACACACTGTCTAATTACCTGGTCAGTGCCACATCTCCATAAATATGGGTCATCCCAAATATAATATTTGGACTCACTTTTCAGCTTGTCTCTTTGATGCTTAGTAAAGTCTGGAGGAAAAGTGCGGCTAACTAGATAATTAGCTACAGGTGCATACCAAGGGGCTACTTCAGATACTGCTTGCAGGTTATCAAATGGGAAATTATCATTTATAGGAGTGGAGTCATCCCTAATGTGCTCAAGGTGACTCAAGTGGTCTGCCACTAGATTCTGGTTACCACTCATATCCTTAATTTCTAAATCAAATTCTTGTAGCAGCAGTATCCAACGTATAAGCCTTGGTTTGGATTCCTTTTTAGCTAATAAATACTTTAGAGCTGCGTGGTCTGAGTACACTACTACTTTAGCACCAAGTAAATAGGCTCGGAATTTATCCAGAGCAAAAACAATAGCAAGAAGCTCTTTCTCAGTAGTAGTGTAATTAGACTGAGCGGTGTCTAAAGTCTTAGACGCATAAGCAATTACAAAAAGGATCCTTACCTTCACGCTGAGCCAGCGCCGCTCCTACTGCATGGTTGGAGGCGTCGCACATAATTTCAAATGGCTGGCTCCAGTTTGGTCCTCTCACAATTGGAGCTTGAGTCAAGGCGGTCTTCAGCTTATCAAACGCTTGTTTGCAATCCTCATTGAACTCGAACTCAATATTTTTCTGCAATAGTCTGGATAAGGGTAGTGCTACCTTACTGAAGTCCTTAATAAATCTCTGGTAAAAACCTGCATGACCAAGGAACAAACGGACTTTCCTCACAGAGGAGGAGTAAGGTAAACTAGAAATAACATCCACCTTTGCTGGATCTACAGAAATGCCAGTATTAGACACAACATGTCCTAGTACAATCCCTTGTTTTACCATAAAGTGACATTTTTCAAAATTCTATACAAGGTTCGTACTAACACATCTATCTAATACTCTAGATAAACTATCTAAGCAAAGGCTAAATGAATCACCATAAACGCTAAAATCATCCATAAAAACCTCCATACAGTTCTTAATAAGGTCAGAGAAAAGACTCATCATGCACCTTTGGAAAGTAGCTGGTGCATTGCATAAGTCAAATGGCATTCTCTTATAAGCATAAGTTCCAAAAGGACATGTAAAAGTAGTCTTTTCCTGATCTTCAGGAGCTATATGAATTTGAAAATAGCCTGTATAACCATCTAGAAAGCAATAATGGGATTTACCTGACAGGCGATCAAGCATCTGATCAATGAATGGCAAGGGGTAATGATCCTTGCGAGTGGCTTGGTTGAGACGCCTATAGTCAATGCAAACTCTCCATGAATTCTGCACTCGAGTTGTCAGAAGCTCTCTATGCTCATTTCTTACTGTTGTGATTCCATACTTTTTGGGCACCACTTGTACTGGACTGACCCATTCGCTATCTGAGATGGGGTAAATGATATCTGCTTCAAGTAGCCTGGTCACTTCTTTCTTGATAACTTCTAAGATGGTAGGATTTAATCTTTTTTGAGGTTGACGGATAGGCTTTTCTCCCTCTTCTAGGAATATTCTGTGCTCACAAACTTGAGGGTTGATGCCTACTATATCCGCTAGGCTCTATCCAATTGCTTTCTTGTGTTTTCTCAGCACACTGAGTAGCTGTTCTTCTTGTTGGGAAGTGAGTTCCCTTGCAATGATAACTGGAAACTTCTGCTCGTCCTCAAGGTATGCATACTTGAGGTGTGGAGGGAGGAGTTTTAATTCTAATTTCTGCTCATGGCCAGGCTCTGGATTATCTGGAGCTGGTGATAATGGTGAAGTGCTCTCATTGTCCTCAGAAAGTGTCCCAACACTTGGACCTTGTCCTATGTACTTCTCTTCTAATTCCTCCTAGTGAACTTCAGCCATGGTTTAATCTATAATGTCACATTGGGAGATAGAATGATCTTCCGGGGGGTGCTTCATAGCTCCATTTAAACTGAATTTCACTATTCTACCATCTATTTCAAAAGAATAAGTTCCGGAAAATACGTTCAGCTTGACTTTGGAGTCTTCAGGAATGGTCTTCCAAGCAGGATTGATGATGGCCTTCCTGAGTCATTAGGGGGCATTTCCAGGATATAGAAGTCAATGGGAAATGTGAGCCCCTTAATGCTCACTAATACATCTTCAGCAACTCCAATCACTGTAATAATACTTTTATCTGCTAACACAAAACGAGCTGCAGACCTTTTTAAGGGAGGGAGCCTCAAAGTATCATATATAGACAAAGGCATTATACTAACACACGCTCCTAAATCGCACATGCAGTCAGAAAATATCACACCTCCAATAGTACAATTAACCATACATGGACCTAGATCACTACACTTTTCAGGTATACCTCCCATTAAAGCAGATATAGAACTACCTAAAGGAATAGTTTCTAATTCATTAATTTTGTCTTTATGTATAAATAAATCTTTTAGAAACCTTGCATATTTAGGTACCTGCTGAATAACATAAAAAAGGAGAACAGTTACCTCAACCTTTTTGAATATTTCTACCATTTTGGGGTCAAGTTCCATTTGCTTTCTGGGCTTCCTTGCAATTTGTGGAAATGGAATAGGAAGGGCGTTTTCTATAGCGTCTGTTTCCTTTGGTGCTTCTTGTGGTTGAGCTTCTTCTTCTTCAACCATGTCCTGTATGTCCTCTTCTTCTTCAACATCTTCTACTTCCACCACCTCTTCAGCTGAGGCATGTTCTAGTGGGTTTGGCTCCTCCTGATTCCTCTCTTGCAGTGTGGTTCCGGACCTTAGGGTGATGGCATTGATGCCACCCTTTGGATTGGGTAAGGGTTGAGAAGGAATTCCACTGGAGCTTGCATATTGAGTGTTTGAAGTATTGGATGATCCCATCTGAGAGATGAGAGCTTGTATAGTGGATGTTAGATCGTTAAGTGAACTTTTCATGTTCTTTTGTCCTTGCACAATGGATTGAAACATCTCGTCATTCGGAGAGGAATTAGAATAAGTGATCTGAGGCACTTGTTGTTGGTTGTGCTGTGGTCCTTGGGATTGCCTCAGGTGAGGTGCTCTGTAAGGCTGGTTCTGGTTCTGCTACCTATTGTTGTTATTATTCCACCTCTGATTTCCTTGATTGTCTCTTCCTCCTCTATTATTGTTGTCCCTCCAACCCTGGTTAGAATTATCTCTCCAACCTTGGTTGGAATTGTCCTGCCATCCATGGTTGTAACTGCCACCTTGATTGTATCCTTGATTGCGGCGGTCATAAAAGTTATGAGTGGCTGCTACAGTATTATCTTCCTGTTAGAGCTACAGACATTCATCAGTATAATGACTATAATCAGTACAGATTCTGTACACTCTCTGTGGAACCAACTATTGGCTTTGCTGTGGTGGAGAGGGCTGAGCTTGCTGAGCTTGTTGTTGACTCAACTGCATCTGCTTCAGTAAGTTGGTCATTTCACATATACTCTGAGTTAGGACAGCAGTCTCTCTGCTAGAGGATACCTCTACAACAGCTTTTGACTGGCTTTGTTTCTGCCTGTGATTCCGAGTAGATTCAACTAAGTCGCTGATCAATTGCCATGCCTCATTAGTGGTCTTGTACTTTTTCATAGACCCATTGCTAGAACTTTCCAATGTGGTCTTATCTTGAGGCCTCATGCCCTGTATGACGTAGCCGAGCAACACTATCTTGTCAATCATATGGTGGGGGCATGCTTCCAGAAGATTGTTGAAGCTCTCCCAGTATTCGTAGAGAGTCTCAGATTCGTCCTGAACAATCATGGAAATGTCTTTCCTCAGTTTATCAGTAACTTCAGATGGAAAGAATTTTTCCAAAAATTCTCTTCTAAGCGTATCCCAGTCAGAAACAGTTGCTGCGGGTTGAGTGTAGTACCACTCTCTCGCTTTTCCCTCAAGAGAGAATGGGAAGGCTTTTAACAAAATAGAAGTTTCATCTTCACCATCACGCCTGACAGTAGAACAGGCTGCCTAGAAATCCCGAAGGTGCTTGATAGGCTCTTGAGTAAGTAAGCCATGGAACTTAGGCATCAAGTTGAGTAGTGCCGTCTTGAGTTCAAAATCTACAGCCACCGCTGGGTGATGCGCTTGATACGGTTGCAGTGTAAAATTAGGGGCTCCAGCTTCCTGGATAGTAACTCTCCTAGGTGCTGCCATGTCACCTGCACGTAAACCAACCGAATCAGTAGAAAGGGAGCTTATTTCTTCCTCAAGTGATATTTCAGATTCGCCCTCGGAGAGGACTAACCGACGCCAAGCTTGCCTTATACGTGAAATAGTTCTTTCAATCTCAGGATCAAATACTGGCAAGCTTGGATTAGGAAGTGAACGCGTCATTTAATGAAAGAAACATGCAGCTCATAGTAGCAAAATAAAATAAAATGCAAATAAATAAATTCCAATCAATAACTTAGCACTCTATTGCAACTCCCCGGCAACGGTGCCAAAAATTGACGTGGCAGAAATTGGCGGATTAAGAAATTAATGTAAGAGATACGTTGCAAGTACAGTTCTTAACCAACAAAAAGTCGCTTATCAATTTAGAAGGGTTGTCACAAAATTAGAATTAAAATACTGGGAGTATGAATCCCATGTCGTCTCCCAACGAGTTACAGAAAGATGTGCTATTCTATTAATCAGATATTTTCAAAAATGGTTTTGAGTTTGATAAACAGGAAATTAAATCAGAGAATTTGTGTAATTTAAATAAAAATCTTGACCGGGAGTAGATTAGTCGGAAGTTCTATCCTTGTTGGAGTTCTCCCAAGATTAATTGATAATTGAAGGTTGTTCTGCTTAGTTATCCTTTACCAGGTAGAGGAAAGTCAAGCAAGTTGGAAGTCTATTTCTGTTCGCAAGTTCTAATCCTCTCCCTTGGGAAGGATTAGTGTTAGTGAGTAGAGGGCAATCCAACAATAAATCTAATTACAATTTTACTCTTGAGCATTCCAACTCAAGGTCCTCCTTTCAATCAACTCCCAATCAAGTTATGGAACTACTCGCTCATTATGAATGTAAACTTCACAAAATAAGAAAGGGAAATAAAGAAAGACATGATAAATAATAATCAAAGAGACCAATTAAAAATAAAAATAGTTCTTGTATTAATAAATTCTAAAAATAATCCAATAGTAATTCTGAACAAATTAAGGATATGAAAGAGTAAGTGACAAGTAAGGAAAACAAACTAGAATGATGAAGTCTTGGCGGAGGTAATAACTCTTCTCAATATCCCAATCCAAAAAGCAATAAAAGCAAAATCCTAAGAACTTTGAATGTGTAGAGAGAAAACCTAGAGGAGGAGTAAAGTTAGATCTAGAACTAAAAATTATGCCGAATGAATGTCTCCCTCTGGTTCTACATGTTCCCTGGCTCTAATCTACTTTTCTGGGCCAAAAACTAGGTCAAAACAGGGCCCAAAATCGCCCCCAGTAAATTCTGCAAATCGCGCACGTCATGAGATCGCGTCATCCACGCGTTCGCGTCATCCAGCGTTTTACCTTGCCATGCGTGCGCATCGTCCACGCATTCGCGTCACTCGTGCAGTTTCCAATCCATGCGAGCGCGTCTGATAAACCACTATCTTATAGTTTATCTTGTGATCAGTTGAGTGGATTTTATCAACTCTTTACCCACTTATTCATAATATTTGCATGGTTTTATATTTCTTTCCTAATTTTGTGCTATGATTAAAAACATGCTTCTTGGAGCTTTAAATTTGCTAATATTAATCCTCTCTTATTACCATTAGATGCCTTGATATGTGTGTTAAGTGTTTTCAGAGATTACAGGGCAGGAATGGCTTAGAGGATGGAAAGGAAGCATGCAAAAGTGGAAGGAATACAAGAAGTTGGAGAAATTGCTAAGCTGTCCAGCCTGACCTCTTCGCACTCAAACGGCTATAACTTCAGCTACAGAAGTTCAAATGACGCAGTTCTAGTTGCGTTGGAAAGCTAACGTCTGGGGCTTCGATTTGATATATAATATGCCCTAGTTTCCTTGAGGCTAGGCGACGCGAACGCGTGCTCCACCCGGCCGCGTCGCAGTGACGAAAAATCAGCGTGTTTGAATTCGCAACCAGCGAATTCTGGGCTGTTTCCGACCCAGTTTGCGGCCCAGAAAACATAGATTAGAGGCTATAAAGTGGGGAAATGCATCCATTCATGAGGACAAGCTTTCACATTCACAATTTTAGAAGTAGATGTAGTTCTTAGAGAGAGAGGTTCTCTCCTCTCTCTTAGGATTTAGTTTTAGGATTTAGGATTATTTCTTCTTCATCACAGGTTCAATGTTCCTTTAATTTATTTTTCAACTTTTATTTTATTACTTTAATTGATATTTATCTTTCCAATTTAGCTTATGCTACATTCATGTTATGATTTTCTTAATTAATATTATTTGAGGTATTTCATTTTATGGTTGTTCTATTCTATTTATGAATGCTTTTAATTTAATTTAGATATTTTCTTCCTTTTGGCTTTGGTTAAGTAATTGGTAACACTTGAGTTATCAAACTCATTGTTGACTGAAAATTGGAATTCTTCAAGAATTAATTCGAGATCCAATAACTCTAACTTTTCCCAAGGAGAGACTAGGACTTGAGGAATCAAAATTAATTCATCCACTTAACTTACCTTCATAGTTAGAGGTTAACAAAGTGGGAAAAAAATCTAATTCTCATCACAATTGATAAGGATAACTAGGATAGGACTTCCAGTTCTTATATCTTGCTAAGAGTTTATTTTATTGTTATTTATTTTATTCTTCTTATCATTCAACATACTGCTTCCTTACTTTCAAAACCCCCAATTTACAAGACTCATAACCAATAATAAGAACATACTTCCCTGCAATTCCTTGAGAAGACGACCCGAGGTTTAAATACTTCGGTTATCAATTTATTTAGGGGTTTGTTACTTGTGACAACCAAAACATTTGTACGAAGGGATTTCTTTTGGTTTAGAAACTATACCTACAATGCGACTGTTTTTATAAAATTCTTTACTGGCAAAAATCCTAACGTCAGCGTCACTGCAATTTCTCCATTTCGCGCGGTCGCATGAGCCATGCGTCAGCGTCGCTTCTCGCTAGTCATCCCCTTAATTTCTTGTGTTCCTTCCATTTTTGCAAGCCTCCTCTCCAATTTCCAAGTCATTTATGCCCTATAAAGCCTGAAACACTTAACACACAGATCACGGCATCGAATGAAATAAAGGAAAATTAAAATACATAATTAAAAGTCTCTAGGAAGCAAGTTTTCAACCATGGAGTAATTTTGGGAAGGAATTGTAAATATATGCTAATCATATGAATAAGTGAGTAAAGATTTGATAAAACCACACTATTAAACACAATATAAACCATAAAATAATGGTTTATCATTCACCCAATTGTATTTTCTTCTATGCTTGTTGGGATACTTTGCTAGAGATTCCTTGTTTTAGCTTATATAAAACTACAAGGACCTATGCTTGATCTGATATGGCCTAGTGCATCTGTGCATATAGAAAGTGAACTATTATCTTGTTGTCAGAGTTTCTCTTTTGGTTCAAAAGAAGTAATTTAAATTTGGTTTCTTTTGGTTGTTCTGCATGTTCTTGTTCTTGTGTTTTGACATGAATCTCACTTTCTTTGTATAGAACTTTGTGAGTGTAAAAGCATGAAAAACAGGTCAAGTATATTTATGTTTGCATGGATACAAAACTGATGGCAACATGCTAGGCTTTATATTGACTGAAACATGCTAGAAGAGTCAAGGATTATAAATTCTACATGACACAAATTTTATGTTAGGAAAAAGTTGTATTTATAGAACTTATTTTATTGTAAAAGAATCTTAATTATATGTAAGATATTTTAATTATCTATATGATTATATATTATACAAATTTTGAGTTAGCGCGTTTAAAAAATTAATTGATATATCAATTATTTAAATAAATATTGCAAAATGAATCTATTTTTGTAACTAAGAATAAAAAATGTTACAAAAGTAAGTAGTATTTTGTAACAAAATATTATAACACAAATCTAAAATGTTACAAAAAAGAGCTATTTTTGTAATTAAGAATAAAAAATGTTACAAAATGCGAAGTAGCATTTTGTAACAAAGTATTATAACACAAATCTAAATTGTTACAAAAAAGTTTATTTGTTAAATTTGTTATCACTTTTGTAACAAATTTTAGTTTTTGTATCAAAAAAATTTATTACAAAATATTACTTTGTATTGTAACAGTTTTATTTTTTGTTACAAAAACTTTTTGTAACGACTAACGAGACATACTGCAACGGGCCTTTTTTTTGTTACAAATTCATTTTGTTTCAAAATTTCGATTTTTTGTAACAATTTTTTGTTACAAATATTGTTTTTCTTGTAGTGGTATGGAAGGAATTGGAATAATAATGATCATGAGTATATGATTCGATGATGAATGATGATAATTAGGTATATGGAATAATATTATTGTAATTAGGGTCATGGAATGAATTGGGGAATAGAATTTTTTTGGGTACTTTGGTAGTGATGTGTGTTTGATTGATTAGGTACATGAAGTATAGTATTGGGAATTGGGTATGTTTTATTTTGGGTTTTGGTTGTGAATTTTGGAAAGTTGAGAACTGAAAGTGAGGATTTATACCGGTTCGGAATTTAACCAAATAATTTCGTTGTGAGCATAGTCCAAACCGATACTCGATCCTCAAATCAAAGTTTAATTTTTGGTTGTCACAAGTCCAACCCAATAAAAATAACCGAGAGTATTAGTCTCGGGTCGTCTTCTCAAGGAATTGCAGTGAGGTATGCATATTATTGGTTATGGTATCCAAGGGGGTTAGTAAAAGTGCAAGAAATTAAATGGCTAGAACATAAAGCAAACAATTAAAGAAAGCAATTAATAATGAGAGACATTCAAGGCAAGGATTGAGAATATAGGCTTTCTATCCTAGTCACTAATCATAACAATAATTAACAAGAGCTTATCCTATTTAGTCATCTCCAACAATGGAAGAAGGTACAATGTTAACTTCACACGAGAGAAAGTCAAATAAGACTAGTTAATCTAAATCCAAAAGTCCTAATAAACTTACTAATCGAATTAGCAAAAGATTAGCGTCAATTGAAACAATATTAACTAACAACTCTAGATCACCAATATATGTTGGGTATTCATGACTCAAGATTGCCTAATTTCTCTTTTCAAGCCAAGAATGCTAAAAAAAGCTACACTAACATCCAACCAAACATTTTATCAAACACTTAGAAGGCATAAAATAAAAGCATAATAAAATTGCAAGAATAATAAAATCTACAACTACCCAATGCAAGGAATCAACAATAAACAAAGCAATTGACCATAAGAACATAAAAGAAACATAAAACATCAAATTGCATTAAAGGAAAGTCAAAGTAACAAGAGTTTATCAACATAAAAATAGGCATAAAAAGGAAAATTAACAAAGAAACTAAGAAGAACAAAGATATAAGAACAAGAAATTGTAAATAATACAAGATGAAAATAAGAATTAAAGCCTAAATTAAAGAGATCTAACCTAATCCTAACCTAATTCTAGAGAGAAGAGGGAGCTTCTCTCTCTAGATCTAACCTAAGGCATGCTTCCTACACTAATTAATTGCTCTCTCCTTATCCAATCTTGAATTTTGCATCAAATAGCCTCAGAAATGAGTTGGATTTGGGCTTGGGCAGCTCAGAAATTGCCCCCAGCGAATTCACTTTAAGTGAGTCACGTGCCGCTCGTCACGCGTGCGTATGGATGATGCGTGCGCATCGCGTTGCAAGATTCCTTCTCACGCGTGCACGTGGCTGACGCGTGCGCGTCGCTGGCAGATCTCCTCCTCACGTGTACGCGTGGATGACACGTGCGCGTGGTCTTGAGTCTCCAAATGCTCGTTTCTTCATGAATTCTCCACCTTGCATGCTTTTCTCTTCACTTCTTCCATCCAATACTTGCCTTATGAATCTGAAATAACTCAACAAACATATCAAGGCATCGAATGGAATTAAAGTAAATTAAATTTAGCTATTTTAAGGCCTAAAAAGCATATTTTCACTCTTAAGCACAAATTTAGGGATAATTGCAAAATTATGCTATTTTATTAAATAAATGTGAGAAAAGTTGATAAAACCCACTAAATTAAGTACAAGATAAACCACAAAATTGGGGTTTATCAAACCTCCCCACAGTTAAACTAAGCATGTCCTCATGCTAAACTCAAGAAAGAGACAAAGGGTATCAACATTTATTCAATACAAACTATCTAAATGTGACCTACCTACATGCAATCTATCTACATGAATGCATTTACTTAGTCAAAATAAATCAAATTCAAAGAATACATATATAAGCATAAGGGCTAAAGGTATTAACAACCAAATCAAATCCACAATTGAATTGAGTTACTGAAAAGATTTTAACAACTTGCAAGAAAAGAGATGATCATGGGTGAAAACATGTAATTGAGCAATTGAACCCTCACCGGATGTGTATCAACTCTAGTCACTCAAGTGTATAGGGTTGATTCACTCAATGCTCCTCTAATCATACTTTCCAAGATTTGTTTTTCATTTAACAATCAACAATTATTTCATGCATGCATACAAATATCATGAGGACTTTTCCATAGGTTGTAATGGGGCTAGGGTCAAGGTAGGATTGTATTTGGTCAAGTGGACTAGAATTCGAATCTTTGATCAACTTAAACTTCCCACCTAACCTATGACAACCTATACTATTTAAGGCAAATCTAACTACCCATTCTTCACTTTTTCACACACTCATGCATTCTTTTCACTTCTTAAACCATATGCATTGTTATTATTGGACTTTACTTTGGGGCATTTTGTCCCCTTTTTATTGATTCTCTTTTTTTTCTTTTTTTTCTTTTTCTTTTTCTATTATTTTTCTATTTTTGATCTATGTATTTTTTTTCTTTTATTTTTCTTTTGTTTTTTTTTCTCTTTTTCTTTTTGATGAATTATATACAAAGGTGCCAATGCAAATGCTTAAAATATTTAAAGCATGAGTATGTACCCAATTCCCAAAATTTTGACAAAAATATAAAAATACACTTTTATCTCTCCCAATGTTCCCAACTCTCTCAAAATTAAATGATAAACACTCTCACTAGCCTAAGATAATCAAAGATCCAAACAAGGGACATTTATTATTTTTCGCTTTAAGGCTTGTAAAGTGCTAAAATTAAGAACAAATGAGTTTAGCATTGACTCAAAGTTGGCTAACAATAGAAGATAAAAGGTAAGGCTATTTGGGTAAGTGAGCTAATTGAAATAATGGCCTCAATCATATAAGTGCATTCATAGACAAAATAATGGACATAGAAAATCAAACAAATCAAATATTACAATCATAAAAAGAGAATAATACACACAAGAAGGAAAATAGTAGTTATATGGTGTAACCACACAATTAGGCTCAAAACTCACATGCTTATGTGTTCTTAGCTCAAAAACTATGTTCCACAATATATATAATTCAAGCAAGTTCTAAACATTTTTTTTAACTCAAATCAATTCAGGTGCCCTATAGATAAATTCTTTGGAAAATTTTATTATTTTGACTAAGTTTATTATATATAAAAATCCTAAATGACCTAAAAAAATGAAATGCGAAAGTGTTGGAATTAGAAATTTGTCACCCAAAAGTGCCGATTCGGAGGTCGAACGACCTCCCCACACTTAAAAGTTTGCACCGTCCTCGGTGCATTCAGAGATGATCAAGGGGGTACGGTGACTTTCCGAGTTGCCACCTTCAGCTGGTGGGTCAACCGGCTGCTGCGTGTTCTTTCTCCTGCTTCTATTTTAGCTTATGATGACTCACCCATAAAAAATAGAAAATGGCACAGTAAGATGAGAAAATGCAAAAGCAAGGAAGCGTAAATTGTTGGAATGAGGTAAGAATCACTAAAATGAAGTGAGTGACTCAGTTTGTGACATTAAGAAGAATAATGTGTGAGTTCTAAGTTTGCGCGCGGTTTAGAAAACACACACTAACATAGAAGCTATATCACGATTACACAAAGAAAATACGCACTTCACTCATTTTGGTGTGCTTGAAATACTTCAAAGTAACTTGTAGGTTAAGATAAACAAACAAGACATAAAGAAGCATGAAAGCAATCAAGCAAATAATCAAGCAATTGTGAATTGGATAATGAATGGACATTAATTTGTGTGTAATTAAACTTAATGAACCAAATCAAATATAGAACTCACACATCAAACAATGACACATATTGAAGTTTGTTTGCAACACCTAAGTGACATAGAGGTGGAACACATGGGTGTAATGGAACTTAGGAAAAAGAAGATATAAATTAAACTCAATCACATAGCAAGCATGGTCCACAAAGCTTGAAAAGCTCAAAAACATGCAATTAGGTAAGCTCACGATCCAATTTTACAATTACACAATCTCAATGCATGAAATAGGTAATGTAAATAAGGGTCAATCGTAACAAGCATCACCTAAAAAAATGTATTGATAATACACTATTGCCTAACAATGGATGATGAATGCATGGTGGTCAAAACATGCAATCCAAAAGAGTTAAGATGCTTGAAGGCAATGTCATACGTACTTGGTATTCAAAGATGTTAAACATGAAAAATTCAAAACCAAGTAATAAAAGGTAACCTCAATAAAATAAGTCCAATAATGAAAATTAACAACAATGATGTTAAAATAACATCTTATCAATAATCAGCAGCAATATATAGCAAACAAGATTAATAATCCAACACCTATAATGAAAAACAAAAATTAAACTAACTAAATAACTAACTAATTAACTAACTAAAAGAAATGGTGATAGATGGTGATTGGTAGTGTTGGATGATGGTTGAAGAAGGGAAAGAAAAGAAGAGAAGAGAGAAGAAGGAAAGAAGAGAAGAAAAGAAGATACGTGAAACAGGGTGCCCACGCGTATGCATAACCATGGTGAGGTGAAAGCGGTGCGACGCGTACGCGTGAATCACGCGTACACGTGATGATCAAATCAGAGAGAGGCGACGCATACGCGTGGGATGACGTGTATGCGTGGGATGACGCGTACGTGTGGTGGATTTTGTGCTAGAGGCACAATTCCAGCCCAAAACGCGCGCAACTCTCTGGAATTTGTATGGGTATGAAAAATTTGGATGTCACGCATACGTGTGGGTGAAGCGTACGCGTGAGTTGTTGAAAACTTAGGGGTCACGCGTACGAATGGGTGACGCGTACGCGTGGCATGGTGCTCTATTTTTCAAAAATTTTTCAAGTTCTTGCACCAAACCAAGCATTCCAAACCTCCAAACAGCTACCAAAATACCCTAAAACCTTATTTAACATACTAGACTCCCAATTAAACTCAACTATCCAAACAAAACATGAAATTAAACTAATTTTACTAATATTTACAAAAGAGAAGAATGAAAAAGATGTTACCATGGTAGGGTGTCTCCCACCTAGCACTTTTATTTATTGTCCTTAAGTTGGACTTATGGGGAGCTCTCATCAAGGTGGCTTGTGCTTGAATCCATCCTTGAACATCTACCAATGCTTGGACTTCCAATAAGCTCCATCATTCAAAATTAATAGCTCCAAGCTTTGATGGAGTTCTTCACAAACCATGACCTCTGATGACATGTCATCATGTCATATTTTTCTATGCTTTTTCCTTTGTTTTCAAAAGGTTTTATGCACTTTCTTGAGCCATAAGTAAGCCAATTGGGTAGAATTTCATGTTTTCTTTAATTCAATCAATCATGGATAAATTGATGCATTTTCATGAGATTTTGTGCTATAATTGTCATATATTATGAAAGAGAAACAATCTCATGATTTTGAGCATAGCTTTGATACTTTTGATTGATTGATGATAGGTGAAAAGAGCTTTGAAGAGGGTTGAAGAAAGAAGGAATGGCAAAGAGCAAGAGAGGACAAAAAGCTTGAGCCAAAGTTTGCCTCAAACTTTAGCTCAAACTTTTGGAGGAGCTTGACTACACCCTGGAGGGAGCAAAAGTTTGCGCCAACGTTTGACCTCAAGCTTTTAGGCAAACCTTGGCGCCACAATAAATACACCCTGGAGAAGAGCAAAAGCTTGCGCCAACGTTTGACCTCAAGCTTTTAGGCAAACGTTGGCGCCACCACAGCCTGAAGGGGTATACTTCCAACAAGAATAACTTGAGTTACAGAGCTCCAAATGAGGTGATTCCAAAACCAATGGAAAGTAGGAATCAAGAGATTTCCAAGAATATATGGCACTATATGGTGGACATAAAAATTGAGAGAGAAAACTGCCCCGAAAAGTGCATAAACAGACATGACACCAACTTGTAGTAAGGCCAGCTGACCTCTGCACCTTCGATGGAGTATAACTCGAGCTGTGGAGCTCCAAATGATGCACTTCCAACGGCATTGGAAAGTAGACATTCAGGGCTTTCCAGCAATATATAATAGTATGGGTTAGACAATGCATTTGAGCCTCCAGAACCTGGCATTTTCGTCCACGTTTGAGGCAAACGTCGCCTCAAACGCTGCACACCAAAGCCAGCGACCCTGTCTTCTTCAAAGGAGCATAACTTGAGTTGTAGATGTCCAATTGAGGTGATTCCAATTAGGTTAGAAAGCTGATATTTAGAGCTTTCCAACCATATATAATAGTCTATAGTGGGCATAAAATTGGCAACGTTGACAAGCGGACAAAGTAGCATCCCAAGACTTGATATGCAACAAGTGTCAACGTTTGCGTCAAAGTTTGACCTCAAACTTTGGCTCAAACGTGGATGACAGCAAAATGGCCATCTGCATGATGAGTTTGGTGAATAAGTTTGAGTCAAAGTTTGCCTCAAACTTTGACTCAAGCTTTAATGGTTCATGGCCCGATTCACAAGCGGATTTCCTCCCAAGTCCAAGAGCAACCATCCGGATCCCTCTTCAACCCAATTCCATTCCAAAGCAAGCAAAGCCCACATGACTCAAAGGCACACAGAGAAGCTAGATTAGGAATTTCATTTTGTAAATATTGTTTTTATTTTTCATTTCCATTTTGTAAAAGCCTATATAAAGGCATTAGTTTCATTTCACTAGCTGCTCTCAGTTTACTTTCCAGCAATTTAAGCTTTCTGCAGTTGCTCCAAGCCTTGATCTATTGCTTTATTTAATTTCCAGCACCCACTCCCATTTACATTTCATGCAATTTACATTTCTTGTCATTTAAGATTTTGCCAATTTATATTTCTTGCTCTTTAAGTTTCTGTCCAATTTACTTTCTGCAATTTTAAATTCATTGTCATTTACTTTCTGTTGGCTACAATTTCACACAATTCATGGAGATTTGCTTCAGAGACACAAGATGAGCAAGAAAATCATATGGGATACCAACCACCACCACAAAATGATTCATATCATTATCCTCATGGTGGATGGAAGCATCACCAAAGAATGGAAGAACATCCACCCTCACGTCCCAGTTTCTTATTTGAAAGTTCTTCATCACTTGATTATGCCTCAACACAAAGTTTCCTCCAAAATCTATACAAGTCATCCCATCAATCACACAACTCATTCCATACCCCTCAACACAACTTCACCACAACACATCCATGTCACCAAAATTACTCTCAACTTTCATCTCTTGAATTAGCAGTTGAGGATTACCTTCAATGGTCCAAAGAAGCCTCAGAAAGCCAATGCCAAGACATTGAAATACACAGAAAACTCATGGAAAGATACACACAACCCCAACCCTGGAAAGAAACCATCCTCAAGAAGATGAATGGGCCCTTAGAGCAAACAAGGGGGAACTTAGAACCATCAAACAGTGAGGATGAAGACCAATTTGTGGGTGAGGAAGTGGAAAAACAAGAACCAAAAGTCCCTGTGTCAAGTGAAATTGTACTGAAGAATGAGGAACATGAGCCAAGGATTTTATATTCACAAGAACTAATTGAAGTGACAATAGAACACGAAGATTCCCTCCCAAAGGACTTGATGGAAAGTTGTGAAGAAGGAATGGAGGAGGACAATCAAGAGAAGTCACACTCAATTGAAGCAGAGAAGTGCATAGCGGAAGGGCTCATGGAACCACTAATTCAAGAGGCTCTGGATGAAGATAAAACTCCAACAATCACACAACCACCAAGACTTGGATTCAAGAAAGTGAAGGCAATTAACAAAAGCACCGAGAAGAGGATTGTGACCAAGCTACAAAGGACAATATTCATGAAGAAAAGAAGGTCAACTACAAGCAATCCTCCCCCTGATCCAGCAAGCAAGCTCAATCAAGCCATTAACAAAAGAAAGCTTGCTGAGGAGAGACCAAGACAGGGGGCAATAGCTGAATCTTCTCCTCCCTTGAGGTCATTCCTCTTAACAAACTGGAAGAAGAGGAAGAAAGCAAAGAACAACATGCCAACAGTAGGTAACGTTTCTCTTCTATGCTTTGTTCTCTTTCTTTATATTATTTAAATTCAATAAAATAGCATATGGTTACATTCTAAGTTTGGTGTTGCCTTGCAACAAATTGTTTTCAATCTTTTTGGATGATTGCATCAAATTAAAAAATTGAAAGTGACACACCAAGATTCTAAGTTTGGTGTGCCACTTATTTTTCTAAGCAAATCATTCAGCAACACCACTTGTTTGCATAATCATAATGTTCTTTGCATTGTTATCTTTCTTTTAGTGAGACAATTTGAGTTTTCTCTTTGTTTTTAGTCGTTCCCTTGTTTTAAATGCTTTCTTTTACTTACTGTGTTTGTTAATACACTACCAAGAGAGCTTTATTCATGATAGATTCTTGGCTTGGTGATTGTATTTAACATATAACAGTTTCTTTCGTTTAGTTCTATTTCAAATAAATTGACATGTGGTTGCATTCTAAGTTTGGTGTTGCTATGCAACAAAATTTGGTTTTAATCCTTACAAGATACTTGCATCAATTCCAAGTGAAAGTGTCACACTAAGTTTGGTGTGCCACTTATTCTTTATGCAAAATATTATGCTCACCTTCTTAAGTTTGCAATCAAAATGTCTCTGTCTCTTGTGCCTTGATTGTTATCTTTAATTTTGCTTGCTTAAAACACATGTACTACTAACTTTTCATTGTGTAAGACATTCATAATACATCTTAGCCCCATAGCCATTGTTCTAATTGTTGCTTGAGGATGAGCAAGCATTCTGAGTTTGGCAAGGGAAGGAGGAATAATAGAGGAAAAAGGACAACAATAATGAAGATGAACTACAAGGTTGTAGAGTTCCTTTTCTCCTCATTTGTTTCCAGCACTTAAAATGCATGATTGTCTTTATATTCTCTGTGTGCATGTGTGGTATGAATAAGCATAGCTTGAATACTGATTTGTAACATGTTGCCATGCCATTATGACTACCAACTTGAGTTTTGTAAAGCTTAAAGTAGTAAAGTATCATGATCATAAACAAACAAGGCATTAAAGAAGAACTTAGCATGTGCATACAAGTATTGGAAAGCTAGTATGATTAATTGTTGCTCAATTGCATTAGATTTTATTTAATTGAAGTTTTCAACTAGGATAGTTTGTGAAATCTTTTGAAATCATGAAAACCTTGAAAAAGCAATTGCAAATTAAAGCAAGAAAAGAAAAAGGGGAAGAATGAGAAAGCTGAAGGCTCTGAGTACCAATGACAATTGTCAAGTACTTGGTGGTGTTTATGTATCAAGCCAAATTTCAAGGAAGAAATATAAGAAAAAGATTTCATAAAATAGGCTAAATAGAAGCATCAATCATTTACTTTTCTTTTGTGATTGTAGCATGCATAGAAAACTAGCTTACCATGAACATTGAGTTGCTATTCTTCTTACCTTGGATTGTCAATCTCTATTGCATGATTCTTTTCTTGCTTGGGGACAAGCAAGGTTTAAGTTTGGTGTTGTGATGACATGTCATCATGTCATATTTTTCTATGCTTTTTCCTTTGTTTTCAAAAGGTTTATGCACTTTCTTGAGCCATAAGTAAGCCAATTGGGTAGAATTTCATGTATCCTTTGATTCAATCAATCATGGATAAATTGATGCATTTTCATGAGATTTTGTGCTATAATTGTCATATATTATGAAAAAGAAACAATCTCATGATTTTGAGCATAGCTTTGATACTTTTGATTGATTGATGATAGGTGAAAAGAGCTTTGAAGAGGGTTGAAGAAAGAAGGAATGGCAAAGAGCAAGAGAGGACAAAAAGCTTGAGCCAAAGTTTGCCTCAAACTTTAGCTCAAACTTTTGGAGGAGCTTGACTACACCCTGGAGGGAGCAAAAGCTTGCGCCAACGTTTGACCTCAAGCTTTTAGGCAAACGTTGGCGCCACCACAGCCTGAAGGGGTATACTTCCAACAAGAATAACTTGAGCTACAGAGCTCCAAATGAGGTGATTCCAAAACCAATGGAAAGTAGGAATCAAGAGCTTTCCAAAAATATATGGCACTACATGGTGGACATAAAAATTGAGGGAGAAAACTGCCCTGAAAAGTGCATAAACAGACATGACACCAACTTGTAGTAAGGCCAGCTGACCTCTGCACCTTCGATGGAGTATAACTCGAGCTGTGGAGCTCCAAATGATGCGCTTCCAACAGCATTGGAAAGTAGACATTCAGGGATTTCCAAAAATATATAATAGTATGGGATGGACAATGCATTTGAGCCTCCAGAACCTGGCGTTTTCGTCCACATTTGAGGCAAACGTCGCCTCAAACGCTGCACACCAAATCCAGCGACCCTGTCTTCTTCAAAGGAGCGTAACTTGAGTTGTAGATGTCCAATTGAAGTGATTCCAATTGGGTTAGAAAGCAGACATTTAGAGCTTTCCAACCATATATAATAGTCTATAGTGGGTATAAAATTGGCAACATTGACAAGCGGACAAAGTAGCATCCCAAGACTTGATATGCAACAAGTGTCAACGTTTGCGTCAAAGTTTGACCTCAAACTTTGGCTCTATCGTGGATGACAGCAAAATGGCCATCTGCATGATGAGTTTGGTGAATAAGTTTGAGTCAAAGTTTTCCTCAAACTTTGACTCAAGCTTTAATGGTTCATGGCCCGGTTCACAAGCGGATTTCCTCCCAAGTCCAAGAGCAACCATCCGGATCCATCTTCAACCCAATTCCATTCCAAAGCAAGCAAAGCCCACATGACTCAAAGGCACACAGAGAAGCTAGATTAGGAATTTCATTTTGTAAATATTGTTTTTATTTTTCATTTTCATTTTGTAAAAGCCTATATAAAGGCATTAGTTTCATTTCACTAGGAGGTTGGCTCTGATAGAGAGCATTGAAGGCTGGCTCCACGAGGGAGCACTAGGATTAGAGAGCTCTCTCTTTTAGTGTTTCCTTTTTGTTTTGAATCTTGGGTTGAGAATTGAAGAAATTCTGTTTCAATCTCACCTTGAGAATTCTCTCTGTTTGCTTGTCTGCATAATTTCAGTGAATTGTGATTTGAATCAAAGCTCTCTTTACTGCTTCCATCTCTATTTCTTCTTCAATCTGTTTGCTGTTGGATCAAGGAAGGGATTGAGATCTAGACTTGTTTTCTAGTCTCATTGAGCTCCTGAGATCTTCAACTTTCCTTTAGTTATTGCAATTGAGCTGCATTTCACTTTCTGTTTGGTTCCTCAATTCAATTTACATTAAGCTTGCTGCAAATCTCATTTACATTTCCTGCACAACTTTAAATTCCTCTGCAATTGCTCTGAATTTTGATTCACCGAAATTTTGCTTCTCTATTTGCATTGTTCTCAGTTTACTTTCCAGCAATTTAAGCTTTCTGCAGTTGCTCCAAGCCTTGATCTATTGCTTTATTTAATTTCCAGCACCCACTCCCATTTACATTTCATGCAATTTACATTTCTTGTCATTTAAGATTTTGCCAATTTATATTTCTTGCTCTTTAAGTTTATGTCCAATTTACTTTCTGCAATTTTAAATTCATTATCATTTACTTTCTGTTGGCTACAATTTCACACAATTCACTTCAATGTTAGCTTGACTAAACTAATCACCCACTAAAGTTGCTTGATCCATCAATCCTCGTAGGATCGACCTCACTCACGTGAGTTTTACTACTTGATGCGACCCGGTATACTTGCCGGTTAGATTTGTGTGTTTAGAATTCGTTTTCCAAAAAACACCATCAACCTCCCAAAATTGATCCACATCTTGTAATCCGGGATCCCACACTTTGTTTTCACACTCGTCTTCAAGTTGATCACGGTGATTTCCTCCGGGTGGTAAGCAAGCCGAATTCTCAATGAAGCTTCCAAACAACTTCCTAGACCCAAGCAATCTAGCTCTACACCACACCTTGCAATCAAACTTTGAACATGCACCCATTATGAACTAGAGTGATGTTTCCAACCAATAACCATCTCCCTTTTACTCTTGAAGCCACAAAGAGCTCTAGGTTGACCATCCGTCTCAAGCAAACCATATTCAAGTGGGATAATAAAGCTTAGAGACAAGAGATTTACCCACTTGAATGGTGTAAAGGATGATGGCGACTTAGGAAGGGGGACCTCCCCATACTTAGATAATGCGAGGTTCACTCCCTTGTGCTCTTCCTTTACAACTTCCACCTCTTTGCAAGCTTCTTTAATTTCAACCTCTTCCTCTTGGTAGCTTTCTTCCAATTCAATATCTTCTTCATTGCTTACAAAGGGTATGAGAGGTTGTGTATCTTCTTCTTTAATCTCTATGTCAAGTCCAATGGGATAGGATTTAATTGTAGATAGAAACTCATGAATGACTGAATCCATCTCTTGATCAACCTCTTTAAAGTCTTCAACCATGATGTGCTTTGGAGGTTGTACACCCTCCTCAACATCAATATCAAGCTTCTTGGAAGAGGGCTCCATGATTCTACATTTCCATGGACTTTTAACACCTCCCAAATCTTCAACCACTCCTTCTGTTTCAATCATCTCTACCTCCTCCTCTTCTCCACCTTGAAGCTCCAAGTTCTCCTTCTCATTGTGCTCATCAACTAATCCTCCACTTTAACAATAAGGGTATATTGGATAGTTGAGCATAATGATGCCAATTGGCTCATCACTTTGGTTAAGCTTGCCACTATTTCCCCTTGCTTTTGGCAACGAATTAGAAGTTCTTGTTGTTCTTGCATTAGGGGTTGGAGAGATTGGTCCAATGAAAGTAGTGGTGGAAGAGAGGGTTCATTGTTTAGGAGAAAGGGTTCATAATTGGAAGGTGGTTCATTGATAAACTACTATTTTATGGTTTATCTTGTGCTAAATTGAGTGGTTTTTATCAAAGCTTTGCACACTTATTCATACAATTTGTATGATTTTACAAATCCTTCCTAATTTTGTGCTATGATTGAAAACATGCTTCTTTGGTCTTAAACAAGCTAATTTTAATCCTCTTTTATTACCATTCGATGCCTTGATATGTGTGTTAAGTGATTTCAGGGTTTATAGGGCAGAAATGACTTATAGGATGGAAAGGAAGCATGCAAAAGTGGAAGGAATACAAGAATTTGAAGGAATTGCTGAGCTGTCAAGCCAGACTTCTTGGTACTAGATCAATCTTAACTTGAGCTACAGAGGTCCAAATGTGGCGGCTCAAATTGTGTTGGAAAGCTAACATCTGGGGCTTCGAAATGATATATAATTTGCCATAGTTGCCATGCTGTTAGGAGATGCATACACGTGGAGCACGTGTACGCGTGACCTTGCGAAAGTTCAATCCACGCGTACGCGTGGACGACGCGTACGCGTGACAGAGCCACGTGCTGGGCGCATCAAAAATCACTGGGGGCAATTTCTGGGCTGTTTTTGGCCCAGTTTCGAGCCCGAAAAATATAGATTAGAAGCTACAAAGTTGGGGAATCACATTCATTCACAATTTAGGTTTTAGATGTAGTTTCTAGAGAGAGAGGCTCTCTCCTCTCTCTAGGTTTTAGGATTTCTCTTAGTTTTAGGTTTATTTCTTCTCAATTCCAGGTTCAATATTCTTTTAATTTAGTTTCTCTTCTACTCTTATTTGTTCTAGCATTTTAGTTTATCTATTTCTCTTATTGGTGTATTTATTTTCCTAATTTAATTTATGAACTCCATGTTAGATTTGATTTCTCTATTTAATGCAATTTGAGGTATTTCATATTTATGATTGTTTTTTTCAATTTATGCTATTGATGCTTTCAATTGGTTGCATGGATTTTATTATCTCTTATTGCTTTTCTATGCTTTTATATTGTGCCTTCCAAGTGTTTGATAAAATGCTTGGTTGGATTTTAGTGTAGATTTCTCTCCTCTTGGCCTTGGTTGAGTAATTGGAGACTTTTGAGTTATCAAACTCCCTTGTTGATTGATAATTGAGATTTTCTAGTTGGTTCGGATCCCTCTAAAGCTAGTCTTTCATTAGGAGTTAACTAGGACTTGAGGAATCAAATTGATTTATCCACTTGACTTACCTTCATAGTTAGAGGTTGACTAAGTGTGAGCAATGGACAATTGATGTCACAATTGATAAGGATAGCTAGGATAGGACTTCTAATTCTCATACCTTGCCAAGAGCTTTATTAGCTATTAGTTTAATTCTTGCAATTTACTTTACTTGTTCCTTATCCAAAACCCCAAAAAGATACTTTTCCATAACCAATAGTAACATACTTCCCTGCAATTCCTTGAGAGATGACCCGAGGTTTGAATACTTTGGTTATTACCTTTTAGGGGTTTGTTACTTGTGACAACTAAATTTTTGTATGAAAGGATTCTTTGTTGGTTTGGAAACTATACTAGCAACGAGGATTTATTGTGAATTCTAAACCGTCAAAAATCCGTTCCTCAAAATGGCGCCGTTACCAGGGAATTGTAAACGTGTGCCTTATTATTGGTTATTGTGAATATTGTGAATAATTTTGCTTTTTCGTTTCTTTGTTAGTGTTTCTTGTTTTAGGAGTTTATTTTCATTAATTCTTATTAGTTTTTATTTTTACTTGCTACTATGAATTCTCACCCCTTTGGCTACGAGTTTAGTTCAAATTATGTTGTAGGGAATGGAAGCCATAATGGGAACATGCATCAAGGTTGGGACAATCAAAGATGGGAGGAGCCACAAGGATTTGATCAACCCTCTTGGCAACAACCCCCTCCAATGAACTATGAGCAACAACCATTCTATGATGCATACCAAGGCAATGGTTATGGTGGACCTATTCATGACAATCAACAACCTCCACCAACATACTATGAACAAGAGCCATTCCAGGATGCATGTCAATTCAATAACTATGGTGGACTGATGAGCGGATAATTTATACGCTTTTTGACATTGTTTTTAGTATGTTTTTAGTAGGATCTAGTTACTTTTAGGGAAGTTTTCATTAGTTTTTATGTTAAATTCACATTTCTGGACTTTACTATGAGTTTGTGTGTTTTTCTGTAATTTCAGGTATTTTCTGGCTGAAATTGAGGGACTTGAGCAAAAATCAGATTCAGAGGTTGAAGAAGGACTGCTGATGCTGTTAGATTCTGACCTCCCTGCACTCAAAGTGGATTAAAGAGCTCAAGGACATCACTAAGGTGGATTCATTCCTTGTTCTTACTTTCTCTGTTTTTCGTTTTCTATATTATGTGCTTATCTATGTTTGTGTCTTCATTATATGATCATTAGTAGTAGTGACTTTGTCCTAAAGTTATAAATGTCCTATGAATCCATCACCTCTCTTAAATGAAAAATGTTTTAATTCAAAAGAACAAGAAGTACATGAGTTTCGAATTTATCCTTGAACTTAGCTTAATTATATTGATGTGGTGACAATGCTTCTTGTTTTCTAANCATAGTATATTCTCTTCTTTTTATCCTATTTGATTTTCAGTTGCTTGGGGACAAGCAACAATTTAAGTTTGGTGTTGTGATGAGCGGATAATTTATACGCTTTTTGACATTGTTTTTAATATGTTTTTAGTAGGATCTAGTTACTTTTAGGGAAGTTTTCATTAGTTTTTATGTTAAATTCACATTTTTGGACTTTACTATGAGTTTGTGTGTTTTTCTGTAATTTCAGGTATTTTCTGGCTGAAATTGAGGGACTTGAGCAAAAATTATATTTTAATCTAATAAAGTATCATGTTTAAATCAGCCTGACTGAGATTTACAAGGTGACCATAGCTTGCTTCATACCAACAATCTCCGTGGGATTCGACCCTTACTCACGTAAGGTATTACTTGGATGACCCAGTGCACTTGCTGCTTAGTTGTATCGAAGTTGTGACAATTATGAATTAAGATCAAAGCACCAAGCTTTGGAGCCATTACCAGGGATTGTTCGAGCCTGGACATCACAATTTCGTGCACCATGGACCCCCTTGTAGTTACCAACAAGCCCCACCCTATGCATATGAACTCCTTCCTCAACATAGCTTTGAACCACCATACTCACGATCCCCTTACTACCAAACACCCTCATACGATATTAACCCATATCCACCATATCAACCACCCTATGAGCCATATGAACCATACATAGAACCACCCCAATTCCAACCCAATTACTCCCAAAAACCGCCACCTCCATATACACTATGTCCATATCCATCAACCCAAGAGCCATATAATCCTAATCATGTTATTCAAGCGGGACAAGAGTTAAGGGATCATCTCAACGAAACACTGGATCAATTTCAAGCAACCCTTCATCAATTGGATCAAGTGGGAAACCGAGAAGCACGCGAAGATCTCATGGCTAAAGAATCTCAACTTGAGAACAAGGAATTGAAGTGTGTTGTGCAACAAGTAGAAAAGATGGAGTATTGAACCGCCACACCCTTATTATGATGAACCACCCTCATATCATGAACCTTTCCTCCCAGGTAATGAACCCTCATATCCACCCCAATCTCCAATAGATGACACTCTAAGTGTTCTTCTTCAAGGGCAAAGAGAGATGCAAAGGACGACACAAGAGTTTATAGCTACCTCGACCGAGGTAGTAGGTAATTTAGCTTCTCTGCGCTTCGACACTCAAAGTACTTTCATAGCTACATGTGGAGAATCAATAGAAGAGCATAGCATGAAGGAGACACTAAAAACTCTGGTGGAAAGTGAGGAATGTGGCTTTGTATTGGAACAAGTGGAGGAAGCCGTAATAGTTGAAGAGGAAGAAGTGGTTGAAGACTTAGGAGATGCCAAACCTCCATGGGAATCAAGAGTTGCAGAGTATTCCTCCAAGAAGATTGAAATTGATGTCAAGAATGTGATGACAAGTCATCTTATGCTAGCTTTTCAAGCATTTTTCACTTATTTCATTAGGTTTTATGCACTTTCTTACATTATAAGTAAGTAATTTGGAGTGAAATTGCATGGTTATGTCAATACAATCAACCATTAATTATTTGACACAAAATCATAAGGTTTAAGCTAGAATTAGTTGGTTTTTGAATAATTTAGAAACCTTGTGAAATTGGAGATGCTTTGATTGGTTGTTTTGATTATTTGTAGGTGAAGAAATGGTGACAAAAGGGATTTTGGCACACTTTTGAAGTTAGAGCACGCTTTGGACTTTAGGCCACGCTTTGAAAAGCGTGACCCAAGACACAAAAGCGTGGTGCTCACCAAAGGGGCATCAAGAGGCCAAGGCATAGCGCTCACTAATTGAGCGTAGCGCTCTCTATTTGAGCGCTAGAGACCAAGCAACCAAAACCAAGTGCACAAAGGCAAGGATGTTGCATTGAAACAAGTAATTGAGCGTCCAAGGGGACAAGGCAAAGTTATAGAGCTTAGTTAACTTAGTTAACTTTATCGGGCTCCATTCCAAAGAAAATTATGATGCGACAATTGCTAGTGAAGGAGCCAGGATTCGAACCCATGAACCAAGATAATGAAGGAGTGCTAGTATGCAAGGAAAATGTCCAAAATGAAGCCAGCAAGGTTCGAACCATGCACATGCTAGCAAGGAAGGAACGCCACAAGGAAGCAAAGAGAGGAGTGCTACTCTTCATAAGAAATGTGCACCAAAGTGGCATCACCATGATTCGAAGGGGGAGCCCCACCCAAGGCTTGTAGCGCTACGTTATTTGAGTTAACTGAACGCTATGAAGAATGCTTGTCACGCATCAAATGAGCCAAGGAACAAAGAAAAGGGAGCGCTATGTTAGGTGCAATCACTAAGCGCTCCCCTGGAAGGTGTCCCCATGATCCAATTTTAAATCAAAAGCCAATTTGGGATCCATTTCTTCACCAACTTAAAAAGCCCATTCCAAATTCTAAAATCAAAATTAGAAAGTGTATAAATAGGACTTAGTTTGATTTGTAGAGGAGCTTCCTTCATTTTTAGTTTAACTTTTAGTTGAATTTTAGTTTTCATCTTTAGTTTTCATTTTGAATTTAGGAATTGGGATTGAGAGCTGAGTTCTCTTCCTCCTTGTTCTTACTTCTGCATTTTTCACTTTCTATTTTAGAATTTTGGATTGAGATTGAAGGAATTTTGTTTCAATCCTTGATCTGCAATTCATCTTTGTTTTCTTCTGCATAATTCTAAGGATTGGGAATTGGATATAGCTTTCTGTCTTTATTTTCATTTCTTCTGCAACTCTTGCTATCTGTTCTTGGAATTTGAATTGAGATTGAAGAGCTTCATTAATTCTAAGTTTGAGAATCATCTTTTACCTCTCTTCTCAATTGTTTTAAGAATTGAATTTGAGTTTTATTTGCTGTTTCATTTACATTTCTTTTGCAAATTATTTTCTGATTGATCAAGGAAGGAATTGAGATCTAGATCTACTTTCTAGTCTCATTGATCCCTGAGATCTTGAATTTCTTTCCTAGAATTCACAATTGAGTTGAGTTTACTTTCTGTTTGGTTCTTCAAGCAATTTTACCTTTTTGTTTATCTTCTACAATTTATTTTAACTTCTCCTTCTCTGATTGATTGCATTTTACATTTATCTATTAAATTCTAAATCCCAGCACCCCACATCCCTTTACTATTTAAGTAATTTACAATTCTTGCACTCTAAGCTTCAGCTATTTATATTTCTTGCAATCTAAGTTTCAGTCATTTACATTACTTGCACTTTAAGTTTCAAGCAATTTAATCTTCTGCACTTTAGTTTCATGCAATTTAGCTTCTGCTATTCAAGTTTCACTCAAATCATCAACTGTTTGCTTAACAAATTCAACATCTAACTAAAATTGCTCAATCCTTCAATCCCTGTGGGATCGACCTCACTCATGTGAGGAATTACTACTTGATGCGACCTGGTACACTTGCTGGTAAGTTTTGTGTTGGAATTCGATTTCAACCCATCAAGTTTTTGGCGCCGTTGCTGGGGATTGATCTAGATTGACAATGATTAAGTAAGGTGGTGGTCTAGATTAAGCACTTTTTCTTTGATTTTATTTTATTTTTATTAAGCATATTAACTGTTTGAATTTTTGCTTAAGCTAACACTAACTTCACTCTATCAATAAGAGTGAATTGTTTTTGTTTCTGGTTCTGTGTTTGTTTTTCTTGCTGTTGTATGTCAGAGGCAAGGAGAGAGATCCCTATCTTCTGTGACCAAGACGAGAGGACTCTTAGAAGACTAAAAAGAAAAGCAAGAGGGAAGGGAATTGTTGGAGAAGAAGAGCCTTTTGAAGAAGAATTTCAAGAAATCGAGGAAAATTCAACAAATCCAACAGTGGGAGTGGCCAACAACAATGGTTAGCCCCAGAGGAGAGTTTTAGCTTCATATACGTTTGCTAATCCAAGGCATTGTGGGAGTAGCATCTTACCCTAAATGTCAATGCAAACAACTTTGAATTGAAGCCCCAACTCATCACTTTGGTACAGAACAATTGCTCTTATAGAAGAAGCCCACTAGAAGATCCAAACCAGCATCTATCTACTTTCTTGAGTATTTGTGACACAGTGAAGTCCAATGGTGTGCACCCAGACATATACAAATTTTTGCTGTTTCCATTTTTATTGAGGGACAAGGCTGCTTAATGGCTTAAAGCCTTCTCTCAAGGAAGCATCACTAGCTAGGAAGATGTAGTTAATAAGTTCCTAGCCAAGTTCTACCCACCTCAAAGGATCATCAGGCTCAAGACAAAGGTCCAAACCTTCACACAAATGGATGCAGAATCTCTCTATGAGGCATGGGAGAGATACAAAGCCTTGATTAAAAAATGTCCCCCTCAAATGTTCAATGAATGGGACATCCTTCAAAATTTCTATGAAGGATTGACTCTGAAAGCTCAGAAAGCATTAGATCATTCAGCAGG
>NC_029790.2:83301377-83318964 GCF_000816755.2 Arachis ipaensis
TCCTTCAAAATTTCTATGAAGGATTGACCCTGAAGGCTCAGGAAGCACTAGATCATTCAGTAGGAGGCTCACTACAATTAATGAAGACAACAGAGGAAGCCCAAAACCTCATAGATATGGTGGCAAACAATTAATACTTCTTTGCTCATCAAAGGCAACGCCAACCAGCTCAAAGAAAGGGAGTACTAGAGTTGGAAGGTGTGGACACTATCCTAGCTCAACACAAGGTGATGCAGCAGCAAATCCAGCAACAATTTGAGTAGATGGCTAAGAAGATTGATAGCTTACATGTTGCATCAGTAAATGTCATCAATCAACCACCAACTGGGTGGGGACTGATGAGCGGATATTTTATACGCTTTTTGGGGGGTATTCTCATATAGTTTTTAGTAGGATCTAGCTACTTTTTAGAATATTTTTATTAGTTTTTATGCAAAAATCACATTTCTGGACTTTACTATGAGTTTGTGTGCTTTTCTGTGGTTTCAGGTATTTTCTGGCTGAAATTGAGGGACCTGAGCAAAAATCTGATTCAGAGGCTGAAAAAGGACTGTAGATGCTATTGGATTCTGACCTCCCTGCACTCGAAATGGATTCTCTAGAACTACAGAAGCCCAATTGGCGCACTCTTAATTGCGTTGGAAAGTAGACATTCAGGGCTTTCCAGCAATATATAATAGTCCATACTTTGCCCAAGTTTTGATGATACAAATTGGCGTTTAACGCCAAGTCTTTACCCTATTCTGGCGTTAAACGCCAGAACTGGCATAAAAACTGGAGTTAAACGCCAGAAATAGGCAGCAACTTGGCGTTTAACTCCAGGAAAAGTCTCTACACATGGAAGCTTCAATGCTCAGCCCAAGCACACACCAAGTGGGCCCCAGAAATGGATTTCTGTACTATCTATCTTAGTCTACTGATTTTCTGAAAACCTAGGTCACTAGCTTAGTATAAAAACTACTTTTAGAGATTTACTTTGCACCTCATGACATTTTTACACTTCACATTGTATTTCTGACGGCATGAGTTTCTAAACCCCATGATTGGGGGTGAGGAGCTCTGCTGTGTTTCGATGAATTAATGCAATTGCTACTGTTTTTCATTCAATCACGCTTGTTTCTATTCTAAGATATTCACTCGCACTTCACCCTGATGAATGTGATGATCCGTGACACTCATCATCATTCTCACCTATGAATGCGTGCCTGACAACCACCTCCGTTCTATCTACACTAGCTTGAGTGTGTATCTCTTAGCCTCCTGGTTCATAATCAGAGTCTTCGTGGTATAGACTTGAATTATTGGCGGTCATTCTTGAGATCCGGAAAGTCTAAACCTTGTCTGTGGTATTCCGAGTAGGATCTGTGAAGGGATGACCGTGACAAGCTTCAAACTCGCGAGTGTTGGGCGTAGTGACAAACGCAAAAGAATCAATGGATTCTATTCCAACATGAGTGAGAACGGACAGATGATTAGCCGTGCGGTGACAGTGCATTCGGATCATTTTCACTGAGTGGATGGATGGTAGCCATTGACAACGGTGATCCACCAACATACAGCTTGCCATGGAAGGAGACATGCGTGCGTGAAGAAGAAGACAGTAAGAAAGCAGAGATTCATAAAATAGAGCATCTCCAAAACCTCAATCTGTTCCCTATTACTGCATAATAATTATTATTTATTTTATGTTAATTACTTTTCATAAACCCAATCATTTTTATTATTAGTTTCCTGACTAAGAATTACAAAATAACCATAGCTTGCTTCAAGCCGACAATCTCCATGGGATCGACCCTTACTGACGTAAGGTATTACTTGGACGACCCAGTGCACTTGCTGGTTAGTGGTACGAGTTGTGAAAAGTGTGATTTCCAATTCGTGCACCAAGTTTTTGGCGCCGTTGCCGGGGATTGTTCGAGTTTGGACAACTGACGGTCTATTTTGTTGCTTAGATTAGGAAAATTTTTCTTTTTGGTTTAGATTCTTCTATTATTGTTTTTTGTTAAAATTTTAAAATCCTTATTTTATTTTTCTTAATTATTTTCGAAAAATTTTCAAAACCAATAACTTCATAATTTAGTCTTCTGTTTGAGTTTAGTTTCATATTTTAAGTTTGGTGTAAATTGCATAATTTTATTTTTATTTTTCCTTTCATTTTTTTCGAATTATTAGTGCTCAGAATATTGAGAAAAAGACAAATAGGTCTCTGACCTTTTGTCCCGTGGACATTTTTGTCCCTGACCATTGAAAAATACTTTTAAGTCCCTGACCTTCACAAAACTTGGACGGATCAGTCCCTCCGTCTAAATGCCTCCGTCAGGGACTGATCCGTCCAAATGTCTCCATCAAGGACTAATCCGTCCAAGTTTTGTGAAGGTCAGGGACTTAAAAGTATTTTTCAATGGTCAGGGACAAAAATGTCCACGGGACAAAAGGTCAGAGACCTATTTGTCCTTTTCTCATATAAAATTTTTTAAGTTTGGTGTCCTCTGTGTTTCTGTTTTCAAAAATTTTTTTCAAAAAGTTGCTCTCAGTGTTCGTTTTGATATTCAAAGCATCCTTGTTTGTTTTCTTTGTTTTGATCTAAAAATTTAAAGTTTTGTATCATTTTTCCTGTTTTTCTCTTTCTTCATTAAATTCAAAAATATGTTTTCTCTTTATTTTAATTGATTTTTGAATTCTGCCTTTAAAATTTCAGATTTTATTTTAAAAATTTGTTATTTTATCTTAGTTTTGGAATTTCAAAATTCAAATCTTTTTCAAAAATCATATCCAAGGTTTTTCAAATTTTCTTAATTAAGTAATTATTTTAGTTTTAGAATTTATTTTTCCTTTTTCTCTTAATTTTCGAAATTTATATTTTAGATTCTAATTATTTTATTTTATCTTATTTCTTTTTTTTTACTTATTCGGTTGTTTTTAGTTAAATAAAATAAAAATAAAAATATATTTTATTTGCAATTCACATCAATTCCCTTTTTTCCATCATGGACCAAAGTGGAAATGAACAGTCTAGAAGGACTCTAGAGTCATATGCTAACCCCATTACTGCTGCATATGGGAGTAGCATCTGTATACCTCCCATCAGAGCAAGCAGTTTTGAGCTAAATCCTCAGCTCATTGTCATGGTGCAGCAAAATTGCCAGTATTCCGGTCTCCCACAGGAAGAACCTACTGAGTTTCCGGCACAGTTCTTGCAAATTGCTGACACAGTACATGACAAGGAAGTAGATCAGAATGTCTATAGATTATTACTATTCCCATTTGCTGTAAAAGATCAAGCTAAGAGGTGGTTAAATAACCAACCCACAGCAAGCATCAGAACATGGAAACAGTTATCAGACAAATTCCTGAATCAATATTTCCCTCCAAAAAGGATGACACAGCTAAGGCTGGACATTCAAGGCTTTAAACAAGAGGATGATGAATCCCTTTATAACGCCCAGGAGAGGTACAGAGGGATGCTAAGGAAATGCCCCTCTGAAATATTTTCAGAGTGGGTGCAGTTAGACATCTTCTTCTACGGGCTTACAGAAAAAGCTCAGGTATCTCTAGACCACTCAGCTGGTGGATCTATACATATAAGAAAGACTATTGAAGAGGCTCAAGAGCTTATCGATATAGTTGCTAGAAATCAGCATCTGTACATAAGTAATGAGTCCTCCATGAAAGAAGAAACTAAGGCAGTATCAACTGACTTTAGTCCTCAGGAACAAGTTGCTGAATTTAATCAGCAACTATCTTCTATAACAAGGCAGTTAGCAGAATTCAAGGAGATGCTACAAGAAACCAAAAATTCTAACAAGGATATGGAATCACAATTGAATCAGACAAAACAGCAGTTATCAAAACAGATAACAGAGGAGTGCCAAGCAGTTCAATTAAGAAATGGAAATACATTAAATACCTCATCTCAAAGCAGCAGAAAGCCAAGAAAAGAACAACTAACAGAGGATGAGCAACCTACTACCCAAAATCCCTCTGAGGACAGTAAGAGCCCAGAGAGGACTAAGTCTGGCATTCAAATGCAAGAAAAGGGTGAAAAATTGGCGTTAAACGCCCAATCCATGTCCAGTTCAGGCATTCAAACGCCAGAAAAAGAGTAGGAATCTGGCGTCAAACGCCCAATCCATGTCCAGTTCTGGCGTTAAAATGCCAGTGAGGGATCAGACACTTGTAAGTGCTGATAATAACTTCCTCAAGAAGGCTTCCCAACCTGCCTCTGTAGGAATTAAACCTGCAGTAACTAAGGTTGAAGAATATAAAGCCAAAATGCCTTATCCTCAGAAACTCCGCCAAGCGGAACAGGATAAACAATTTGCCTTCTTTGCAGACTATCACAGGACTCTTGAAATAAAGATTCCATTTGCAGAGGCACTTGAGTAAACACCCTCTTATGCTAAGTTCATGAAAGAGATCTTAAGTCATAAGAAGGATTGGAGAGAAACAGAAAAAGTTTTTCTCACTGAAGAATGCAGTGCAGTCATTCTAACAAGCTTACCAGAAAAGCTTAAGGATCCAGGAAGCTTTATGATACCATGCACATTAGAGGGTACTTGTACCAAGACAACTCTATGTGACCTTGGGGCAAGTATCAATCTAATCCCTGCATCCACTATCAGAAAGCTTGGCTTGACTGAAGAGGTCAAACCAACCTGAATATGTCTTCAACTTGCTGATGGCTCCATTAAATATCCATTAGGCATAATTGAGGACATGATTGTCAAGGTTGGGTCATTTGCCTTTCCCACTGACTTTATAGTGCTGGAAATAGAGGAGCACAAGAGTGCAACTCTCATTCTAGGAAGACCTTTCCTAGCAACTGGACGAACCCTCATTGATGTCCAAAAATGGGAAGTGACCCTGAGAGTCAATGAGGATGAGTTCAAGTTAAATGCTGTCAAAGCTATGCAGCATCCAGACACAGCAAATGACTGCATGAGTGTTGATATTATTGACTCCCTAGTAGAGGAGATCAACATGGCTGAGAGTCTCGAATTAGAGCTAGAGGACATCTTTAAAGATGCTCAGCCTGATTTGGAGGAACCAGAGGAAATAAAAGAACCTCTAAAAATTCCTCAGCAAGAGGAGAAACCTCCTAAACCCGAGCTCAAACCACTACCACCATCCCTAAAATATGCATTTCTGGGAGAAGGTAACACTTTTTCGGTGATCATAAGCTCTGCTTTAAATCCACAGGAAGTGAAAGCACTACTTCAAGTGCTAAGGACACACAACATAGCTCTTGGGTGGTCCATAAGTGATCTTAAGAGCATCAGCCCAGCAAGATGCATGCACAAGATCCTATTGGAGGACGTTGCTAAGCCAATGGTTCAACCACAGAGGCGGCTAAATCCAGCCATGAAGGAGGTGGTGTAGAAAGAGGTCACCAAGTTACTGGAGGTTGGGATTATCTATCCTATTTCTAATAGCCCCTGGGTAAGCCCTGTCCAAGTTGTCCCCAAGAAGGGAGGCATGACAGTGATTTATAATGAAAAGAATGAATTGGTTCCTACAAGAACAGTTACAAGGTGGCGTATGTGTATTGACTACAGAAGGCTCAATACAGCCACCAGGAAGGATCACTTTCCTTTACCATTCATAGACCAGATGCTAGAAAGACTAGCAGGTCATGAATATTACTGCTTTTTGGATGGCTATTCAGGTTACAACCAAATTGCAGTAGATCCTCAGGACTAAGAGAAAACAACATTCACATGTCCTTCTGGAGTATTTGCCTACAGAAGGATGCCTTTTGGTCTGTGCAATGCACCTGCAACCTTTCAGAGGTGCATGCTCTCTATCTTCTCTGATATGGTAGAGAAATTTCTAGAAGTCTTCATGGATGACTTCTCAGTATTTGGAGACTCATTCAGCTCCTGCCTTGACCATTTAGCTCTTGTTCTGAAAAGGTGCCAAGAGACCAACCTAGTTTTAAACTCGGAAAAATGTCACTTTATGGTGACTGAAGTAATTGTCCTTGGGCATAAAATTTCAAACAAGGGAATAGAGGTGGATCAAGCTAAAGTGGAGGTAATTGAAAGATTACCACCGCCTGCCAATGTTAAGGCAATCAGAAGCTTTCTGGGGCATGCAGGATTCTATAGGAGGTTTATAAAGGATTTTTCAAAAATTGCAAAACCTCTGAGCAATCTGCTAGCTACTGACACGCTATTTGTGTTTGACACAGAGTGTCTACAGGCGTTTGAAACTCTGAAAGCTAAGCTGGTCACAGCACCAGTTATTTTTGCACCAGACTGGACATTACCATTCGAACTAATGTGTGATGCCAATGACCATGCCATTGGTGTAGTACTGGGACAGAGGCATAACAAGCTTCTGCATGTCATTTATTATGCTAGCCGTGTTTTAAATGATGCGCAGAGGAATTACACAACCACAGAAAAAGAGCTGCTTGCAGTGGTTTATGCCATTGACAAGTTTATATCATACTTAGTAGGATCAAAAGTGGTTGTGTACACTGACCATGCTGCTCTTAAATATCTACTTACAAAGCAGTATTCAAAACCCAGGCTCATAAGATGGGTGTTGCTTCTACAAGAGTTTGATATAGAAATAAGAGACAGAAAAGGGACAGAGAACCAAGTGGCTGATCATCTGTCCTGGATAGAACCAGTAGAAGGGGCGTCCTCCCCCTCTATTGAGATTTTTGAAACCTTTCTAGATGAGAAATTATTTGCCATTCAGGAAACACCATGGTTTGGAGACATTGCAAACTATAAAGCTGTAAGATTCATACCCAAAGAGTACTGCAGGCAGCAAATAAAGAAATTGATTTCTGATGCAAAGTACTACTTATGGGATGAACCATATCTGTTTAAGAGATGTACAGATGGGATAATCCATAGATGTGTGCCCAAGGAAGAGGCACAGAAGATCTTATGGCATTGCCATGGATCACAATATGGAGGCCATTTCGGAGGTGAGCGAACAGCCACCAAGGTTCTCCAATGTGGCTTCTACTGGCCTACTCTCTATAGAGACTCCCGAGAGTTCGTACATAACTGTGACAGTTGCCAGAGAGCTGGTAATCTGCCTCATGGTTACGCCATGCCTCACAAGGGATCTTGGAGATTGAGTTGTTTGATGTATGGGGTATTGACTTCATGGGGATTTTCCCAACATCATACTCAAACACGTATATTCTGGTGGCAGTAGACTATGTATCTAAATGGGTAGAGGCAATTGCAACACCCACTAATGATACTAAGACAGTGATGAAGTTCCTCCAGAAACATATCTTTAACAGGTTTGGTGTCCCTAGAGTACTAATCAGTGATGGGGCACTCACTTCTACAATAAACAGCTTTACTCTGCTATGGTCCGATACGGAATTAGCCACAAAGTAGCAACTCCATATCATCAATAGACAAATGGGCAAGCTGAAGTCTCTAATAGAGAACTAAAAAGAATCCTGGAACGGACTGTAATTACCCGTAGAAGGGATTGGGCAAAAAGCTTGGATGATGCTCTGTGGGCATACAAAACAGCATTCAAGACTCCTATAGGGACCTCTCCATACCATCTTGTGTATGGGAAAGCATGCCATTTTCCAGTGGAACTGGAACACAAGGCCTACTGGGCAACCAGATTCCTAAATCTTGATGCCAAGTTAGCTGGAGAGAAAAGATTGCTCCAGTTGAATGAGCTAGAAGAATTCAGACTCAATGCTTTTGAAAATGCAAAAATTTACAAGGAGAAAGCAAAAAGGTGGCATGACAAGAAACTGTCACCCAGAGTCTTTGAGCCAGGACAGAAAGTTCTACTGTTCAACTTTAGGCTCAGATTGTTCCCTGGGAAACTGAAATCTCGGTGGAAGGGACCATATGTGATTACGAGTGTGTCACCATATGGGTATGTAGAGCTTCAAGATATTAACTCTAATAAGAGGTTCATTGTTAATGGACAGAGATTCAAGCATTATCTTGAAGGTAATGTTGAGCAAGAATGCTCAAAGCTGAGACTAGATTAAAGCTCAGTAAAGTCCATCTAAAGACAATAAAGAAGCACTTGCTGGGAGACAACCCAGCCATTAGCAATGTTTATTTGTTATGCAAATAATAGTTATATGAGTTTTATATAAATTATCTTTAAGAATGATTAACAATTGCAGGAGTTCACAGAGTTACAGAAGAATTCAGAGCATAAAGCAGAGAAAATGAGCTCACTGGCACAAAAATGCCAGTAAAGGGAATTGTGGGCGTTAAACGCCCAAAAGAAGCATCTACTGGGCGTTTAATGCCAGAATTGCAGCATCCTGGGCATTTAGAAAAACGCCCAGTGACAAAGGATTTCTGGTGTTTAACGCCAGCCAGGGTACCTGGCTGGGCGTTAAACGCCCAAAACAAGCAACAAATGGGCGTTTAACACCAGAAGTGTGGAGGGGAGGAAGTTGGTTTTTCACTTCAATTTTTCTCAAATTTTCATATTTCTATCCATGATTTCTTGCATGAACATGTTACAAATTCTCATTTTTCAATTTCAATTTCAAAATAATTTCAAGGCTAAAAATCTTTCTTCATTCTTCTTCAACTTCTTTTCAAATCTTTTTCAAAACTCAACTATCTTTTTAAATTCTTTTCAAATCTTTTTCAAATCTCTCTCTTATCTTTTCAATTTTAAAACTATATCTTTTGCATATCATAATTATCTTTTTACAAATCATATCCCCTAGCATATCTTTTTCAAAATTTTCGAACCCACCCCCTCCTCTTTAAATTCACATTCGGCCACCCCCTTTCCTCCACAATTCGAATTTGTCTCTCCTTCTATTCCTCTCCTTTCCTTTCTTTTGCTTGAGGACAAGCAAACCTCTAAGTTTGGTGTGCTTTTCGTGATCACTGAGCTAAGACTCACTAAGATCATGGCTCCAAAAGGAAAACAAACCACTTCAAGAGGCAAAAAGGAGAATGTTCCAAAACCACTTTGGAATCAAGAGAGGTTCTCAACCAAAGAACATGCAGACCATTACTACAAAATAATGGGTCTAAGATCAGTGATCCCGGAAGTTAAATTCGATCTGAAAGAAGACGAATATCCGGAGATCCAAGAGTAGATTCGAAAAAGAGGCTGGGAAATTCTGGCTAATCTTGAGACAAAGGTGGGTAGAAACATGGTTCAGGAATTCTACTCAAATCTGTGGCAAACAGATAAGCAGAGATTAACAGGAGCCGCCTTCTATACCTTTCGAACCTTGGTCAGAGGGAAGGTTATTTACTTCCACCAGGATAAAATAAGAGAGGTTTTCAAGCTACCTCAACTACAAGATGATCCAGAATCCTTTAATAGGAGAATAGTGAGATTAGATAAGCACTTAAACCAAGTTCTAGAGGACATATGCATCCATGGAACCAAGTGGATAACCAATACAAAGGGAGTCCCAAATTAACTCAAGAGAGGAGACCTCAAACCAATTGCTAGGGGCTGGCTGGACTTCATTGGGCGTTCTATACTGCCCACCAACAACCGCTCTGAAGTCACTATCAAAAGAGCAGTGATAATCCACTGCATTATGCTGGGAAACGAAGTGGAGATTCATCATCTGATTTCTTGTGAGCTTTACACAATTGCAAACAAGAACTCCACTGACACCAAATTGGCTTACCCAAGCCTAATATCTCTGCTATGTAAAGATGCTGGGGTGAAGATGGGAGTAGATGAGTATATCTCAGTCGAGCACCCAATCACCAAAAAGTTAATGAAAGGACAACAAGTGCAGGATAACTCCATCAAAAAGAGGGCACAGGAGTTCCTCCCAGAAATCCCTCAAATTGACTACTGGACCCGCCTAGAAGCATCTGTCACCAAGTTGCAAGAAGCTATGGATCAACTGAAAGAAGAGTAGCAAACTTAAAATAACATGCTCTGCAAACTGCTGAAGGAAGAAGAGAAGTAAGGGCGTGAACTACAGGAGCTGAAGCGCCACAAGCTGTCTCTTGAAGGGCCAGACACCCCACAGATTGAAGGAGCATCCATCTCCCAAGATAAAGGTTGTTGATTCCTAATCTTAACTCTGTGATAACTTTTGCTATTAGAGATCTACCTTAGGAGTCATATGAATAATAGTAATTAGTATCTTTAATTTTATTTTCTTATTGTCTTCAATTAAGGTATAATTTATTTTTCTCATCATCATTAAACATGAATAAAATGGCAGATTTTTTTAGAGTAAGGAGGCAATTTTATTTTCGAGTTCTTAATAAGAAAAATTCAAATTATTTATATGTGGTGGCAATACTTTTTGTCTTCTGAATGAATGCTTGAACAGTGCATAATTTTTGATAGTGAAGTTTATGAATTTTAAATTTGTTGGCTCTTGAAAGAATAGTGAAAAAGGAGAAATGTCGTTTATAATCTGAAAAATCATAAAATTAATTCTTGAAGCAAGAAAAAGCAGTGAATACAAGCTTGCGAAAAAAAAGAGATAGAACAAGCAAGCAGAAAAAGCCAACAGCCCTTTAAACCAAAAGGCAAGGGTAAAAAGGATCCAAGGCTTTGAGCATTAATGAGTAGGAGGGCCTAAAGGAATGAAATCCTGGCCTAAGCGGCTAAACCAAGCTGTCCCTAACCATGTGCTTGTGGCGTGAAGGTGTCAAGTGAAAAACTTGAGACTGAGCGGTTAAAGTCGTGATCCAAAGCAAAACGAGTATGCTTAAGAACTCTGGACACCTCTAACTGGGAATTTTAGCAAAGCTAGGTCACAATCTGAAAAGGTTCACCCAGTTATGTGTCTGTGGCATTTATGTATCCGGTGGTAATACTGGAAAACAAAGTGCTTAGGGCCACGGCCAAGACTCATAAAGTAGCTGTGTTCAAGAATCAACATACTAAACTAGGAGAATCAATAACACTATCTGAATTCTGAGTTCCTATAGATGCCAATCTTTCTGAACTTCAATGGATAAAGTGAGATGCCAAAACTATTCAAGAGGCAAAAAGCTACAAGTCCTACTCATCTAATTGGAGCTAAGTTTCATTGATATTTTGGAATTTATAGTATATTCTCTTCTTTTTATCCTATTTGATTTTCAGTTGCTTGGGGACAAGCAACAATTTAAGTTTGGTGTTGTGATGAGCGGATAATTTATACGCTTTTTGGCATTGTTTTTACATAGTTTTCAGTATAATTTAGTTAGTTTTTAGTATATTTTTATTAGTTTTTAAATAAAAATCACATTTCTGGACTTTACTATGAGTTTGTGTGCTTTTCTGTGATTTCAGGTATTTTCTGGCTGGAATTGAGGGACTTGAGCAAAAATCAGATTCAAAGGTTGAAGAAAGACTGCAGATGTTGTTGGATTCTGACCTCCCTGCACTAAAAGTAGATTTTCTGGAGCTACAGAACTCAAAATGGTGCGTTCTCAGTTGCGTTGGAAAGTAGACATCTAGGGCTTTCCAGAAATATATAATAGTCTATACTTTTCTCGAGTTTAGATGATGCAAACTGGCTTCAACCCCAGTTCCATGATGCATTCTGGAGTTAATCGCTAGAAACAGGTTGCAAAGTGGAGTTAAACGCCAGAAATAGGTTACAAACTGGCGTTCAACTCCAAGAGAAGCCTCTACACGTGTAAAGCTCAATGCTCAGCCCAAGCACGCACCAAGTGGGCTCTAGAAGTGGATTTCTGCATCATTTACTCAATTCTGTAAATCCTAGCAACTAGTTTAGTATAAATAGGACTTTTTACTATTGTATTTACATCTTTGGATTATCTTTTGATCTTTAGATCACGTTTGGGGGCTGGCCATTTGGCCATGCCTGAACCTTATCACTTATGTATTTTCAACGGTAGAGTTTCTACACTCCATAGATTAAGGTGTGGAGCTCTGCTGTTCCTCATGAATTAATACAAAGTACTACTGTTTTTCTATTCAATTCAAGCTTATTCCTTCTCTAAGATATCCATTCGCACCCAAGAACATGATGAATGCGATGATTATGTTACGCTCATCATCATTCTCACCCATGAATGCGTGCCGGACAAACACTTCCATTCTACATGCAAACAAGCTAGAATGAGTATCTCTTAGATATCTAATACAGAGGACCGAGTCTGAGATATTAGAATCTTTGTGGTATAAGTTAGAATCCATGGATGGCCATTCTTGAGATCCGGAAAGTCTAAACCTTGTCTGTGGTATTTCGAGTAGGATCTCGGAAGGGATGGCTGTGACGAGCTTCAAACTCGCGAGTGCTGGGCATAGTGACAGACGCAAAAGGATAGTAAATCCTATTCCAGTATGATCGAGAACCGACAGATGATTAGCCATGCAGTGACAGCGCATTGGACCATTTTCACAGAGAGGATGGGATGTAGCCATTGACAACGGTGATGCCCTACATAAAGCTTGCCATGGAAAGGAGTAGAAATGATTGGATGAAGATAGAAGAAAAGCAGAGGTTCAGAGGAACGAAAGCATCTCTATACGCTTATCTGAATTTCTCACTAATGAATTACATAAGTATCTCTATCCTAGTTATATTTTATTTATCTTTTTTTATTATCAATTCACCATAACCATTTGAATCTGCCTGACTGAGATTTACAGGGTGACCATAGCTTGCTTCAGGCCGACAATCTCCGTGGGATAGACCCTTACTCACGTAAGGTTTATTACTTGGACGACCCAGTGCACTTGCTGGTTAGTTGTGCGAAGTTGTGATAAAGAGTTGAGATTACAATTGTGCGTACCAAGTTGTTGGCGTCATTGATGATCACAATTTCGTGCACCAAGTTTTTGGCGCCGTTGCCGGGGATTGTTCTAGTTTGGACAACTAACGGTTCATCTTGTTGCTCAGATTAGGTAATTTTATTTTAATTTTAAGCTTTTTATTTCTTATTTTCAAAAAATACAAAAAAAATATTTCTTCTTTTTCGTTTTTCCCAAAATAATTTTTGAAAAAAAAAACAAAAAAATTAACAAAATCAAAAAATCAGAAAATATTTTTGTGTTTCTTGTTTGAGTCTAGAGTCAATTTTTAAGTTTGGTGTCTTGCATGTGTTTGTTTTTCTCAAGAATTTTCAAAAATTCATCATATATCCTTCATGATCTTTAAGTTGTTCCTGGCCAGTCTTCTTGTTTGATCTTTATATTTTCTTGTTTTGTATCTTTTCTTGTTTTTCATATGCATTCTTGAAACATTAATGCCTAATGAATAAAAATTTTTAAGTTTGGTGTCTTGCATGTTTTCTTTTCTTGAAAATTTTTCAAAAATAAGTTCTTGGCGTTCATCTTGACATTCAAAGTGTTCTTGGTATTCATCTTAACATTCATAGTGTTCTTGCATGCATTAGGTGTTTTGATTCATAATTTTCATGATTTGTTTCAATTTTGTGTTTTTCTCTTTCATCATTAAAAATTCAAAAATAAAAAAAAATATCTTTCCCTTTTTCACTCATCAAATTCGAAAATTTGAGTTGAATTTTTCAATTTTTTTTAAAATCTAGTTGTTTTATGAGTCAAATCAAATTTTCAATTTAAAAATCTTATCTTTTTCAAAATCTTTTTCAAAGTCAAATCTTTTTCAATTTTCTTTTCATATTTTCGAATTCCTTTTTAAAATTTTTCAAAATCTTTTTCATTTTTTCGAAAATATTCAAATTAATTTTCAAAATCTTTTTCTTATTTTATTTCTTAATTTTCGAAAATTTTATTAGCATTTAATGTTTTGATTCAAAATTTTTCAAAGTTGTTACTTGCCTATTAAAAAAGGTTCAATCTTTAAACTCTAGAATCATATCTTTTTAGTTTCTTGTTAGCCAAGTAATCAACTTTAATTTTCAAAATCAAATCTTTTTAAATTTCTTTTTCAAATATTTTTCAAAATAAATTTCAATCACATCTTTTTCAAAATCAATTTCAAAATCTTTTCTAACTTCTTATCTTTTCAAAATTGATTTTCAAATCTCTTTTAATCAATCATATCTTTTTGTTTCAATCATATCTTTTTCAAAACTGCCTAACTAATTCTTTACCTCTAATTTTCGAAAATTCCTTCTCTTTTTTTCAAAAATTCCTTTTTAATTAACTAATTGTTTTAATTTTAATTTAATTTCAATTTTAATTTTTGAATTTTAAATTTAATTTTAAAATATTTTTATTTTATTTTGTTTAATTTTTGAATTCCTTTCTTATCTCTCATCTCCTTCTATTTATTTATTCATCTACTAACAATTTTCCTCACCCAAAAATTCAAACCCATTCTTCTCCTCTGAGTTCGAATTCTTCTCTTCTTCATTCTTTTTCTTCTTTTCTTCTACTCACACAAGGGAACCTCTATACTGTGGTAAAAAGGATCCCTATTATTATTTTCTGTTCCCTTCTTTTTCATATGAGCAGGAGCAAGGACAAGAACATTCTTGTTGAAGCAGATCCTGAACCAGAAAGGATTCTGAAGAGGAAACTAAGAGAAGCTAAAATACAACAATCCAGAGACAACCTTACAGAAATTTTCAAAAAGAAAGAGGAGATGGCAGCCGAAAATAATAATAATGCAAGGAAGATGCTTGGTGACTTTATTGCACCTAATTCCAATTTACATGGAAGAAGCATCTCAATCCTTACCATTGGAGCAAACAATTTTGAGCTTAAACCTCAATTAGTTTCTCTGATGCAACAGAACTGCAAGTTTCATGGACTTCCATCCGAAGATCTTTTTCAGTTCTTAACTGAATTCTTACAGATCTGTGATACTGTTAAGACCAATGGGGTTGATCCCGAGGTCTACAGGCTTATGCTTTTTCCATTTGCTGTAAGAGACAGAGCTAGAGTATGGTTGGACTCTCAACCTAAAGATAGCCTGAACTCTTGGGATAAGCTGGTCATGACTTTCTTAGCCAAGTTCTTTCCTCCTCAAAAGCTTAGCAAGCTTAGAGTGGATGTTCAAACCTTCAGACAGAAAGAAGGTGAATCCCTCTATGAAGCTTGAGAGAGATACAAGGAACTGACCAAAAAGTGTCCTTCTGACATGCTTTCAGAATGGACCATCCTGGATATATTCTATGATGGTCTGTCTGAGCTATCAAAGATGTCACTGGACCATTCTGCAGGTGATTCCATTCACCTAAAGAAAACGCCTGCAGAAGCTTAAGAACTCATTGACATGGTTGCAAATAACAAGTTCATGTACACTTCTGAAAGGAATCTTGTGAATAATGGGACGCCTATGAGGAAGGGAGTTCTTGAAATTAATACTCTGAATGCCATATTGGCTCAGAATAAAATATTGACTCAGCAAGTCAATATGATCTCTCAGAGTCTGAATGGATTGAAGGAATCATCCAACAGTACTAAAGAGAGATCTTCTGAAGAAGAAGCTTATGATCCTGAGAACCCTGCAATAGCAGAGGTGAATTACATGGGTGAACCCTATGGAAACACCTATAATCCCTCATGGATAAATCATCCAAATTTCTCATGGAAGGAATAACAAAAGCCTCAACAAGGCTTTAATAATGGTGGAAGAAACAGGTTTAGCAATAGCAAGCCTTTTCCATCATCCACTCAGCAACAGACAGAGAGTTCTGAGCAGAATCCATCTAACTTAGCAAATATAGTCTCTGATCTATCTAAGGCCACTGTAAGTTTCATGAATGAAACACGGTCCTCCATTAGGAATTTGGAGGCACAAGTAGGCCAGCTGAGTAAAAGAGTCACTGAAACTCCTCCTAGTACTCTCCCAAGGAATACAGAAGAGAATCCAAAAAGAGAGTGCAAGGCCATTGATTTAACCATCATGGCCGAACCTACAAGGGAGGGAAAGGACGTGAATCCCAGTGAGGAAGACCTCCTGGTACGTCCAGTGATCAACAAGGAGTTTCCCTCTGAGGAACCAAAGGAATCTGAGGCTCATCTAGAGACCATAGAGATTCCTTTGAACCTCCTTATGCCATTCATGAGCTCTGATGAGTATTCTTCTTCTGAAGAGAATGAAGATGTCACTGAAGAGCAAGTTGCCAAGTACCTTGGAGCAATCATGAAGCTGAATGCCAAATTATTTGGTAATGAGACTTGGGAAGATGAACTTCCCTTGCTCATCAATGAACTGAGAGATCTGGATCAACTGAAATTGCCTCAGAAGAAACAGGATCCTGGAAAGTTCTTAATACCTTGTACCATAGGCACTGGTGCACGAAATTACAATCACACTTTTGCAACTCTGCACAACTAACCAGCAAGTGCACTGGGTCGTCCAAGTAATACCTTACGTGTGTAAGGGTCGATCCCACGGAGATTGTCGGCTTGAAGCAAGCTATGGTTATCTTGTAACTCTTAGTCAGGATATCAATAATTCTCAGATTTAATTGTAAAAAGTAAAAGAACTTGAAATAAATACTTGTTATGCAGTAATGAAGAACAGGTTGAGGCTTTGGAGATGTTTTGTCTTCTGAATCTCTGCTTTCCTACTATCTTCTTCATGCACGCAAGGCTCCTTCCATGGCAAGCTTTATGTTGGGCATCACCGTTGTCAATGGCTACTTCCCGTCCTCTCAGTGAAAACGTTCCAAATGCGCTGTCACCAAACGGCTAATCATTTGTCGGTTCTCGATCATGCTGGAATAGGATCCATTGATCCTTTTGCGTCTGTCACACGCCCAACAATCATGAGTTTGAAGCTCGTCACAGCCATCCCTTCCCAGATCCTACTCAGAATACCATAGACAAGGTTTTGACGTTTTGGATCTCAGAAATGGCTGCCAATAATTCTAGCTTATACCACGAAGACTCTGATTTGAATCATGAGGCTAAGAGATATGCATTCAATCTAAGGTAGAACGGAGGTGGTTGTCAAGCACGCGTTCATAGGTGAGAATGATGATGAGTGTCACGGATCATCACATTCATCAAGTTGAAGTGCGAATGAATATCTTAGAATGGAAGGAAGCGTGATAGAATGGAAAACAGTAGTAATTGCATTAATTCATGAAGAACAACAGAGCTCCTCACCCCCAACAATGGGGTTTAGAGATTCATGCCGTAGAGAACACAACAAGAAACGTGTAAAGTGTCATGAGCGACAATATGAATCACTAAAAGTAGTATTTATAGTAAACTAGTGACCTAGGGTTACAGAAAATAAGTAAGCTAGGGTGTTTATTGTAAATTTCCACTTCCGGGGCCCACTTGGTGTGTGCTTGGGCTGAGCATTGAAGCTTTCATGTGTAGAGACATTTCTTGGAGTTAAACGCCAGCTTTTATGCTAGTTTGGGCGTTTAACTCCAGCTTTTGTGCCAGTTCTGGAGTTAAACGCCAAAATTCTTGAGCTGACTTGGAACACCTGTTTGGGCCATCAAATCTCGAGCAAAGTATGGACTATTATATATTGCTGGAAAGCCCAGGATGTCTACTTCGAGTGCAGGAAGGTCAGAATCCAACAGCATCTGCAGTCCTTTTTCAGCCTCTGAATCAGATTTTTGCTCAGGTCCCTCAATTTCAGCCAGAAAATACCTGAAATCATAGAAGAATACACAAACTCATAGTAAAACCCAGAAAAGTGATTTTTATTTAAAAACTAATAAAAACATAATAAAAACTAACTAAAATGTACTAAAAATATACTAAAAAT
>NC_029790.2:83319074-83324390 GCF_000816755.2 Arachis ipaensis
CGACTTTAACCACTCAGTCTCAAGTTTTCACTTGACACCTTCACACCACAAGCACATGGTTAGGGACAACTTGGTTTAGCCGTTTAGGCCAGGATTTTATTCCCGTGGGCCCTCCTATCCACTGATGCTCAAAGCCTTGGATCCTTTTTATCACCCTTGCCTTTTGGTTTAAAGGGGTATTGGCCTTTTCTGCTTGCTTTTCTCTTTTTTTCTTTTTTTTTGCAAGCTTTCTATTCACTGCTTTTTCTTGCTTCAAGAATCAATTTTATAATTTTTCAGATTATCAAATAACATTACTCCTTTTTCTTTCATTCTTTCAAGAGCCAACAATTTTAACATTCATAAACAATCAAATTCAAAAATATGCACTGTTCAAGCATTCATTCAGAAAGACAATAGTATTGCCACCACATCAAAATAATTAAACTATTTTAAAATTCAAAATTCATGTATTTCTTTTCTTTTTCAATTAAGAACATTTTTCTTTTAAGAAAGGTGATGGATTCATAGGACATTCATAGCTTTAAGACATAAACTTTAATTTTATTGATGATGGAATAAAAATAAGACTCAAAAATAAATATAAAGGCAAACCCACAATAATAGAAGACAGAAAATTAAAAGCAGAAAAAAATAAATGACTCTTAAAATAGACTCTTAATAATAAAGGTTATCACAGAGTTAGGACTCAACAACCTTGATTTTGAGAAGTGGATGCTCCCTCTTTTTGTGGAGTTGTCTTGCACTTGTCCTTCCATTGAATTCTTGGTGATTGGGTGTTCAATTGGGATGAATTCATCTACTCCCATCCTCACCCCAGCATCTTTACATAGCAGAAAAATTAAGCTTGGGTAGGCCAGTTTGGCTTCAGTGGAGTTCTTGTTTGCAATTGTGTAAATCTCACAAGAAATCAGATGATGAATCTCCACTTCTTTTCCAAGCATAATACAATGAATCATCACTGCTGTTTTGACAGTGACCTCAGAGCGGTTGCTAGTAGCCAATATAGAACGCCCAATGAAGTCCAGCCAGCCTCTTGCAACTGGTTTGAGATCTCCTCTCTTGAGTTGGTTTGGGACACCTTTGGAATTGGTTATCCACTTAGTTCCAGGGAGGCATATGTCCTCTAGAACTTGATCCAACCCCTTATCTACTCTCACCATTCTCCTATTAAAGGATTCAGGATCATCTTGTAGTTGAGGTAGTATGAAGACCTCTCTTATTTTGTCCAGATGGAAGTAAATAATTCTTCCTCTGACCATGGTTCTGTAGGTATGAAAGGCGGTTCCAGTCATTCTCTGCTTATCTGTCAGCCACAGATTTGAATAGAATTCCTGAACCATGTTTCTTCCAACCTTTGTCTCAGGATTGGCTAGAATTTCCCATCCTCTGTTTCGAATTTGCTCTTGGATCTCCGGATATTCATCTTCTTTCAGATTGAATTTAACTTCCGGGATCACTGACCTCAGACCCATTATTTTGTAGTAATGGTCTGCATGTTCTTTGGTTATGAACCTTTCTTGATTCCAAAGACTCTTTAGAGTATTCTCTTTCTTGCCTCTTGATTTGGTTTGTTTTCCCTTAGGTGCCATGATCTTGATGACTCTTAGCTTAGTGATCACGGAAAAGCACACCAAATTTAGAGGTTTACTTGCCCTCAAGCAAAAGAAAGGAAAGGGAAGAGAGAGGAGAAGAGGTAAATTCGAATGGTGTAGAGGAGGGGATGGCCGAAACTATTTTTATAGGAGGAGGGGATGGCTTTCGAAAAATTTGAGAGAGATATGAAAAGATATGGAAAGAATTTGAGAAGATATTTGAGTTTTTGAAGAAGATTTGGAAAGGATTTGAAAGAAATTTGAAAAATAATTTAGAAAATTATTGAATGATGAAAACTGAGGGTGAATGATGAAAGTTTGAAACATGTTTATGCAGAAAATTCTGAGTCAAAACATGAAAATTTGAAAAAAATTTGAAGTTGGAAACAAAATCTCCTCCTCTTGCCTTTCTGCCATTATGGGCGTTTAACTCCCAGCCAGGTACCCTGGCTGGCGTTAAACGCCAGAAACTCCTTTATCACTGGGCGTTTTTCTGAACGCCTAGGATACGGCAATTCTGGCGTTAAACGCCCAGAATGGTACCCATTCTAGCGTTTAACGCCTAAAATGGTACCTTTACTGGCGTTAAACGCCCAGAATGATACCCATTCTGGCGTTTAACGCCCAAAATGCCCCTTACTGGCATTTTCTTGCCAGCAAGCTCCTTTTCTCTGCTTTTTGCACTGAATCCTTCATTTTTGATGATTAACCTTTAATGAAAATGTATATCAAGCCTCTACAAGTATTAATTTAAAATAAATAATTTGCTAATGGCTGGGTTGCCTCCCAGCAAGCGCTTCTTTATTGTCTTTAGCTGGACCTTTACTGAGCTTCATTCAAGCCTCAGTTTTGAGCATTCTTGCTCAAAATTGCCTTCAAGATAATGTTTGATTCTCTGTCCATTGACAATGAACTTTTTGTCAGAATCAATATCTTTAAGCTCAACATATCCATATGGTGACACTCCTGTAATCACATATGGTCCCCTCCACCGGGATTTTAATTTCCCACGGAGTAATCTGAGCCTAGAGTTGAATAGTAGAACTTTTTGTCCTGGCTCAAAGACTCTGGATGACAATTTCTTGTCATGCCACTTTTTTGCTTTTTCCTTATAAATTTTTGCATTTTCAAAAGCATTGAGTCTGAACTCTTCCAGCTCATTTAGCTGGAGCAATCTTTTCTCACTAGCTAACTTAGCATCCATGTTTAGGAATCTGGTTGCCCAGTAGGCTTTATATTCCAGTTCCACGGGCAGATGATAAGCCTTGCCATACACAAGCTGGTATGGAGAGGTTCCTATAGGAGTCTTGAATGCTGTTCTGTATGCCCACAGAGCATCATCCAAGCTCTTTGCCCAATCCTTTCTACGGGAAATTACAGTCCGTTTCAGGATTCTCTTTAGTTCTCTATTAGAGACTTCAGCCTGCCCATTTGTCTGTGGATGATACGGAGTTGCTACTTTGTGGCTAATTCCATATCGGACCATAGCAGAGTAAAGCTGTTTATTTCAGAAATGGGTTCCCCCATCACTGATTAGTACTCTGGAAACACCAAATCTGCTGAAAATATGTTTCTGGAGGAACTTCAGCACAGTCTTGGTATTATTAGTGGGTGTGGCAATTGCTTCCACCCATTTAGATACGTAGTCTACTGCCACCATAATGTAAGTGTTTGAGTATGATGGTGGAAAAGGACCCATGAAGTCAATACCCCATACATCAAACAACTCAATCTCTAAGATCCCTTGTTGAGGCATGGCATAACCATAAGGCAAGTTACCAGCTCTTTGGCAACTGTCACAGTTACGCACAAACTCTCGGGCATCTCTATAGAGAGTAGGCCAATAGAAGCCACATTGGAGGACTTTAGTGGTGGTTCGCTCACTTCCGAAATGTCCTCCATACTGTGATCCATGGCAATGCCACAAGATCTTCTGTGCCTCCTCTCTAGGGACGCATCTGCGGATTATTCCGTCAGTGCATCTCTTAAAGAGATATGGTTCATCCCATAAGTAGTACTTTGCATCAGAAATTAGTTTTTCCTTTTGCATCCTGCTGTACTCCTGGGGTATGAACCTCACAGCTTTATAATTTGCAATGTCTGCAAACCATGGTGCCTCCTGAATGGCAAAGAGTTTCTCATCCGGAAAGGTCTCAGAGATCTCAGTGGAAGGGAGGGACGCCCCAGCCACTGGTTCTAATCGGGACAGGTGATCAGCTACCTGGTTCTCTGTCCCTTTTCTGTCTCTTATTTCTATATCAAACTCTTGTAAAAGCAACACCCATCTTATGAGCCTGGGTTTTGAATCCTGCTTTGTGAGTAGATATTTAAGAGCAGCATGGTCAGTGTACACAATCACTTTTGATCCTACTAAATAGGATCTAAACTTGTCAATGACATAAACCACTGCAAGCAGCTCTTTTTCTGTGGTTGTGTAATTCTTCTGTGCATCATTTAGAACACGACTGGCATAGTAATTGACGTGCAGAAGCTTGTTATGCCTTTGTCCCAACACTGCACCAATGGCATGGTCACTGGCATCACACATTAATTCGAATGGTAATGTCTAGTCAGGTGCAGAGATGACTGGTGCTATGACCAGCTTGGCTTTCAGGGTTTCAAATGCCTGCAGACACTCTGGGTCAAACACAAATGGCGTGTCAGCAGCTAGCAGGTTGCTCAGAGGTTTTGCAATTTTTGAAAAATCCTTTATGAACCTCCTATAGAATCCTACATGCCCCAGAAAGCTTCTGATTGCCTTTACATTGGCAGGTGGCGGTAATTTTTCAATTACCTCTACCTTGGCTTGATCTACCTCTATTCCCTTGCTTGAAATTTTGTGCCCAAGGACAATTCCTTCAGTCACCATAAAGTGACATTTTTCCCAGTTTAAGACCATGTTAGTTTCTTGGCACCTTTTCAGGACAAGTGCTAGATGATCAAGACAGGAGCTGAATGAGTCTCCAAATACTGAGAAGTCATCCATGAAGACTTCCAGGAACTTCTCTACCATATCAGAGAAAATAGAGAGCGTGCACCTCTGAAAGGTTGCAGGTGCATTGCAGAGACCAAAAGGCATTCTTCTGTAAGCAAATACTCCAGATGGACATGTGAATGTTGTTTTCTCTTGGTCTTGAGGGTCCACTGCAATTTGATTGTAGCCTGAATAGCCATCCAAAAAGTAGTAGTATTCATGACGTGCTAGTCTTTCTAGCATTTGGTCTATGAATGGTAAAGGAAAATGATCCTTTCTGGTGGTTGTATTGAGCCTTCTGTAATCAATACACATACGCCACCATGTAACTGTTCTTGTGGGAACTAGTTCATTCTTTTCATTATGGACCACTGTCATGCCTCCCTTCTTGGGGACAACTTGGACAGGGCTCACCCAGGGGCTATCAGAAATAGGATAAATAATCCCAGCCTCTAGTAAATTAGTGACCTCTTTCTGCACCACTTCCTTCATGGCTGGATTTAGCCGCCTCTGTGGTTGAACCACTAGCTTAGCATCATCCTCCAATAGGATCTTGTGCATACATCTTGCTGGGCTGATGCCCTTAAGATCACTTATGGACCATCCAAGAGCTGTCTTGTGTGTCTTTAGCACTTGAATTAGTGCTTTCTCTTCTTGTGGATTTAAAGCAGAGCTTATGATCATTGGAAAAGTGTCACCCTCTCCCAGAAATGCATATTTCAGGGATGGTGGTAGTGGTTTGAGCTC
>NC_029790.2:83324731-83329555 GCF_000816755.2 Arachis ipaensis
AGAGTTGCACTCTTGTGCTCCTCCATTTCCAGCACTACAAAGTCAAAGGCAAATGGCCCAACCTTGACAATCATGTTTTCAATGATGCCTGATGGATATTTAATGGAGCCATTAGCAAGTTGAAGACAAATCCGGGTTGGTTTGACTTCTTCAGTCAAGCCAAGCTTTCTAATAGTAGATGCAGGTATTAGGTTAATACTTGCTCCAAGGTCACATAGGGCTGTCTTGGTACAAGCACCCTCTAATGTGCATGGTATCATAAAGCTTCCTGGATCTTGAAGCTTCTCTGGTAAGCTTTTCAGAATGACTACACTGCATTCTTCAGTGAGAAAAACTTTTTCAGTTTCTCTCCAATCCTTCTTATGACTTAAGATCTCTTTCATGAACTTAGCATAAGAGGGTATTTGCTCAAGTGCCTCTGCAAACAGAATCTTTATTTCAAGAGTCCTGAGATAGTCTGCAAAGCGGGCAAATTGTTTATCCTGTTCCGCTTGGCGGAGTTTCTGAGGATAGGACATCTTGGCTTTATATTCTTCAACCTTAGTTGCTGCAGGTTTATTTCCTACAGAGGTGATTGGAGAAGCCTTCTTAGAGGGGTTATCATCAGCACTTGCAGGTGTTTGATCCCTCATTGGCATTTGAACGCTAGGAGTGGGTGCAGAATAGGCATTTAACGCCAGGTTCCCACCTTTTTCTGGCGTTTGAACGCCAGATTTGGGCATCCATTGGGCGTTTAACGCCAGTTTTTCCCCCTTTTCTGGCATTTGAACGCCAGAGTTATTCCTCTCTGGGCTCTTGATGTCCTCAGAGGGATCTTGGGTAGTGGTTTGGCTTCCTCTGTCATTTGTTCCTTTCTTAACTTTTTGCTACTTTGAGCTGAGTTATTCAATGTCTTCCCGCTCCTTAGTTGGACAGCTTGGCATTCTTCTGTTATCTGTTTAGATAGCTGCTGTCTTGTCTGATTCAATTGTGCTTCTATATTCTTGTTAGCATTTTTAGTGTCTTGGAGCATCTCTTTGAATTCTGCTAATTGTTTTGTCATAAGGAGTAATTGCTGATTAAGTTCAACAATCTGTTCTTGAGGATTAGGATCAGTAGTTACTGCCATAGCCTTTTCTTTTATGGAGGACTCACTGTTTGAGTACAGATGTTGATTTCTAGCAACTATATCTATGAGCTCTTGAGCTTCTTCAATTATTTTTCTCATGTGTATAGATCTACCAGCTGAGTGGTCTAGGGACATCTAAGCTTTTTCTGTAATCCCATAGTAGAAGATGTCTAACTGTACCCACTCTGAAAACATTTCAGAAGGGCATTTTCTTAGCATCCCTCTGTACCTCTCCCAAGCATTATAAAGAGATTCATGATCTTCTTGTTTAAAGCCTTGGATGTCCAGCCTTAGCTGTGTCATCCTTTTTGGAGGGTAAAATTGATTCAGGAATTTGTCTGTTAATTGTCTCCATGTTTTTTTGCTTGCTGTGGGTTGGTTATTTAACCACCTCTTAGCTTGATCTTTTACAGCAAATGGAAACAGTAATAATCTGTAGACATCCTGATCCAATTTTTTATCACGTACTGTGTCAGCAATTTGTAAGAACTGTGCCAGAAACTCAGTAGGTTCTTCTTGTGGAAGACCGGAATACTGGCAATTTTGCTGCACCATGATAATGAGCTGAGGATTTAGCTCAAAGCTGCTTGCTTTGATGGGAGGTATACAGATGCTACTCCCATATGCAGCTGTAATGGGGCTAGCATATGACCCCAGAGTCCTTCTGGACTGTTCACTTCCACTTATGTCCATGATGGAGAAAAGGGAATTGATATGAATTATATATTTTTTTTATTATTTATTATTTATTTTATTTAATTAAAAGTGACCGAAAATAATAAAATAAAATAAAAGGGAAATAAAATAAAATTTCGAAAACTAAAAGAAAATAAAATCAAAGCAAATTGAAAACTAAATTAATTAATTAATTGAAAAGATTTTGAAATTAGCAATTATGATTGAAAAATATTTTGAAGAAGATATGATTGAGAAGATATGATTGCAAATTAAAAAAAAAGAGATATGATTGAAAAGATATGATTGAAGAAATTAAAAAGATTTGATTTTTTTTTTTTGAAAAAGATTTGAAAAGATCAATTTTTGAAATTAGAATATTGACTTGACTAAAAAAAAGATATGATTTTGAAAATCTTTGACTAAATTAATCCAAAATTTCGAAATTTATGAGTAAAATAAGGAAAGGATATTTTTTTGATTTTTGTATTTTAATGCGGAAAGAGAAAAATAACAAAATGACACTAAACATAGAAATTTTAGATCAAAACACTGAGAACAAACAAGAAAACTTTGAATGTCAAGATGAACATCAAGAACACTTTGAAGATCAAGATGAACACCAACAACAAATTTTTGAAAAATTTTTAAGTAAATAAAAGCACAAGGACACCAAACTTAAAATTTTTAGAAAATCAAACACAACTTTTCGAAAATTTAAAGGAAAACACAAAGAAGACACCAAACTTAGAATTTTTAAAGATCAAGAAAGAACTAAGGACATGCAATTTCGAGAATTAAAAGAAAATAAAATCATGCAATTAACACCAAACTTAAAATATAAAACTAAACTCAAATAAAAGACTCTAAACCAACAAAAACAAAATATTCCTAATCTAATCAACAAGAATAACCGTCAGTTGTCCAAACTCGAACAATCCCCGGCAACGGCGCCAAAAACTTGGTGCACGAAATTACAATCACACTTTTGCAACTCCACACAACTAACCAGCAAGTGCACTGGGTCGTCCAAGTAATACCTTACTTGACTAAGGGTCGATCCCACGGAGATTGTCGGCTTGAAACAAGCTATGGTTATCTTGTAACTCTTAGTCAGGATATCAATAATTCTAAGATTTAATTGTAAAAAGTAAAAGAACATGAAATAAATAGTTGTTATGCAGTAATGAAGAACAGGTTGAGGCTTTGGAGATGCTTTGTCTTCTGAATCTCTGCTTTCCTACTATCTTCTTCTTCATGCACGCAAGGCTCCTTCCATGGCAAGCTTTATGTTGGGCATCACCGTTGTCAATGGCTACTTCCTGTCCTCTCAGTGAAAACATTCCAAATGCGCTGTCACCGCACGACTAATCATCTGTCGGTTCTCGATCATGCTGGAATAGGATCCATTGATCCTTTTGCGTCTGTCACACTCCCAACAATCACGAGTTTGAAGCTCGTCACAGCCATCCCTTCCCAGATCCTAGTCAGAATACCACAGATAAGGTTTAGACGTTTCAGATCTCAGAAATGGCTGCCAATAATTCTAGCTTATACCACGAAGACTCTGATTTGAATCATGAGGCTAAGAGATATGCATTCAATCTAAGGTAGAATGGAGGTGGTTGTCAGGCACGCATTCATAGGTGAGAATGATGATGAGTGTCACGGATCATCACATTTATTAAGTTGAAGTGCGAATGAATATCTTAGAATGGAAGCAAGCGTGATAGAATGGAAAACAGTAGTAATTGCATTAATTCATGAAGAACAGCAGAGCTCCTCACCCCTAACAATGTGGTTTAGAGACTCATGCCGTAGAGAACACAACAAGAAACGTGTAAAGTGTCATGAGGGACAATATGAATCACTGAAAGTAGTATTTATAGTAAACTAGTAACCTAGGGTTACAGAAAATGAGTAAGCTAGGGTGTTTATTGTAAATTTCCACTTCCGGGGCCCACTTGGTGTGTGCTTGGGCTGAGCATTGAAGCTTTCATGTGTAAAGACATTTCTTGGAGTTAAACGCCAGCTTTTATGCCAGTTTGGGCGTTTAACTCCAGCTTTTGTGCCAGTTCTGGAATTAAACGCCAGAATTCTTGAGCTGACTTAGAATGCCTGTTTGGGCCATCAAATCTCAGGAAAAGTATGGACTATTATATATTTCTGGAAAGCTCAGGATGTCTACTTTCCAACGCAATTGAGAGCGCACCAATTGAGCTTCTGTAGCTCCAGAAAATCCACTTTGAGTGCAGGGAGGTCAGAATCCAACGCATCTGCAGTCCTTTTTCAGCCTCTGAATCAGATTTTTGCTCAGGTCCCTCAATTTCAGCCAGAAAATACCTAAAATCACAGAAAAACACACAAACTCATAGTAAAGCCCAGAAAAGTGATTTTTATTTAAAAACTAATAAAAACATAATAAAAACTAACTAAAATGTACTAAAAACATACTAAAAACAATGCCAAAAAGTGTATAAATTATCCGCTCATCAGGCACCATGACCTTTGAGAAGGCTCTATATGACCTTGGGTCAAGGATAAACCTCATGCCACTCTCTGTAATGGAGAAACTGGGAATCTTTGAGGTACAAGCTGCCAGAATATCATTAGAGATGGCAGACAACTCAAGAAAACAGGCTTATGGACAAGTAGAGGACGTGCTAGTAAAGGTTAAAGGCCTTTACATCCCTGCTGATTTCATAATCCTAGACACTGGGAAGGATGAGGATGAATCCATCATCCTTGGAAGACCCTTCCTATCCACAACAAGAGTTGTGATAGATGTGGACAGAGGAGAATTGATCCTTCAACTGAATGAGGACAACCTTGTGTTTAAAACTCAAGGATCTCCTTCTGTAACCATGGAGAGGAAGCATGAAAAGCTTCTCTCACTACAGAGTCAACCAAAGCCCCCACAGTCAAACTCTAAGTTTGGTGTTGGGAGGTCCCAACCTTGCTCTGATTATCTGTGAGGCTCCATGAGAGCTCACTGTCAAGCTATTGACATTAAAGAAGCGCTTGTTGGGAGGCAACCCAAT
>NC_029790.2:83330330-83336588 GCF_000816755.2 Arachis ipaensis
ACAAACTCATAGTAAAGTCTAGAAATGTGATTTTTGCATAAAAATTAATAAAAATATAATAAAAAGTAACTAAAACATATTAAAAACCATGTAAAAACAATGCCAAAAAGGGTATAAATTATCCGCTCATCGCAACACCAAACTTAAATTGTTGCTTGTCCCCAAGCAACTAAAAATCAAATAGGATAAAAAGAAGAGAATATACAATGAATTCCAAAAACATCTATGAAGATCAGTATTAATTAGATGAGCTGGGCTTTTAGCTTTTTGCCTCTGAACAGTTTTGGCATCTCACTTTATCCTTTGAAGTTCAGAATGATTGGCTTCTATAGGAACTCAGAATCCAGATAGTGTTATTGATTCTCCTAGTTAAGTATGTTGATTCTTGAACACAGCTACTTTATGAGTCTTGGCCGTGACCCTAAGCACTTTATTTTCCAGTATTACCACCGGATACATAAATGCCACAGACACATGACTGGGTGAACCTTTTTAGATTGTGACTCAGCTTTGCTAGAGTCCCCAATTAGAGGTGTCCAGAGCTCTTAAGCACACTCTTTTTTCTTTGGACCACGACTTTAACCACCCAGTCTCAAGTTTTCACTTGACACCTTCACGCCACAAGCACATGGTTAGGGACAGCTTGGTTTAGCCTGCTTAGGCCAGGATTTTATTCCTGTGGGCCCTCCTATCCACTGATGCTCAAAGCCTTGGATCCTTTTTATCACCCTTGCCTTTTGGTTTAAAGGGGTATTGGCTTTTTCTGCTTGCTTTTCTCTTTTTTTTTTTGCAAGCTTTCTATTCACTGCTTTTTCTTGCTTCAAGAATCAATTTTATAATTTTTCAGATTATCAAATAACATTTCTCCTTTTTCTTTCATTCTTTCAAGAGCCAACAATTTTAACATTCATAAACAATCACCTAAGATGCCTTAGGGGATGCACTTTCCTCCACAGAATTATTGGGAACAAATCAACACTTCCCTAGGAGAATTAAGTTCTAACCTGGGACAACTAAGGGTGGAGCATCAAGAGCTCTCCATCATCCTCCATGAAATTAGAGAAGATCAAAGAGCTTTGAGGGAGGAGCAACAAAGACAAGGAAGAGACATAGAGGAGCTCAAAAGCACCATTGGTTCTTCATGAAGAGGAAGACGCCACCCTCACTAAGGTGGACTCATTCCTTAATCTCCTTATCTATTTATTTTCTGTTTTTCGATTTTTAAGCTTTATGTTTGTGTCTTTACTATATGATCACTAGTGTCTAAGTGTCTATGCCTTAAAGTTATGAATATGAATCCATCACCTCCCTTGAATGAAAAATGTTTTAATTACAAAAGAGTAAGAAGTACATGGTTTCGAATTCATCCTTGAAACTAGTTTAATTATTTTGATGTGGTGACAATACTTTTTGTTTTCTGAATGAATGCTTGAACAGTGCATATGTCTTTTGAAGTTGATGTTTATGAATGTTAAATATGTTGGCTCTTGAAGAATAAGGAAAAAGGAGACATGTTATTTGATAATCTGAAAAATCATAAAAATGATTCTTGAAGCAAGAAAAAGCAGTGAATACAAAAGCTTGCAGAAAAAAAAAGAAAAAAAAAGAAAAAATAGTGAAAAAAAGAAAAAGAAAAAGCAAGCAGAAAAAGCCAAAAGCTCTTTAAACCAAAAGGCAAGAGCAAAAAGCCAATAGCCTTTAAAAATAAAAGGCAAGGGTAATAAAAAGGATCCAAGGCTTTGAGCATCAGTGGATAGGATGGCCTAAAGGACTAAAATCCTGGCCTAAGCGGCTAAACGAAGCTGTCCCTAACCATGTGCTTATGGCGTGAAGGTGTCAAGTGAAAACTTGAGACTGAGCGGTTAAAGTCGAGGTCCAAAGCAAAAATAGAGTGTGCTTAAGAACCCTGGACACCTATAAAGTGAGATGCCAAAACTATTCAAGAGGCAAAAAGCTACAAGTCCCGCTCATCTAATTGGAGCTAAGTTTCATTGATATTTTGGAATTTATAGTATATTCTCTTCTTTTTATCCTATTTGATTTTCAGTTGCTTGGGGACAAGCAACAATTTAAGTTTGGTGTTGTGATGAGCGGATAATTTATACGCTTTTTGGCATTGTTTTTACATAGTCTTCAGTATAATTTAGTTAGTTTTTAGTACATTTTTATTAGTTTTTAAATAAAAATCACATTTCTGGACTTTACTATGAGTTTGTGTGCTTTTCTGTGATTTCAAGTATTTTCTGGCTGGAATTGAGGGACTTGAGCAAAAATCAGATTTAGAGGTTGAAGAAAGACTGCAGATGTTGTTGGATTCTGACCTCCCTGCACTAAAAGTAGATTTTCTGGAGCTACAGAACTCAAAATGGCGCGCTTTCAATTGTGTTGGAAAGTAGACATCCAGGGCTTTCCAGCAATATATAATAGTCTATACTTTGCCCGAGTTTAGATGACGCAAACTGGCTTCAACGCCAGTTCCATGCTGCATTCTGGAGTTAAACGCCAGAAACAGGTTGCAAAGTGGAGTTAAACGCCAGAAACAGGTTACAAACTGGCGTTCAACTCCAAGAGAAGCCTCTACACGTGTAAAGCTCAATGCTCAGCCCAAGCACACACCAAGTGGGCCTCAGAAGTGGATTTCTGCATCATTTACTCAATTTTGTAAACCCTAGTAACTAGTTTAGTATAAATAGGACTTTTTACTATTGTATTTACATCATTGGATTATCTTTTGATTTTTAGATCACGTTTGGGGGCTGGCCATTCGGCCATGCCTGAACCTTATCACTTATGTATTTTTAACGGTAGAGTTTCTACACTCCATAGATTAAGGTGTGGAGCTCTGCTGTTCTTCATGAATTAATACAAAGTACTACTATTTTTCTATTCAATTCAAGCTTATTCCTTCTCTAAGATATCCATTCGCACCCAAGAACATGATGAATATGATGATTATGTGACGCTCATCATCATTCTCACCCATGAACGCGTGCCTGACAAACACTTCCGTTCTACATGCAAACAAGCTAGAATGAGTATCTCTTAGATATCTAATACAGAGGACCGAGTCCGAGATATTAGAATCTTCGTGGTATAAGTTAGAACCCATGGATGGCCATTCTTGAGATCTGGAAAGTCTAAACCTTGTCTATGGTATTCTGAGTAGGATCTGGGAAGGGATGGCTGTGACGAGCTTCAAACTCGCGAGTGCTGGGCGTAGTGACAGATGCAAAAGGATAGTAAATCCTATTCCAGTATGATTGAGAACTGACAGATGATTAGCAATGCAGTGACAACGCATTGGACCATTTTCACAGAGAGGATGGGATATAGCCATTGACAACGGTGATGCCCTACATAATGCTTGCCATGGAAAGGAGTAGGAATGATTGGATGAAGACAGCAAGAAAGCAGAGGTTTAGAGGAACGAAAGCATCTCTATACGCTTATCTGAATTTCTCACCAATGAATTACATAAGTATCTCTATCCTAGTTATATTTTATTTATCTTTTTTTATTATCAATTCACCATAACCATTTGAATCTGCCTGATTGAGATTTACAGGGTGACCATAGCTTGCTTCAGGCCGACAATCTTCGTGGGATCGACCCTTACTCACGTAAGATTTATTACTTGGACGACCCAGTGCACTTGCTGGTTAGTTGTGCGAAGTTGTGATAAAGAGTTGAGATTACAATTGTGCATACCAAGTTGTTGGCGTCATTGATGATCACAATTTCGTGCACCAAGCTCCTCTATGTCTCTTCCTTGCCTTTGTTGCTCCTCCCTCATGGTTCTTTGGTCTTTTTTAATTTCATGGAGGAGGATGGAATTCTCTTGGTGCTCCATCCTTAGTTGTCCCATGTTGGAGCTCAATTCTCCTAAGGAGGTGTTGATTTGCTCCCAATAGTTTTGTGGAGGAAAGTGCATCTCTTGAGGCATCTCAGGGATTTCATGATGAGGACTTTCCTCATGCTCTTGTTGAGGTCCATGAGTGGGCTCTCTTGTTTGCTCTATCTTCTTCTTAGTGCTGGGCTTGTCTCCTTCAATGAGGATGTCTTTCTCTATGACAATTCCAGCTGAATTGCATAGGGTGCAAATGAGATGAGGGAAGGCTAACCTTGCCAAACTGGAGGGCTTGTCTGCCACCTTGTAGAGTTCTAGGGATATGATCTCATGAACTTCTACTTCCTCTCCATTCATGATGCTATGGATCATGATAGCCCAGTCTATTGTAACTTCAGACCGATTATTAGTAGGAATGATAGAGCGTTGGATGAACTCCAATATCCCCTAGCCACGGGCTTGAGGTCAAGCCTTCTTAATTGAACCGGCTTGCCTCTTGAGTCTCTCTTCCATTGAGCTCCTTCCACACAGATGTCCATAAGGACTTGGTCCAACCTTTGATCAAAGTTGACTCTTCTAGTGAAAGGGTGAGGATCTCCTTTCATCATTGGCAACTTGCATGCTAACCTCACATTTTCCGGACTAAAATCCCAGTATTTCTCCCAAACCATTGTGAGCCAATTCTTTGGGTTCGGGTTCATACTTTGGTCATGGTTCTTAGTGATCCATGCATTGGCATAGAACTCTTGAACCATTAAGATCCCGACTTGTTGAATGGGGTTGGTGAGGATTTCCCAACCTCTTCTTCGAACTTCATGTCGGATCTCCGGATATTCACTCTTTTTGAGCTTGAAGGGGACCTCGGGGATCACCTTCTTCTTGGCCACAACTTCATAGAAGTGGTCTTGATGGACCTTTGAGATGAATCTCTCCATCTCTCATGACTCGGAGGCAGAAACAATTGCCTTCCCTTTCCTCTTTCTAAAGGTTTCTCCAGCCTTAGGTGCCATTAATGGTTATGGAAAAACAAAAAGCTTAGCTTTTCCCACACCAAACTTAGAAGGTTTTCTCGTCCTCGAGCAAAAGAAGAAAGAAATAAAGAGAAGAAGACAAAGTGGAGGAGATGGAGGGAGGTGAGTGGTTCGGCCAAGGGGGTAGTTGTGTGTATGTTGTGTGAAGATGAAGATGGTAAGGATGGGTATTTATAGGGTAAGGGAGAGAGGGTATTCGGCCATGTGTGGGTGGGTTTAGGAAGGAAATGGTTTGAATTTGAATGGTGAGGTAGGTAGGGTTTAATAATGGATGGATGTGAGTGGTGAAGAGGTTATGGGGAAGAGGTTTTGATGGGATTGGTCAATGGTATTTGGGGAAGAGGTTTTGATGGGATTGGTCAAGGGTGTTTGGGGAAGAGTGTTATAGAAAGGTGTGAAGAGGAGAGAAGAAGAGGTGGGGTAGGTAGGGATCCTGTGGGGTCCACAGATCCTGAGGTGTTAAGGAATTTGAGTCCCTGCACCATTCTGGCATTCAAATGCCCATTCTGTGCCAATTCTGGCGTTTAACACTAGCTCTGCTACCTTTCCTGGCAATAAAGGCCACTCTGCTGCCTATTCCTGCCGTTAAACGCCAGCCAGATGCCAGTCAGCCCTTTCTGGCATTAAACACCCAGAGTACTGCCCATTCTAGCATTTAATGCCCAGAATGCTGCCAGGCTGGGCGTTAAACGCCCATTCTGCTATCCTTACTGGCGTTTAAACGCCAGTAAGTCTGTCCTCCAGGGTGTGCTGTTTTTAATGCTGTTTTTCATTCTGTTTTTGATTTTTTTTTTGTTGTTTTTGTGACTTCACATGATCATCAACCTAAAGAAAACATTAAATAGCAATGGAAAATAAATAAATATAAATAAATAACATTGGGTTGCCTCCCAACAAGCACTTCCTTAATGTCAATAGCTTGACAGTGAAGCTCTTAGAGAGCTTTCATGGAGATTCAGAGCTTGATGTTGGCCTCCCAACACCAAACTTAGAAGTTGAGTGTGGGGGCTTTGTTTGACTCTGTATTGAGAGAAGCTTTTCATGCTTCCTCTCCATGGTTACAGAAGAAGATCCTTGAGCCTTAAACACAAGGTAGTCCTCATTCAATTGAAGGACTAGCTCTCCTCTGTCCACATCAATCACAGCTCTTGCTGTGGCTAGGAAGGGTCTTCCTAGGATGATGGATTCATCCTCATCCTTCCCAGTGTCTAGGATTATGAAATCAGCAGGGATGTACAGGCCTTCAACCTTCACCAAGACATCCTCTACAAGTCCATAAGCCTGTTTCCTTGAATTGTCTGCCATCTCTAGTGAGATTCTTGTAGCTTGCACCTTAAAGATCCCTTGTTTCTCCATTACAGAGAGGGGCATGAGGTTTAT
>NC_029790.2:83337759-83339809 GCF_000816755.2 Arachis ipaensis
TCATCCTTCCCAGTGTCTAGGATTATGAAATCAGCAGGGATGTACAGGCCTTCAACCTTCACCAAGACATCCTCTACAAGTCCATAAGCCTGTTTCCTTGAATTGTCTGCCATCTCTAGTGAGATTCTTACAGCTTGTACCTCAAAGATCTCTAGTTTCTCCATTACAGAGAGGGGCATGAGGTTTATACTTGAACCAAGGTCACACAGAGCCTTCTCAAAGGTTATGGTGCCTATGGTACAAGGTATTAAGAACTTTCCAGGATCCTATTTTTTCTGAGGAAATTTTAGTTGAACCAGATCATTTAGTTCATTGATGAGCAATGGGGGTTCATCCTCCCAAGTCTCTTTACCAAATAGCTTGGCATTCAGCTTCATGATTGCTCCCAGATATTGAGCAACTTGCTCTTCAGCAATATCTTCATCCTCTTTAGAGGAAGAATACTCATCAGAGCTCATGAATGGCAACAGTAAGTTCAGTGAAATCTCTATGGTCTCTATATGAGCCTCAGATTCCTTTGGTTCCTCATTAGGGAACTCCTTGGAGGCCAGTGGATGTCCATTGAGGTCTTTCTCACTGGAAATTACTGCCTTTTTAGATTCTCTTATGTATTGCTTAGGAGAGTACTAGGAGGGATTTCAGTAACTCTTTTACTCAGCTGACCCACTTGTGCCTCCAAATTTCTAATGGAGGACCTTGCTTCATTTATGAAACTGAGAGTGGTCTTAGATAGATCAAAGACTACAGTTGCTAAGTCAAAATGGCTCTGCTTAGAATTCTCTATCTATTGCTGAGAAGATGATGGGAAAGGTTTGCTATTGACAAACCTGTTTCTTCCACCATTATTATTATTGAAGCCTTGATTAGGCTTCTGATGATCCTTCCATGAGATATTAGGATGATTCCTCCATGAAGGATTGTAGGTGTTTCCATAGGATTCCCCCATGTAATTCACCTCTGCCATTGCAGGATTCTCAGGGTCATAGGCTTCTTCTTCAGAGGAAGCCTCCTTAGTACTGCCTGATGCAGCTTGCATTCCAGACAGACCCTGAGAAATCATATTGACTTGCTGAGTCAATATTTTGTTCTGAGCCAATATGGCATTCAGAGTATCAATCTCAAGAACTCCTTTCTTCTGAGTTGTCCATTATTCACAGGATTCCTTTCAAAAGTGTACATGAACTGGTTATTTGCAACCATTTTAATGAGTTCCTGGGCTTCTGTAGGCGTCTTCTTGAATTGAAGAGATCCACCAGCAGAGTGGTCCAATGACATCTTGGACAATTCAGACAGACCATCATAGAATATACATATGATGCTCCATTCTGAAAACATGTCAGAAGGACACCTTCTGATCAATTGCTTGTATCTTTCCCAAGCTTCATAGAGGGATTCACCTTCCTTCTGTCTGAAGGTTTGGACTTCCACTCTAAGCTTGCTCAACTTTTGAGGTGGAATGAATTTTGGACAAGAAAGCATTGACCAACTTTTCCCAAGAGTTCAGGCTATCTTTAGGTTGTGAGTCCAACCATGTCCTAGCATTGTCTCTTACAGCAAAGGGGAAAAGCATAAGTCTGTAGACCTCAGGATTAACCCCACTAGTCTTAACAGTGTCACAGATTTGCAAGAATTCAGCTAAGAACTGATGAGGATCTTCCAATGGAAGTCCATGAAATTTGCAATTCTGCTGCATCAGAGAAACTAATTGAGGCTTAAGCTCAAAGTTGTTTGCTCCAATTGCAGGAATTGAGATGCTCCTTCCACAGAAGTCAGAAGAGGGAGCAATAAAGACACCAAGCATCTTCCTTGCATCTCCACCATTGTTGTTGGGTTCGACCATCTCTTCTTCTTTTTTGAAAAAATTTGTCAGGTCCTCTCCTGAGTGTTGTGCCTTAGCTTCTCTTAGAGTCCTTTCAGGTTCCGGATCAGCTTCAACAAGAATGTTCTTATCCTTGCTCCTGCTCATATGAAAAAGAAGAGAACAGAAAAGAATAAGAATCCTCTATGTCACAGTATAGAGATTCCTTTATGTGAGTAGAAGAATAGAAGA
>NC_029790.2:83340127-83370378 GCF_000816755.2 Arachis ipaensis
CAAGATCGACCTACAGTTTTAGGTAACCCTCGGAACAGTTAGTATTCGAAAATTAAGAGAAGAAATAAAATAAAATTTAAAAACTGAATGAAGTAATTAAATAAAAAGAGATTTCTGAAAAAGTGGTTAGTGATTTTCGAAAATTGGAGAGAGAAAAGTAGTTAGGTGGTTTTGAAAAAGATATGATTGAAATAGAAATCTTTTAAAATCAAACAAAAAGCCAAGTAGTTAATTAATTGAAAAAGATTTGAAAATCAATTTTGAAAAGATAAGAAGTTGGAAAAAGATTTTGAAATTAAGTTTTGAAAAAGATATGATTGAAATCTATTTTGAAAAAGATTTGAAAAGGAAATTAAAAAAAATTGATTTTTTTTTGAAAATTAAAGTTGATTACTTGACTAACAAGAAACTAAAAGATATGATTCTAGAATTTAAAGATTGATCCTTTCTTAATAGGCAAGTAACAACTTAAAAATTTTTGAATCTAAATATTAATTGTTAACATTAATTATGAAAATATAAAATAAAATAAGAAAGAGATTTTGAAAATCAATTTAAAAAATTTTCGAAAAAAATGAAAAAGATGTGATTTTTGAAAAAGATTTGAAAAAGATAGAATTTTTAATTTGAAATTTTGACTTGACTAACAAGAAACAACTAAATTTTTAAAACTTTATGACTAAATCAATTCAAAATTTTGAAAATTATGAGTGAAATAAGGGAAAGATATTTTTTTTTTTTAATTTTTTTGAATTTTAAGGGGTAGAGAGAAAAACACTAAAATAACACAAAACATAAAAATTTAAGATCAAAACTAAAAATGCATGCAAGAACACTTTGAATGCCAAGATGAACACCAAGAACACTTTGAAGATCATGATGAAAACCAAGAACATATTTTTGAAAATTTTTAAGAAAAGAAAAACATGTAAGACACCAAACTTAAAATTTTTATTCTATAGACACTGATAATTCAAGAATGGATATGAAAAATAAGAAAAGACACAAAATAAGAAAATGTAAAGATCAAACAAAGACAATCATCAAGAACAACTTGAAGATCAATGAAGAACACATGCATGAATTTTCGAAAATTTTAAGAAAATTAAAAAAATGCAATTAACACCAAACTTAAAATTTGACACTAGACTCAAACAAGAAACACAAAATATTTTTTATTTTTATGGTTTTATTAATTTTTTTTGTATTTTTTGAAAATTATTTGGAAAAAGAGAAAATAAATAAATTCAAAATTTTTAATAGGAATTCTAGGAATCATGCAATGTTAGTCTAAAGCTTCGGTCCAAAGATTTAGACATGGCTAAATAGCCAGCCAAGCTTTATGTGAAAGCTCGGTCCAAAAGATTAGACATGGCCAAATGGCCAGCCAAGCTTCAGCAGAGCATTATATACAACAACCAAATTGATGGGAATCAAAAAGCTCCTGCAATGATAAGTGGAAGCCTCGGTCCAAAAGAATTTAGACATGGCTTGACAGCCATCTAGGCTTCACATATCATCTGAAACTCTAGAATTCATTCTTAAAAATTCTAAAGAACAAATATATTTTTTTGAATTTTTTTCGAAATTAAAAGAATAAATACAAAAAACTTAAACATAAACATAAAAGTACCTAATCTGAGCAACAAGATAAATCGTCAGTTGTCCAAACTCGAACAATCCCCGGCAATGGTGCCAAAAACTTGGTACGTGAATTGTTTGTTCCCCAACAACGGCGCCAGAAACTTGGTGCGCATGACGTGGTCTCAACACTTCTTCACAACTCCGCGTAACTAACCAGCAAGTGCACTGGGTCGATCCCACGGAGATTGTTGGCTTGAAGAAAGCTATGGTCATCCTTGTAAATCTCAGTCAGGCAGATTCAAATGGTTATGAGGTTTCGATAATTAAAATATAAATAAAACAGAAGATAAGATAGAAATACTTATGTGATTCATTGGTGGGAATTTCAAATAAGCGTCTGGAGATGCTTTGTTGCTTCTGAACTTCTACTTTCCTACTGCCTTCTTCCAACCATGCGTTACCTCCTTCCATGGCAAGCTGTATGATCCTCTCGGATGAAAACAAATCCATATGCGCTGTCACCGCACGGCTAATCATCTGTCGGTTCCTGCTAGCGTCAGAATAGGACCATTGTCCTTTTGCACACTGTCACTGCACCCAACATTCGCAAGTTTGAAGCGCGTCACAGTCATCCCTTCCCAGATCCTACCCGGAATACCACAGACAAGGTTTAGACTTTCCGGATCTCAGGAATGCTGCCAATGGTTCTAGCCTATACCACAAAGGTTCTAATCTTAGATTCAGATGCTCTATTGTCAGGAGAGAAAATGTGATTCGTTGATTGTGAACCCAAGAGAATATACTCCGGTTGTCGTCCAATGACTACGTTGCACATCGTGTAGATCGCTTTGTGGTTGTCAGGCACGCGATCTTGGCTAAGCGAGTAACGAAGATTGGGTGATTGTCACGGGTCACCCCTTCATTCTGACTTAACTGAATTAAGTACGAGAGTATATCTTGGAGAAGAAGTAGGCGTAAGTTGAATAGAAAAATAATAGTACTTGTATTAATTCATGAAGAACAGCAGAGCTCCACACCTTAATCTATGGGGTGTAGAAACTCCACCGTAGAAAATACATAGGTGAAAAGGTCTAGGAATGACCGTGAGGCCAGCCTCCAAACGTGAACAATAATCAAAAGATAATAAGCTAGATGGTCAAAAAGACTCTCAAATAAATCACTAAAAGTAGTTTTTATACTAAACTAGTAATCTAGGTTTACAGAAAATGAGTAACAAAGTGCAGATAGTGCAGAAATCCACTTCCGGGGCCCACTTGGTGTGTGCTTGGGCTGAGCATTGAAGCTTTTTCATGCTTAGGCTTTTCCTAGAGTTAAACGCTAGCTTTGGTGACAGTTTGGGCGTTTAACTCCAATTCTGGTGCCATTTTGGGCATTTTACACCAAGATATTTTAGGCTGACTTTGAACGCCAGTTTGGGCCATCAAATCTCGGGCAAAGTATGGACTATTATATATTGCTAGAAAGCCCAAGATGTCTACTTTCCAATGCGATTGAGAGTGCGCCAATTGGGCTTCTATAGCTGATTTCGAAAAATGGAGAGAGAGAAAGTGGTTAGGAAGTTTTTGAAAAAGATATGTCTTAAAATTAAAGATACTTGTAAGAAAATAAATAAAAGAAAAGATAAGATAAGTTAGGTAAGAGAAGATAAGGAATTTAAGAAAAGATAAGTTTTTAAATTAAAAAGTTTTGAAATTTAAATTTTAAATTTGAAAATTAAATTTTGAATTTTAAATTTTGAAATTTGAAATTTGAATTTTAAATTTTGAATTTTGAATTTTGAAAAAGTCAACAATATAAGATAAAGATTTGAAAAAGATTTAAATTTTAAAAAGGTTTGATTTTTAAGATTTAAATTTAAATTTTGAATTTTGGAATTTAATTGAAATTTGAAATTTGAATTTGAAATAAGATAAGAAAAGATTTTGAAAAAGATATGATTTTTGAAAAAGATTTGAATTTTGAAATTTAAAACTAAGATAAGATAAGATAAAAATTTTAAAATAAAAATCTGAATTTTTTTAATGTAAATTTCAAAAATTCAATTAAAATAAAGAGAAAAGATATTTTTTTAATTTAATGAGGAAAGAGAAAAACAATAAAATGACACCAAACTTAGAATTTTTAGATCAAAACAAAGAAAACAAACAAGAAAACTTTGAATGTCAAGATGAACACTAAGAACACTCTGAAGATCAAGATGAACACCAAGAACAAATTTTGAAAATTTTTAAGGAAATAAGGACTAAAAAAACACCAAACTTAAAAATTTTTATACTTTGGACAATAATTGTTCGAAAATGTAGAAGATAAACAACAAAAAACATCAAACAAGAAAATTTAAAGATCAAATAAGGAAAATTATCAAGAACAATTTGAAGATCAAGAAAGAACTAAGAACATGTAATTAAAAATATAAGGAATAAAAATAACATACAATTCAAAAAATTGAAGGAAAATAAAAACATGCAATTGACACCAAACTTAAAACATGAAACTAAACTCAAACAGAAGACTCAATCATTAGTTTATTAGTTTTTTTCTTCTATTTATTAAAAATTTTGGAAAAAAATCTAGAAAAAGAAAACAAGGATTTTAAAATTTTAACAAAAACAATAATAGAATACTCAATTTTAGTGACTCTAAAAAAAAAGATAAATTTTTCCTAATCTAAGCAACAAGATGAACCGTCAGTTGTCCAAACTCGAACAATCCCCCGCAACGGCGCCAAAAACTTGGTGCACGAAATTGTGATTACACTCTTCACAACTCCGCACAACTAACCAGCAAGTGCATTGGGTCATCCAAGTAATACCTTACGTGAGTAAGGGTCGATCCCACGGAGATTGTCGGCTTGAAGCAAGCTATGGTTATCTTGTAAATCTTAGTCAGGAGATTAATGATAAAAATGATTTTGTTTATGAAAAGTAAATAACATGAAATAAATGGTACTTGTGATTCAGTAATGAGGAACAGGTTGAGGTTCCGGAGATGCTCTGTCATCTGAATCTCTGCTTTCATACTGTCTTCTTCTCCAAACACGCATGGCTTCCTTCAATGGCAAGCTGTATGTTGGTGGATCATTGTTGTCAATGGCTACCATCATCCTCTCGGATGAAAAATACCAGGCACGGTTTCTGTACGGCTAATCAACTGTCGGATCTCTCGTCTTGGATGAAAAATACTAGGTCCAGCTATCGCACGGCTAATCATCTGTCGGTTCTCACTTGTGTCAGAATAGGATCTCTCTATCCTTTTTCACAATGTCTCTGTGCCAAACATTCGTGAGTTTGAAGTTCGTCACAGTCATCCCGTTCCAGATCCTACTCGGAATACCACAGATAAGGTTTAGACTTTTCGGATCTCAGAATGCTGCCAATTGGTTCTAGCCTCTACCACGAAAGTTCTAATCCCACGGACTCGGTCCGTGGATTAGAGACCTAAGAGATACGCACTCAAGCTGTCGCCCAATGACTACGTTGAGCTCAGGTAGAACGGGAGTGGTTGTCAAGCATACGTTCATAAGTTTGAGAATGATAATGAGTATCACGGATCATCATATTCTCTATATTAAAGTACGAGTGAGTATCTTAGAACAGAATCAAGCGTGATTGAATAGAAAACAATAGTAATTACATTAATCCATTGAGACACAGTAGAGCTCCTCACCCCCACCTATGGGGTTTAGAGACTCATGTCATAGAAGATACAATATGAGATGTAAAATGTCATGAGTTACAAAATGAATCTCTAAAAGTAGTTTTTAGACTAAACTAGTAACTTACGTTTACAAAAAATGAGTAACTAAGTGCAGATAGTGCAGAAATCCACTTCCGGGGCTCACTTGGTGTGTGCTTGGGCTGAACATTAAAGCTTTCACATGCATAGGCCATTCTTGGAGTTAAACGCCAGCTTGGGTGCCAGTTTGGGTGTTTAACTCCAGTTCTGGCATTTTACGCCAAAAAAGGGTCTCTGGCTGGCGTTTAACGTCAGTTTGGGCCATCAAATCTCGGACAAAGTATGGACTATTATATATTGCTGGAAAGCCCAAGATGTCTACTTTCCAAAACAATTGAGAGCGCGCCAATTGGGCTTCTTTAGCTCTAGAAAAGTCCACCTACACAATCTTTAGAGAAAAGCATCCACACAAAACCAGTGAGATTTTGAGCCTATTCGATTGGTTGCATTTTATCAACCAATATTTTATTTTTTTTAGTGTGTGTTATTCTCTCTAAAATTGTGATCTTTGTCTTGCTTAATTCTATATTCCATTGTTTGATGTATGTATGCATTTATATGATTGAGGCTTTGTTTCACTGAGCTTATATACCCATATGGCCTTACCCTTTCATTATCCTTTGCAAACCAATGTTGAGCCTATTTTACCCATTTGTTCTTTACTATAGCTCATCACTAACCCTAAGTGGAAAATAATAATGTCCTTAATTTGAATTCTTGGTTAGCTTAGACTAGTGAGAGTGTTCATGATATAAGTGTGGAAAAGTTGGGTTTGGAAACATTTGGTTTAAGAATTGGGTGTTGTATATTCTTGTGAAAATGTGCAAAACAATAGTTGAGCACATATTATTGTATTCAATAATTTAATCATATGCATTGAGAAAAAAAAGAGCAAATAATAAAAATGGGACAAAATGCCCCAAAGTAAATGGTGTTAGCAATGCATATGAGTTGTACTCAAATTGGGATGCATGAATATGTAGCAAAACATAGTTAATGGATAATTAGGTTTTATATTCTGATTATATGGATTGGCTTAAGTTAGGTGAAAAGTTTAAGTAAATTAAGGATTCAAATTTTAGTCCACTTGACCAAATACAATCCTACCTTGACCCTAACCCCATTACAATCCTTAAAAGACCTCTTGATATGTGTATTTGTGCATCAAATTATTTGTTGATTGGTAGAAGAGAGCAAGCCTTAGAAAGTAAGGTTAGTAGAGAATTGAGAGAATTGAACCTTAAACACTTGAGTGATTAGAGCATATACACTACCAGTGAGGGTTCGATGCTCGATTCTTTGTTCCCGGCTTTTATGAGCTATTTTCTTCTTGTAAGTTCACTTGTACTTTATTTTGTGATTTAAATTAGTGGAATACAGTTTATGTTTGTCTTGGAGAATCTGTTTACTTTTAACCAAGTAGGTAAAAGCATTTTGCATTTAGTTGCATTCATATAGATAGGTTGCATTTTATAATTTCTACCATTCCTCTTCACTGCTTTGTAGTTTCTCTTGAGCTTAGCATGAGGACATGCTAATATTTAAGTGTGGAGAGATTGATAAACCACTATTTTATGGGTTATCTTGAGCTAAATTGAGTGGTTTTTATCAAATCTTTGCACACTTATTCATTTGCATAGTTTTACAAATCCTTCCTAATTTTGTGCTACGATTGAAAACATGCTTCTTTGGTATTAAACAAGCTGATTTTAATCCTCTCTTATTACCATTCAATGCCTTGATATGTGTGTTAAGTGATTTCAGGGTTTATAAGACAGAAATGGCTTAGAGGATGGAAAGGAAGCATGCAAAAGTGGAAGGAATACAAGAATTTGAAGGAATTGCTGAGCTGTCAAGCCTGACCTCTTGGTACTAGATCGATCATAACTTGAGCTATAGAGGTCCAAATGAGGCGGTTCTAGCTGCATTGGAAAGCTAACATCCGGGGCTTCGAAAAATGATATATAATTTGCCATAGTTGCTATACTGTTAGGCGATGCGCACGCGTGGAGCACGCGTATGCGTGACCTTGCGAAAGTTCAATCCACGCGTATGCGTGGATGACGCGTACGCGTGATAGAGCCACGTGCTGGGCATATTAGAAATCACTGGGGGCAATTTCTGAGCTATTTTTGGCCCAGTTTCAAGCCCAAAAAATACATATTAGAAGCTACAGAGTGGGGGAATCACATTCATTCATTGACATAACTTTCATTCACAATTTAGGTTTTAGATGTAGTTTCTAGAGAGAGAGGCTCTCTAGGTTTTAGGATTTCTCTTAGTTTTAGGTTTATTTCTTCTCAATTCCAGGTTCAATGTTCCTTTAATTTAGTTTCTCTTCTACTCTTATTTGTTCTAGCATTTTAGTTTATCTATTTCTCTTGTGGGTTTATTTATTTTCCCAATTTAATTTATGAACTCCATGTTAGATTTGATTTCTCTATTTAATGCAATTTGAGGTATTTCATATTTATGATTGTTTTCTTCAATTTATGCTATTGATGCTTTCAATTGGTTGCTTGGATTTTATTATCTCTTATTGCTTTTTATGCTTTTATGTTGTGCCTTCCAAGTGTTTGATAAAATACTTGGTTGGATTTTAGTGTAGATTTCTCTCCTCTTGGCCTTGGTTGAGTAATTGGAGACTCTTGAGTTATCAAACTCCCTTGTTGATTGATAATTGAGATTTGCTAGTTGGTTTGGATCCCTCTAAAGCTAGTCTTTCCTTAGGAGTTGACTAGGACTTGAGAAATCAAATTGATTTATCCACTTGACATACTGATGACAAGTCATCTTAGCCTAGTTTCACTAGCCTTTTTTCTTTTGTTTTCAATTGAATTATGCACTTTCTTGAGCCAAAAGCAAGCCAATTGGGTAGATTTTCATGTTTCCTTTGATTTAATCAACCATGTATGAATTCATGCTATTTCATGAGGTTTTATGCTATAATTGTCATATATTATGAAAGAATGAATATCTCAAGATTTTGAGCATAGCTTTGATGTGTTTGGTTGATTAATGATAGGTGAAGAAAGCTTGGAGAAAGGTTGATGCAAGAAGGAATGGCTAGGAGGAATGACTTGAGTCTTGAATTAATTATGAACCAGGAAGCAAAAGCTAGAGAAAAAGTTAGCCCCTAACTTTTTGGCTAACTTTTGGGCAAAAGCTGGAGCAAAAGTTAGCCCCTAACTTTTTGGCTAACTTTTGGGCAAAAGCTGGAGCAAAAGTTAGCCCCTAACTTTTTGGCTAACTTTTGGGCAAAAGTTGGAGCAAAAGTTAGCCCCTAACTTTTTGGCTAACTTTTGGCATGAAAAACACTCCCTGGATGCACCAAAAGTTTGCTCCAACGTTAGCCCCTAACTTTTTGGCTAACGTTGGCACATGAAAAACACTCCCTGGGCTAACAAAAGTTTGCGCCAACGTTAGCCCCTAACTTTTTGGCTAACGTTGGCGCCATGAATAAGCAAGGGGAGGCCAACGTTGGAGCAAAAGTTAGACCCCTAACCCGTGAGTTATTATTACTTGATGCGACCCGGTGCACTTGCCGGTTAAGTTTGGGTGTTTTGGAGAAATTCGTTTCTCCGCGAAAATATCCCATCAAGTTTTTGGCGCCGTTGCCGGGGATTGATTAGATTGACAATGATTAAGTGAGGTGGTAATCTAGATCAAGCACTTTTTCTTTTTTGTCCTTTAATTTTCAATTAACCCACTAACTGTTTGAATTTTTGCTTAAGTTAACTAAAACTTCATTCTAGCAATAGATTGAAGTGTCACTGGTTTGTGTGTTTCTTATGTTCTACTTGTATGTCAGGTACAAGAAGAAATACACCCATCTTTCATGAACAAGACGAAAGAACTCTTAGAAGGTTAAGAAGAGCTGAGAGAGGGAAAAATATTATTGGAGAAGAGGAATCAGAAGAAGAATTCCAAGATATGGAGGAACATTCAACTAATCCACCAGGTGGAGCAGACAACAACAATAACAATCCACCCCAGAGGAGAGTTTTAGCTTCCTATACTTTTGCAAATCCTAGACATTGTGGAAGTAGCATCTTAACTCCAAATGTCAATACAAACAATTTTGAACTAAAGCTACAACTCATCACTTTGGTTCAAAACAATTGCTCTTTTGGTGGAGGACCACTTGAAGATCCGAACCAACACCTATCCACCTTCTTGAGGATTTGTAACACTGTTAAAACTAATGGTGTGCCTCCTGATAGCTACAAGCTATTGCTATTCCCATTTTCTCTCAGAGACAAAGCCACTCAATGGTTGGAATCCTTTCCAAGAGACAACATCAACAATTACAACCAAGAATCAGGAAGCATCCCTGAAGAGCCTAGAGAGATAGATGGGGCAAATCTCCAAGTAGATTTCTCTTGAGAGACCCTCAAGCTCTCTGCCGAGTGACACGATTCCAAATCCTAAGGAAGAATGCAAGGCGATACAATTAAGGAGTGGGAGAACATTGATGAGTAATGATGACACTATAAAGAAACAAGCAGAGAGCAGCAAAAGTGCAATAGAAGATGAAGAGCAAACAAAGGCAAATAAAGCCAAGGATCAAGTTGTGATGCCAAGTAAGAGCATTGAGAAACTTAAAGAGAAGGACAACCAGCCACACGATTCAACAGAAGTGACTCAGGAACAGCAGCAAATAGGAAAGAGCATCACACCTCTACTGCCATATCCCCAGAGGTTCAACAAAGAAACCAGGGACCAGCATTTTCACAAGTTCCTTGAGACTTTCAAAAAAGCTGGAAATCAATATTCTGTTTGCTGAAGCACTTGAGCAAATGCCTCTGTATGCCAAGTTTTTGAAGGAGCTTATCAACAAGAAAAGAAGTTAGGATGAGAAGGAAACCATACTGCTCACTGAGGAATGCAGGGCTTTGATTCAAAAAGGGTTTCCCCCTAAGCTTGAAGATCCAGGGAGCTTTTTGCTACCTTGCACCATTGGGGAATTAACCATCACTAAAGAAATGTGCGATCTAGGAGCAAGTATCAACTTAATACCATCCTCCTTGGTAAAAAAGCTGCATATAGAGGAAGTTAAACCAGTACAGATATCTCTAGAGCTAGTAGATAAGTCAACAGTATACCCCAGGGGTATGATTGAAAACCTTCTGGTCAAGGTGGACAATTTCATATACCCTGCAGATTTTATGGTTCTAGATTCAGAAGGGGATGATGGTGACTCTATTATTCTGGGAAGGCCATTCTTGGCCACTGCTAGAGCTATCATAGACATAGAGGAAGGAACTCCCTGGGCTAACAAAAGTTTACGCCAACGTTAGCCCCTAACTTTTTGGCTAACGTTGGCGCCATGAATAAGCAAGGGGAGGCCAACGTTGGAGCAAAAGTTAGACCCCTAACTTTTGCCCCAACGTTGGTATCAGCAAAACAAGGGTGCTGATGTGAAAAGTTGGAGCAAAAGTTAGACCCTAACTTTTACTCCAACTTTTACTCAAGCTTTCAGGATTCCAACCCGGTTCAATTCGGTTCTTCTCCAAACTCCAAGAGCAATCAACCAAGGCCTCTATCAACCCAATTCCATCAAGAGCAAAGGCCCAATTGAAGGCTTGAAGACCATTTGAAGAAAGTGTATAAATAGCATAGGATTTAAGTTCTTAAGAGAGCTTCCCTTTTAGTTTTTCAGAATAGCTTTCTTTATAGTTTTGCTTAGAGCTCACTTTTATTTTTCTTAGCATTGTTGTTTAATTGAAGAGAATTTGGGAGGAGAATTGATCTCTCTTCTTCCTTGTTCTTGCCCAGCACTCTTTACTTTTCTTGTCTTGGATTTTGGGTGAAGAATTGAAGAAATTCTGTTTCAATCTCACCTTGGAATCTTGTTTAATTTTCTGCTTAATTGAATTTCAGTTTCGGTTACTTGCTTCTTCATCTACTTAATTTCAGTTTCGGTTAATTGTTCTTCATCTACTTTCTTTGCAATTTACAATCTCCTTTGCAATTGTTCTTGTTGGATCTAGGAAGGCATTGAGATCTAGACTTGGTTTTCTAGTCTCTTGGGTCCTGAGATCTAAATTCCAATTTTACATCCTCTGTTTACTGCTTCTTATGCTCATTTTACTTTTCCGTTTTAGATCCGATTCAATCCAAGTCTTCTTCTATTTCTCTGCTTGTTGCAATTTTACATTTCCTTGTTTAATTTCTGCAAATCCAACTCCCCATTCCCTTTACAATTCAAGCCATTTACATTTCTTGCACTTTAAGATTTTGCAATTTACATTTCTTGCGTTCTAAGTTTCTGCCATTTAATTTCTTGTTCTTTAAGATTCAGCACTTTAATTCCTGTTCTCTTTAATTTCATGCCAATTACCCATTCCCTTTACTTTCTATGCAATTTAAATTCTGCAAATCACAAATCTCTCAACCAAATTTTGATTCGCTTGACTAAATCAACCACTAAACTAAAATTGCTCAATCCTTCAATCCCTGTGGGATCGACCTCACTCCCGTGAGTTATTATTACTTGATGCGACCCGGTGCACTTGCCGGTTAAGTTTGGGTGTTTTGGAGAAATTCGTTTCTCCACGAAAATATCCCATCACATACCTTCATAGTTAGAGGTTAACTAAGTGTGAGCAATGGACAATTGATGTCACAATTGATAAGGATAGCTAGGATAGGACTTCTAATTCTCATACCTTGCTAAGAGCTTTATTAGCTATTAGTTTAATTCTTGCAATTTACTTTACTTGTTCCTTATTCAAAACCCCAAAAAGATACTTTTCCATAACCAATAGTAACATACTTCCCTGCAATTCTTTGAGAGATGACCCGAGGTTTGAATACTTTGGTTATTACTTTTTAGGGGTTTGTTACTTGTGATAGCCAAATTTTTGTATGAAAGGATTCTTTGTTGGTTTGGAAACTATACTAGCAACGAGGATTTATTATGAATTCTAAACCGTCAAAAATCTGTTCGTCATTCATCTTGGTAAGGGTATGGAGGTGATGTATATTGAGATGGTTCTTGGGAGTAATTATGTTGGAATGGTGGTGGTTCTATGTATAGTTCATATGGCTCATAGGGTGGTTGGTATGGTGGATAAGAATTAGGGTCATAATGAGGTGTTTGGTGGTAAGAGGCTTGTAAGTATGGTGGTTCAAAACTATGTTGAGGAGGTGGTTCATAGGCATATGGTGATTGTGGTTGACAACCACAATGAGGGTCATCACATCCATTAGATTGGTAAGCATTAGGAGTTGGATTATACCTATAAGAAACCGGGGGAGATTGTTGCCACGAAGAGTGATCAATTCCTTGAGGCTCCCCTCATCTTTGATTGTTCCATCCTTGATGCATGTTGTCATTGTAGCAAGAGCAAATGAAAACAAAATCTAATGAGAAACAAAGAAAACCAAATCCTAAAACTAGCAAAAACTAACAAAGAAACAAAAGGCAAAGATATTCACAATATTCACATATATACAACAACCAATAACAAGCACACATTACAATTCCCCGACAACGGCGCTAAAAACTTGAAAGTGAGGATTTATATTGGTTCAGAATTTAACCAAATAAGCATAGTTCAATGACGTTAAGATTTTTGCCAGTAAAGAATGTCATAAAAACATTCGCATTGTAGATATAGTCTCTAAACCGAAAGAAATCCCTTCGTACAAAAGTTTTGGTTGTCACAAGTAACAAACCCCTTAAAATTGATAACCGATTATTTAAACCTCGGGTCATCTTCTCAAGGAATTGCAGGGAAGTATGTTCTTATTATTGGTTATGAAGATTGTAAATTGGGGGTTTTGGAAGTAAGGTGGGAATATGTTATATGACAAGTAAAATAAAACAATAATAATAAAATCTCTTGGCAAGGTATAAGAAATTGGAAGTCCAGACTTAGTTATCCTTATCAATAACAATGAAAGTCGAATCTTAATTCCACTTGGTCAACCTTTACTAAAATAAAGGAAAGTCAAGGGACTAATTAGTTTGATCTTCGAATCCTATTTATTTCCTAAGAAAAGATTGGGATTATTGAAGCTCAATTCAATTAGCAAAGATAACAGTTATCAATTATGCTGTTGAGTTGGATAATTCCTGAGTTACTGATTTCTTAACTAAGACCAAAAGGGGAAAAGTAAATCTACTGGAATAAGAATGCCTTCAGATGGGAAGCAATAATCATGTAAATAAAAGAGAGCAATAATAACTGAAATACCTCAAATAACATTAATTCAAGTAATCTGGAACAGTTCATAAACTAAATTGGGAAAATAAATAAAAATAAAGAACCTGGGATTGAGAGTTACTCCTAAAACTAAGAGAAGTCCTAAATCCTAAGAGAGAGAGGAGAGAACCTCTCTCCAAACTAAATCTAAATCATGAGAATTGAATTATGAGAGCCTCCCTATGAATAGATACATTCCGCCACTTTATAGCCTCTAATCTATGCTTTCTGGGCCGCAAACTGGGTCAGAAATAGCCCAGAATTCGCTGGTCCTAAATTCAACCACGCTGGATTTCCGTCACTGCGACGCGGCCGCATGGATCACGCGGTCGCGTCACCTAGCGTCAGAGAAACTATAGCATATTAAATATCAAATCGAAGCCCCAAACGTTAGCTTCCCAACGCAACTAGAACCGCGTCATTTGGACTTCTGTAGCTAAAGTTATAGCCGTTTGAGTGCAAAGAGGTCAGGCTGGACAACTTAGCAATTTCTCCAACTTCTTGTATTCCTTCCACTTTTGCATGCTTCCTTTCCATACTCCAAGCCATTCCTGCCCTATAATCTCTGAAAACACTTAACACACATATCAAGGCATCTAATGGTAATAAGAGAGGATTAATAATAAGCAAATATAAGATCAAAGAAGCATGTTTTTCAATCAAAACACATAATTAGAAAGGAAATATAAAACCATGCAAATAGTATGAATAAGTGGGTAAAGTGTTAATAAAAACCACTCAATTGAGTACAAGATAAACCATAAAATAGTGGTTTATCAACCTCCCCACACTTAAACACTAGCATGTCCTCATGCTAAGCTCAAGAGAAGCTATAAAGATGAGGAGGAATGGTATGAAATGCAACCTATGAATGCAACTACATGCTAAATGCTTTTACTTACTTGGTTAAGAGTAAATAAGTTCTCCAAGACAAATACAAACCAATTTCTACTAATTCAAATCATACAATAAAAAACAAGTGAACTTGTAAGAAGACAGCTCATGAAAGCAGGGAACATAGAATTTAAGCGTTGAACCCTCACTGGAAGTGTATATCACTCTAATCTCTCAAGTGTATAGGGTAATTCACTCTAGTATTCTCTAATCATGCTTTCTAAAACTTTGTTCTTCATCTAACCAATCAACAAAATTTAGTATACCAATGCAAACATCATGAGGTCTTTTTTCATTTTTCTCTTTTTTTATTATTATTTTTTTGTATCCCCTTATTTAATTACTTAATATATTTTTCTTCAATGCACATGGTAATTTAATTATTTTGATTTTACATGAGCATGCTTCCCAAATTTTCAAATGACTTATTCAATTTAATTCCCTACTTTTTCATATCATCCCATGTTCCCATAAAATTCCCCACACTTAAATTTTATACAATATCTATCTTAAGCTAACCAAGGATTCAACTTGGGATTCTTATTTTGTTTTTCTGCTTAAGGCTAGTAATGTGGTTATAAAACAGAAAGGATTTAAAAGCTCAAGGGGGCTAACAAGGGTGATGTAAAAGGTAGGCTAATTTTGGGATAAGTGAGCTAAAATCAAACAATGGCCTCAATCATATGCAAGCATGTAAATACACTAAATATTGGACATATAGAATGGAACAAAGTAAAGATTACAATCATAGAGAAGAAAACACACAAGAATAAAAATTTATGGTTAAATAGTGTAACCATATAAATAAGCTCAAATCTCACAGGTTGTGTGTTCTTTAGCTCAAAATCCATGTTCCGAATACAACTTCCAAACAAGTTTTAATATAATTTTTTTTCAAATTAGTGAAATGCTCTAAAAAGGTTTATTGAAAAAAAGAAAATATTACTCCAACCAAGTGGTATAATATGCAAAAAAAATCAAACAAATATGCAATCAAACATGCAAATGCAACAATGAACAAACAAATAAAATAAAAAATTTGGTGTTGAGTCAAGAAATAACTAACCCATGGAGATCGGTATCGATCTCCCCACACTTAAAGATTGCACCGTCCTCAGTGCATGCTGAGATGTGCAGGTGGACGGGTTGTTCCAACTGATGCTTTTCTTCAAGGATTGTGCAGATGGACTTGTCTGTCTCCCCATGTAAACGTCTTCCGCTTCCCTTCCGGGTGGCCATCCTGAAAGAAAAAGGGAAGAAAGGTAACCCAGTAATAGAGATAAGAAAATAAATGAAGTATGGGTGGGTTAATGCCAAATGAAAAGGGTCTCATTTACATGGAAGCTTCAACATGTACGTGAGAAAACAATAGAAGCCATGGCATACCAGTGGTGCAGAATTTGCAACAAAGGGGAATGTGAGTAATGCAAGATAGTATAAGTTCATATCAATGCAAGAGAAGTATGAGTATCATAAAAGATTAGCATTGATTTAAATAATGTTACCCAATCAGAATAAAACAAGTTACTAAGCACCCAAAATATTTCAAGAGAAGATGCAATAGTGAAATAAGAAAATTCAGCACCAAAGAAAAAATAATAAATTAGAAAAAAAAATAAAAATATGCACTAAATTAAAATGCAATGAATGAAATATTCAAATAAATTAAGTAAAATAGAATGGAGGTGAAAGAAAATAAGAAAGGAAGAAGAAAGAAATAAGAAAAGATAAGAAAAATAAGGATTAGAGAAGAAAAGATAAGAAAATTGGCTGATCTGGATATTCTGTGCGCCGCTTGTGACGCGGACGCGTGAGCGACGCGGTAGCGTGGTGCGCGATAAGGTCAGGTGACGCGGACGCGTAGGTCATGCGATCGCGTGGCCTGTTTTGTGCGATTGGCGCGAGTGCAGCCTCGCGGTCGCGCAACTCTCTGTTCAAAACTCTTTTTGCCAAAAATCCGGGTGACGCGATCGCGTGGGTGACACGATCGCGTGAATGGAGATTTTTTGAAAATGACGCGGCCACGTGGGGCACGCGTTCGCGTGGTAGGGCTTGGGCTTCCAGCACGAGTCCAGCCCAACTCCAGCTCAACTTTTTGCCATACACCCATTTACCTCGACTTCTCAGAGCCACGCGGTCGCGTGGGTGACGTGATCGCGTGGGAAGCTATTTTTCCAAATGACGTGGCCGCGTCAGCGACGCGGTCGCATGGATCAAATTGTGCCATTAGCGCGCCTCCAGCCACGCTTTTGCGTGACTCTCTGTTCAATTCTTTTCTTCCCGACGCACATACGACGCGGACGCGTCGGCGACGCGATGCGAAAATCCTTTTTTTTATTTTTTTTATCTGAAAAAAATGCAGAATGTAGTGTTAATATGAATGTGATGCAAAACTCCAGGTTTAATATAATAAAATAAAATAAAACTCAAAAACAAATAAAACTAAATAAAAATGGAAAAAGAACGATCATACCATGGTGGGTTGTCTCCCACCTAGCACTTTTAGTTAGAGTCCTTAAGTTGGACATTTGGTGAGCTCCCTGTTATGGTGGTTTATGCTTGTACTGATCCAGGAATCCCCACCAATGTTTATACTTCCAGTAACCTCCGGGGTCCCAGATCTTGCTTTTGCACCCGTCTTCAAGTTGATTATCATGATTCCATCCAGGTGGTTCAGCCTTAGAATTCTCACTGAAGCGTCCAAACAACTTCCTAGATCCATTCAATTGAGCTTCACACCAAACCTTGCGTTTAAACTTAAAGCTTCCAACCATAATGAGCCTTGCAGGACAGTTCTTACCACTGACCATCTTCCTCTTACTCTTTATGCCACAAAGAGCTCTAAGTTGACCATTCGTCTCCAGTAGCCCATATTCAAGTGGAATTAGAAAGCTAAGGGATATGAATTTTACCCACTTGAATGTTGTGAAGGATTATGGCAACTTAGGGGGAGGGGTCTCTAACAAGTTTGGAATAGAGATTTCAAGCTCCATTCCCTTAAGCTCTTCCTTGAAAATTTCCACCTCTTTGCAAGATTCTTCAGTTTTAACCTCATCTTCTTGGTAGCTTTCCTCCAATTCAATCTCTTCTTTATTGCTCACCAAGGGCATAGGAGGTTGTGCTTCTTCTTCTTTAATCTCCATCACTTGATCAACCTCTTCCAAGTCTTCAACTGTGATATGCCTTGGAGGTTGTACACCCTCCTTAACGTCAATTGCAACCGTCTTGGAAGGAGACTCTATGTTTTGACTTTCCCAAGGAGGTTCAGCATCTCCTAAGTCTTCAACCAATTCTTCTTCTTCAATAATTCTGGCTTCCTCTACTTGTTCCAGTACAAAGTCATGCTCCGTACTGTTCACTGGAGTTTCTAGTATCTCCTTCATACTACGTTCTTCATTAGATTGTCCACATGAAGCCATGGGGGTTCCTTGAGTGTCCGAACGTCGGGAAGCTAATTGACTCATTATTACTTGCTCCAATTGATGAATGGTTGCATGAAATCAATCCACTGTTTCCTTGAAATGATCCTTTGTCTCTTGATGCACTCGGCTATCATAAATAGGATCATAGTGCTCTTGGATTGATGGATATGGAGATGGTGAATATTGAAATTGTGGTTCTTGTGAGTAATTGGGTTGGAATTGGGGTGATTCTATATATGATTCATATGGCTCATAAGGTGGTTGGTATGGTGGTTGAGGGTTAGGGTCATATGGAGGTGAATGGCGGAAAGGGGCTTGTGAGTTTGGTGGTCCAAAGTCATGTTGAGGAGAGGATTTATAGGCATATGGTGGTGGTTGTTGATAGTCCATTGGAGGTGGTTGTTGCCATGAGGGTTGATCAAATCCTTGTGGCTCCTCCCATCTTTGATTGTTCCAACCTTGATGCCTGTTCTCATTGTAATTTCTTCTTCCTGCAACATTATTGTAACCAGACTCATAGCCAAAGGGGTGAGAGTTCATAGTAGCAAATAAAAATTAAAAACAAAAATAAAAACAAATTTAAATTAAAAGGTTTTTTAAATTTCGAAATTTGAATTTTAAATTTTGAAATTTGAATTTTTGAAATTTGAAAATTTTTAAATTTGAATTTTGAAAATTTTTTAAATTTGAATTTTGAAATTTAATTTTTTGAAATAAGATAAGATAAGATAAAAATTTAAAAAAAAAACTAATAACCTCTTAATTTACAAAAAAGAAAAAATAAAAACAAAAATAAAAACAAGTAAAAAGCAAATATTTACAATAACCAATAATAAGGCACACGTTTGCAATTGCCCGGCAATGGTGCCATTTTGACGTTAAGATTTTTGCCAGTAAAGAATGTCATAAAAACATTCGCGTTGTAGATATAGTCTCTAAACCGACAGAAATTCCTTCGTACAAAAGTTTTGGTTGTCACAAGTAACAAACCCCTTAAAATTGATAACCGAGTATTTAAACCTCGGGTCGTCTTCTCAAGGAATTGCAGGGAAGTATGTTCTTATTATTGGTTATGAAGATTGTAAATTGGGGGTTTTGGAAGTAAGGTGGGAATATGTTATATGACAAGTAAAATAAAATAATAATAATAAAATCTCTTGGCAAGGTATAAGAAATTGGAAGTCCAGACTTAGTTATCCTTATCAATAACAATGAAAGTCGAATCTTAATTCCACTTGGTCAACCTTTACTAAAATAAAGGAAAGTCAAGGGACTAATTAGTTTGATCATCGAATCCTATTTATTTCCTAAGTAAAGATTGGGATTATTGAAGCTCAATTCAATTAGCAAAGATAACAGTTATCAATTATGCTGTTGAGTTGGATAATTCCTGTGTTACTGATTTCTTAACCAAGTCCAAAAGGGGAAAAGTAAATCTACTGGAATAAGAATGCCTTCAGATGGGAAGCAATAATAATGTAAATAAAAGAGAGCAATAATAACTGAAATACCTCAAATAATATTAATTCAAGTAATCTGGAACAGTTCATAAACTAAATTGGGAAAATAAATAAAAATAAAGAACCTGGGATTGAGAGTTACTCCTAAAACTAAGAGAATTCCTAAATCCTAAGAGAGAGTGGAGAGAACCTCTCTCCAAACTAAATCTAAATCATGAGAAGTGAATTATGAGAGCCTCCTTATGAATGGATACATTCCCCCACTTTATAGCCTCTAATCTGTGTTTTCTGTGCCGCAAACTGGGTCAGAAACAGCCCAGAATTCGTTGGTCCTGAATTCAACCACGCTGGATTTCCGTCACTGCGACGCGGCCGCATGGATCATGCGGTCGCATCACCTAGCGTCAGGGAAACTATAGCATATTATATATCAAATTGAAGCCCCCGGACGTTAGCTTCCCAACGCAACTGGAACCGCGTCATTGGACCTCTGTAGCTAAAGTTATAGCCGTTTGAGTGCGAAGAGGTCAGGCTGGACAGCTTAGCAATTTCTCCAACTTCTTGTATTCCTTCCACTTTTGCATGCTTCCTTTCCATCCTCCAAGCCATTCCTGCCCTATAATCTCTGAAAACACTTAACACACATATCAAGTCATCTAATGGTAATAAGAGAGGATTAATAATAAGCAAATATAAGATCAAAGAAGCATGTTTTTCAATCAAAACACATAATTAGGAAGGAAATATAAAACCATGCAAATAGTATGAATAAGTGGGTGTTCCGAGGGTTACCTGAAACTGGAGGTCGATCTCGGATGAGATCTTTCGTACTGGTCGGAGATGACGTGTCCGGCTGGCTGGTGGCGGCCGGAGCTGTTGTGCCCGACTTGTTGGACTTGCTGCACTGCTGATCCTTGGTCACCGGAGGGTGGGGGGTACCTGCAAGAGACTCCGATGCTTAAGTTAGCACGGGTATTAAGCAGGTTTTTATGTTGAATCAGAGTATATGTTATACCTGGGTGCTCCAGTGTATTTATAGTAGTTGTAGAGTGACCTTTCTAGATAAGATAAGTTAGTTATCTTATCTTCTCTTTATCTTTGAGTTGAGGTCAGCTTATCTTCAAGGGAACCGCCCTTATCTCTATAGGCTTGGACGGCCTTTGGATTTGGGTCGTGTTCCTCTACTTGGGCCCTTTATGGGCTTTTCTATCGATATGGCCGAGTTCTTTAAGAAGAAGTCGGTCCGCTTGACCTGAAGAGGTCGGTCGCTTTGTCGTTTTAATCATCCCAGGTTGGATAGCTCGACCCAGGGTATGAACAGTTCCCCTGCTTGAGCTCGGTCTTATTTGTCGAGGTCAAGTCCTTAACTTCTTGTAGCGAAGCCGAACTCAAGCATTTTGTCGACTCCTTTTTGTAGCAGCTTTGGAATGTAGAACGTTTTTCCTCTATAAGCGCGCGCTTTTGTATTAGCGCTTTTTTGGGAATGCAAAGGGTTTTAATATCCGCATTTAATTGGCATTTAATTGCCACGTTTCCCCTAACTTCTCTATTTTTGAATTTTGCATTTCAAGAAACGGTTTCTCTCCTTCGCCCTTTTCGTAACTTCTTCGCACTTATTCATTTTCTGCCTTTCACCCTCATTTCACCTTTTCTTGCGACGTCGCTTGGTGATTTTCTGAAGCTTCTGTTTTCAGCTGGAGTTTTGTAGTTTCGCATTTCTCTCTGTGATACTGCTTTTGTTCGTGCTTTTTTTCTCGTAAGAAGGCAATACCAGACTTCGTCTTCCATCCTTAATTTCCCTGAAGCTTTGCTACTTTTTCCAGGTTGGTACTAGCTTTCGTGCTTCTTTCATAGCTTCGTCTTCAGTTTTTTAGTGAAGCTTTGATTTTGCATGTTTGAAAGTTTGAATCTTTTTCGTGGTCTTGTATTTGCTTGTCACTGTAATGTGTTTTCTCTGACTTCCTTTTACGCATTCTTTTGGCATTTCCGTCGAGGCTCTCTAGGGTTTTGCTTCTGGTTGTTTCCTGTCTGATATCGATAGCGAATCTGCCTCTGTTCCTCGCTTTATTTGGAGATTTCTTTTTGATTCTGAAAAAGTTTGTATTTTTGATGATTTCTACTTGGCGTGTTCGATGTTGGTGCTTGCTCTTTGCCGATGATTTTTTGTTTGATTTCGAAAAAGTTTGCGCCTTTGCTGTTTTTCCACTGATAAACTGTAGGGGGTGGACCTTTTGCAATTTTTGCTTCCTTTGTTTTCTTTTTGGATTTTATTTTGATGAGTGCCGGGATGTAGGTTGTAGAAATAACTTAAAGATCTTGCTTTGTTTACTGCCTCCAAGGGATGCCCCAAGACCTTTGTCTTGAGTCTTGGGGTTTTCCCTTTTTGTTTATCCGCCTGTCGAGATGTTTTGCCCTCTATCCGAGATGTTTTTATATAATCCATTCTTCTTTTCTTTTTGTAGGATTTAGTTGACCTCATGTCTTCCCGAAATAACATTGTAGAGATGCCTTCCCAGGTTCCCGCGGGTATGGCCGATTGGGTAGACTCCATGGTTCTCATGTGTGTCTCGCTGGTTGATTCTGAATTTTGTGCTCAGCTTAGGCAGTTTCATAGTGTCTGTAGTAATTCTGGTGATGAGAAGAACTATGAACTTGTATCTCTCTCTTCTGACGAGAGAGTCTGCTTTCCAACTCGGGTTGTTGATGGTCACCCTTTCTTTTATGCTCATGATTTTTTCTTTGGTCAGCTGGGTATCACCCTTCCTTTTACCAAATTTGAAACCGACCTGTTATGGTCTTGTAATGTTGCCCCTTCTCAACTTCACCCCAATTCCTGGAGTTTTATTAAAATTTTCCAATTGTTGTGCAATGGTTTTGGTATTCCTGCTTTCCAATCCCTCTTTTTCTATCTTTTTGTCTTGGCTAAGCTCGATGTGGTAAAAAAGAAGTCAGCTTGGGTCTTCTTTTGTTCTACCCAGGGAAAGAAGATTTTTTCCATGTTTGACGAGTCGTTCCGTGATTTTAAAAACTACTTCTTCAAGGTCCGAGCTGTTGAAGGAGCTCGCCCTTTTTTCTGGATGAAAATGACGAACCTGCTTTTCCCTTGGAATGGCAAAAAGACATGAGGGTCTCCAGGTATTCATGGGAGATGTTGGATGATGCTGAGTGAGCCTTTGTGACTATCCTGGAAGAATGCTGGGGTCAACCTCCCCACCTCGACACAAAGAAATTTCTAACCAATCCTTCTCTTCTTCAAACTGAACTGGGTATCTTTGTGTTTTCTTTATTATCCGTGTATGTTGCTTGTAGCTGTCTTTCCGACTTGTCCAACTTGTAACTGATTTTCTGTTTTATTTGCAGAAGAAATGAAGAATAGTGAATCCATGAAAGCTTTTAAGAGAGCGCAGAGGGTGACTGCTGCCAGAAATGTTGCTGCCAAGGCGGCTGGGGAGGGATCCTCCCAAGTGCGCGAGAAGCCATCAGTGCAGAGTTTTGCCGGGGTGAAGAAGGTGATCCCTACACCCCGAGTTTGTTTGGTAGATCCTCACGTCACCTTTGCTGCTCCTTCTGTTGCTCCTCCCAATAAAAAACAAAAGACTGCTGAGCCCTTTGACCTTGATGCTCCTGATTTTAATGCTATTGAATTCGTGGATCAACAAATCGGTCCCTACGGCGCTCTCTCTATGAACGATGTGTCCATCCTCTATCACTTGGAGTTTATGGCCCGAAATCATGTGAAGATAGCGTATATATCGGTTGCCATATATCAGACTGCTCAGAATCTCCCTCTCCACGCTACTAGGGCGTTTATGGAGGAGGCAAAACAAGAGTTTGATCGGATGAAGGAGTTAAAGGAGGAGTTTGAGATGAAGGTAGCCAAGCTGGAGAAGGACTTGAAGAATGAGGAGGCGAGTTCTCAGTCATTGGCGGCTTCTTTGAGGTTGGCTGAGGACGCCGTCCTGATGCACAAGGAGAGTTACCATTCATCTTATCGAGAGGTGATGCACCTGAGGGGGGAGCTTGACAGTGTTCGGGAAGATTATGCTGAGCTCCAAAGTCATCTTGTTGGCAGCATGACTGTTGCTTATGAGAACTTGAGGGAGCAAGTTCAGGTCATTGCTCCTGAGGCCGACCTCACTTTTTTTAGCCTGGATAATGTAGTCAGGGATGGCAAGATTGTCCCTGATGATGAGGGTGATGATGATGATGTTGTTCCTCCCCTGTGTCCTCTACCAAAGTGCCGACCTCTTCCGTTCCCCCTGCTGTGCCCGACTCGGATTGCCAGATCCTGAATCGGGAGGATGGAACTATGGATGCTGTGTCGATCCAGACTCGTCCTCCTTCTCCTTGTCCTGATGCTGCCAAGAAGGCTCCTGATGCTTGCTGATCTCTTTCCTGGGAATTTGTGTAGTTGGCCCGGCTTGTGGGCTTTTTAAAACTTTTTAATTTATTTACTGACACTTTCCTAGTTGCTTTTCTAGCAACTTTTATTCTGACAAACAAAAAAGGTGGCTCGCCACCCTTAAATTTTGCTGGCCTTCGAGGCTTTTGCAACTTTTGCAGATTTTATATTATGCCTTTTGATTTGACATTTTTCTGTTTTCTGCTGATGTGTGATATCTTACGGCTCGACCTCCTTGGGTTATTTTGTTGTTTGTAGCTTGAATCCTTTGAGGTTACGATTTGTGGGGTCCAACTTGTTTCTCGGTTTTCCGTATTTGTGACCGGTTCCTTTGCGTTGGTCACTTTCTAAGTTATTATTGTAATCCTCTCTTTCAGAGATTACTTTTATAACTTGTTTGTAGGAGATTGACTTCGTCAGGTCGATCTCTTTTTAAGTTATTTTTGTAATCCTCTTTCTTAGACCTTTGTCAGGTCTCTTTCAGGGATTATTTTGATAACTTTTCAGTAGTAGGAGTCTGACTTGGTTATGTCGGTCTCCCTTAAGTTATTTTTTGTAGTCCTCTTTCTTGGATCTTTGTCAGATCTCTTTCAGGGACTACCTTAATAATTTTTCATTAGTAGGAGTCCGACTAGGTTATGTCGGTCTCCCTTAAGTTATTTTTTGTAGTCCTCTTTCTTGGATCTTTGTCAGATCTCTTTCAGGGACTACCTTAATAACTTTTCAGTAGTAGGAGTCCGACTTGGTTATGTCGGTCTCCCTTAAGTTATTTTTTGTAGTCCTCTTTCTTGGATCTTTGTCAGATCTCTTTCAGGGACTACCTTAATAACTTTTCAGTAGTAGGAGTCCGACTTGGTTTTGTCGGTCTCCCTTAAGTTATTTTTTGTAGTCCTCTTTCTTGGATCTTTGTCAGATCTCTTTCAGGGACTACTGGTGCACGAAAATTACTTCACAATGTAATTCCGCACAACTAACCAGCAAGTGCACTAGGTCGTCCAGGTAATACCTTATGTGAGTAAGGGTCGAATCCCACGGAGATTGTTGGTTTGAAGCAATCTATGGTTATCTTGCAATTCTTAGTCAGGAAGTCAATTATATTTATCAGTTGAATTGCGAATAAACAAGCGAGCATGGATTAAAGGTTACTTGTTATGCAGTAATGGAGAATATGTTGGAGTTTTGGAGATACTTTGTCTTCAGAATCTCTGCTTTCCTCTGTCTTCTGATTCACACACACACGTCCTCCTACGGCAAGCTGTGTATAGGTGGATCACCGTTGTCAATGGCTACCATCCATCCTTCCAGTGAAAAGGGTCCAGGTGCGCTGTCACCGCACGGCTAATCATCTGCAGGTTCTCAGTCGTACCGGAATAGGATTTACTATCCTTTTGCATATGTCACTACGCCCAGCACTCGCGAGTTTGAAGTTCGTCACAGCAATCCAATCCCAGAATCCTACTTGGAATACCACAGACAAGGTTTAGACTTTCCGGATTCTCATGAATGCCGCCATCAATCTAGCTTATACCACGGAGATTCTGATTAAGGAATCTAAGAGATATTCATTCAATCTGATGTAGAACGGAGGTGATTGTCAGACACACGTTCATGGATTGATGAAGGTGATGAGTGTCACTGATCATCACCTTCTCCATAGTTAGGCGCGAATGGATATCTTAGGTAGGAACACGCATGTTTGAATGGAAAACAGCAATACTTGCCTTAATTCATCGACACACAGCAGAGCTCCTCACCCCCAACAATGGAGTTTAGAGACTCATGCCGTCAAAGAGTACAAAATTCAGATCTAAAATGTCATGATATACAGAATAAATCTCTAAAAGTTGTTTAAATACTAAACTAGTAACCTAGGTTTACAGAAAATGAGTAAACTATAACAGATAGTGCAGAAATCCACTTCTGGGGCCCACTTGGTGTGTGCTGAGGCTGAGACTAAAGCTTTCACGTGCCTGGGGCTGTTTTGCGCGTTCAACGCCAGCTTTGGATCCTTTTCTGGCGTTGAACTCCAACTTGCAACTTGTTTCTGGCACTGGACGCCAGAATTGGGCAGAGAACTGGCGTTGAACGCCAGTTTACGTCGTCTATCCTTGAGCAAAGTATTGATTCTCCTATTTCAGTATGATGATTCTTGAACACAGCTACTTTATGAGTCTTGGCCGTGGCCCTAAGCACCTTGTTTTCCAGTATTACCATCGGATACATAAATGCCACAGACACATAATTGGGTGAACCTTTTCAGATTGTGACTCAGCTTTGCTAAAGTCCCCAATTAGAGGTGTCCAGGGTTCTTAAGCACACTCTTCTTTTTGCTTTGGACCTTGACTTTAACCGCTCAGTCTCAAGTTTTCACTTGACACCTTCACGCCACAAGCACATGGCTAGGGACAGCTTGGTTTAGCCGCTTAGGCCAGGATTTTAGTTAAAAACTCGAATTTTATTGCCTCTTATTCAAAAGATCTACTATTTTATTCATGTTTGCTGATGATGAGAAAAATAGACTATAACTTAATTGGAGGTAAAATCAAAATAGACACTAATTACTACTATATGACTCCTAAGGTAAACTCTTATAACGACAATTATCACAGAGTTAAAGCAGAAATTGGAATTTGACAACCTTTGTTCTGGGAAGTGGATGTTCCTCGGATCTGTGGGGTGCTTGGTCCTTCAAGAGATAACTTCTGGTGCTTCAATTCCCTCAAGTCATGCCCTTGCTCTTCTTGTTCTTTAATCAAATAGCAAAGAATTTGACTGTGTTCTTTCTGTTCCTTTATTATTTGTTCCATAGCTTCTTGTATCTTGGTAACTGATGTTTCAAGATACTCCCAATATTCAGATTGAGGGATTTCTGGGAGAAATTCCTGTGTTTTCTTCTTGATGGAGTCATCCTGTGCTTGTTGTTTTTCCATTGATGCTTTGGTGATTGGTTTCTCAATTGAGATATACTCAGTTATTCCCATCCTTACGCCAGCGTCCTTGCAGAGCAGAGAAATCAAGCTTGAGTAAGCCAACCTGGCCTCTTTAGAATTTTTATTAGCAATTTTGTAGAATTCAGTTGAAATCATTTGATGAGCTTCTACTTCTTTTCCCATCATGATGCAATGGATCATCACTGCTCTTTTAACAGTGACTTCAGAATGGTTGCTGGTGGGCAGCAGAGAATGCCCAATGAAGTCCAGCCATCCTCTGGTGACTGGTTTGAGATCTTCTCTTTTGAGTTGATTTGGGACACCCTTCGTGCTGGTGGTCCACCTGGCTCTAGGGATACATATATCCTCTAGAATCTTATCCAGGCCCTTGTCTGTTCTCATCATTCTCCTGTTGAAAGAGTCTGGATCATGTTTCAGCTGAGGTAGCTTTAAGATCTCTCTGATCTTGTCAGGGATGGTATGAACAATATTTCCTCTGACCACGGTCTGATATTCATAGAAAGTAGTTCCAGATAGTTTTTGCTTGTCAGTCTGCCACATATTAGCATAGAACTCCTGGACCATATTCCTTCCCACTTTCGTCTCAGGATTAGCTAGGACCTCCCAGTTCCTGATTCGAATTTGCTCCTGGATCTCCGGATATTCGTCTTCTTTCAGATCGAATCTAACTTCCGGGATCACTGATCTTAGACCCATCATTTTGTAATAATGGCCTGAATGTTCTTTAGATAAGAACTTCCCTTGATTCCAAAGTGGTTTTGGAATGCTCTCTTTCTTGCCTCTTGAAGTGGGTTGTTTTCCCTTAGGAGCCATGATCTTAGTGATCACAGATAAACACACCAAACTTAGAGGTTTGCTTGTCCTCAAGCAAAAGAAAGGAAAGGAGAGGGATAGAAGGAGAGCTAGGTGCAATTGTTGATGGAGGGGGGTGGGTTGGAAAATTTAGAAAAGATATGATAAAAAAAAGGTTGATTTGGAAAAGATAAGATAGAAGATATGATAAGAGAGGATATAGTTTAAAATTGAAAAGATATGAAAAATTTTTTGAAAAAGATAATGTGGAGATTTGAAAAAGATATTAGTTGAAAAGATAGATTTGTTTTGAAAATTTGAAAAAGAGTTGGATTGAATTTGAAAAAGAGGGTTTGTGCTTATGGATTAAGATACATTTGATATTTTTAAAGTAGGATTTTTTGAAATTAAGGATTTTAGAAATCAGGGTTCTTAACATGTGTATGCAAGAAATCATGATTTGAAACATGGAAATTAAAATTAGAATGAAAAATATGAAGAAGAAACATTTGGGCGTTGAACGCCCAAAACAGACTCTTACATGTGTTTTCTTGCCAGTGAGCTCTTTTTCTCTGTTTTGTGTGCAGATTCCTTCTGTAACTGTGTGAACTTATGCAAATGATTCTTTACCTTGTTATCAATGAACTTTATATAAACAAATAAAAATAAAAATAGGGCAAAATGCTTAGAGGATTGATGCCCCATGGCTGGGTTGCCTCCCAGCAAGCGCTTCTTTATTGTCTTTAGCTGGACCTTGCTGAGCTTTTAGTCTAGCTTCATCCTTGAGCACTCTTGCTCAACATTGCCTTCAAGATAGTGCTTGATTCTCTGTCCATTGACAATGAACTTCTTATCAGAATCAATATCTTGAAGCTCCATATGACCATATGGTGATACACTTGTAATCACATATGGTCCCCTCCACCGGGACTTCAGTTTCCCGAGGAATAGCCTGAGCCTGGAGTTGAATAACAGAACCTTTTGTCCTGGTTCAAAGATTCTAGATGACAGCTTTCTGTCATGCCACTTTTTTTATTTTTCTTTATAAAGCTTGGCATTTTCGAAAGCAGTGAATCTGAATTCCTCTAGCTCATTTAGCTGGAGCAATCTTTTTTCTCCAGCTAATTTGGCATCAAAGTTCAGGAATCTGGTTGCCCAGTAGGCTTTATGTTCCAGTTCCACGGGCAGGTGACATGCCTTACCATAGACCAGTTGGTAGGGAGAGGTCCCTAAAGGAGTCTTGAATGCTGTTCTGTATGCCAACAGAGCATCATCCAAGCTTCTTGCCCAATCCTTTCTACGGGTATTTACAGTCCGTTCTAGGAATCTTTTTAGCTCTCTGTTAGAGACTTCAGCTTGTCCATTAGTCTGTGGATGATATGAAGTTGCCACCTTGTGGCGAATCCCATACCGGACCATGGCAGAGTAAAGCTGTTTGTTGCAGAAGTGAGTGCCCCCATCACTGATTAGTACTCTAAGGACCCCAAACCTGCTGAAGATATATTTCTGGAGGAACTTCAGCACTGTTTTAGTATCATTGGTGGGTGTGGCAATGGCCTCAACCCATTTTGATACATAGTCAACTGCCACCAGAATATAAGTGTTTGAGAATAATAGTGGGAAAGGTCCCATGAAGTCAATTCCCCATACGTCAAACAACTCAATCTCTAAGATTCCTTGTTGAGGTATGGCGTAACCATGAGGCAGATTACCAGCTCTTTGGCAACTGTCACAGTTACGTACAAACTCTCAGAAATCTCTATAGAGTGTGGGCCAATAGAAACCACATTGGAGGACCTTGGTGGCTGTCCGCTCACCTCCGAAATGGCCTCCATATTGTGATCCATGGCAATGCCATAGGATCCTCTGTGCTTATTCTCTAGGGACACACCTACGGATTATTCCGTCTGCACATCTCTTAAAGAGATAGGGCTCATCCCACAAGTAGTACTTTGCATCAGTAATTACTGGGCATCATTTAAAATGCGACTAGCACAATAAATGACGTGTAGAAGCTTGTCATGCCTCTGTCCCAATACTGCACCAATGGCGTGATCACCGGCATCACACATTAGCTCAAATGGTAATGTCCAGTCTGGTACGGAAATAACTGGTGCTGTGACCAATTTAGCTTTCAGCGTTTCAAACGCCTTCAGACACTCTGTGTCAAACACAAATGGCGTGTCAGTAGCTAGCAGATTACTTAGAGGTTTTGCGATTTTTGAAAAATCCTTTATAAACCTCCTATAGAATCCTGCATGCCCCAGAAAGCTTCTGATTGCCTTAACATTAGCAGGTGGCAGAAAGCAGTAATAATCATGACCTGCCAGTCTTTCTAGCATCTGGTCTATGAATGGTAAAAGAAAATGATCCTTTCTGGTGGCTGTATTGAGCCTTCTATAGTCAATACACATGCGCCACCCTGTAACTGTTCTTATAGGAACCAGTTCATTTTTTTCATTATGAATCACTGTCATGCCTCCCTTTTTTGGGATGACTTGGACAGGGCTCTCACCTAGGGGCTATCAGAAATAGGATAAATAATCCCAGCTCCTAGTAATTTGGTGACCTCTTTTTGCACCACTTCCTTCATGGCTGGATTTAGCCGCCTCTGTGGTTGAACCACTGGTTTAGCATTATCCTCCAATAAGATTTTGTGCATGCATCTAGCTGGGCTTATGCCCTTAAAGTCACCTATGGACCACCCAAGAGCTGTCTTGTGTGTCCTTAGCACTTGAATAAGTGCTTCCTCTTCCTATGGATTTAAAGCAGAGCTT